>NW_027488379.1:321796-643593 GCF_051014445.1 Colletes latitarsis | reverse complement strand
ATGTTAAAACTGCGAAAGTATGACCCTGATGTGGGCAAATCCCAGGCCTTACCTAGACCTAACATGCGTTGTCCTCTAAAATATTGATGGAAACCAGGTTTAATTGACTGTTTCAGTGTTGTACTTCATTACCACGTGATGCGATCCAGAAAAAGCCCAGGATCTAGCCATCAAGTATGAGAAATATGCGAAAGAATGAGCGTGATGAGAGCAAATCCCAGACCTATCCCAGACCTGACATGCGTTATCCTCTAAAATATTGATCCAAACCAGGTTTAATGGACTGTTTCAGTGTGGTACCACTTTACTACGTGATCCAAAGCAGAAAAAACCCTCGATCAGGTCAACATGCATGTTAAAACTGCGAAAGTATGACCCTGATGAGGTCAAATCCCAGACCTATCCCAGACCTGACATGCGTTATCCTCTAAAATATTGAGCCAAACCAGGTTTAATTGACTGTTTCAGTGTGGTCCCACATTACTACGTGATACAATCCTGAAACAGCCCATGATCTAGCCATGAAGTATGAGAAATACGCGAATGTATGAGCCTGACGAGGACAAATCCTAGACCTAACCCAAACCTAATATGCGTTATCCTCCAAAATATTTATCAAGACCAGGTTTCATTGAATGTTTCAGTGTGGTACCACATTACTACGTGAACCAAACCAGAAAAAACCCAGGATCCGTTCAACAAGTATGTGAAGAATGCGAAAGTATGAGTCTGATGAGTGAAAATCCCAGGGCTAACCTAGACCTAACATGCGTTATCCTCTAAAATATTGATCCAAACCAGGTTTAATGGACTGTTTCAGTGTGGTACCACTTTACTACGTGATCCAAAGCATTAAGAACCCTCGATCAGGTCAACATGTATGTTAAAACTGCGAAAGTATGACCCTGATGAGGGCAAATCCCAGGCCTTACCTAGACCTAACATGCGTTGTCCTCTAAAATATTGATGGAAACCAGGTTTAATTGACTGTTTCAGTGTTGTACTTCATTACCACGTGATGCGATCCAGAAAAAGCCCAGGATCTAGCCACCAAGTATGAGAAATATGCGAAAGAATGAGCCTGATGAGAGCAAATCCCAGACCTAACCTAGACATAACATGAATTATTCTCTAAAATATTGATCAAAACCAGGTTTAATTGATTGTTTCAGTGTGGTCCCACATTACTACGTGATCCAAACCAGAAAAAACCCAGGATCCGTTCAACAAGTATGTGAAGAATGCGAAAGTATGAGTCTGATGAGGGCTAATCCCAGACCTATCCCAGACCTAACTTGCGTTATCGTCTAAAATAATGATCGAAACCAGGTTTAATTGACTGTTTTAGTTGTGGTACCACTTTACCACGTGATCCAAAGCAGAAAAAACCCTCGATCATGTCAACATGCATGTTAAAACTGCGAAAGTATGACCCTGATGAGGTCAAATCCCAGACTTATCCCAGACCTGACATGCGTTATCCTCTAAAATAGTTATCAAGAGCAGGTTTAATTGATTGTTTCGGTGTGGTCCCACATTACTACGTAATCCAAACCAGAAAAAACCCAGGATCCGTTCAACAAGTATGTGTGGAATGCGAAAGTATGAGTCTGATGAGTGAAAATCCCAGACATAACCTAGACCTAACATGCGTTATCCTCTAAAATATTGATCCAAACCAGGTTTAATGGACTGTTTCAGTGGGGTACCACATTACTATTAGATCCAAACCAGAAAATAAGCCAGGATCTGTTCAACGAGTATGTGAAGAATGCGAAAGTATGAGTCTGATGAGTGAAGATCCCAGGCCTAACCTAGACCTAACATGAATTATTCTCTAAAATATTGATCGAAACCTGGTTTAATCTATTGTTTCAGTGTGGTACCACATTACTATTAGATCCAAACCAGAAAATAACCCAGGATCTGTTCTACGAGTACGTGAAGTGTGCGAAAGTATGAGTCTGATGAGGGCAAATCCCAGGCCTTACCTAGACCTAACTTGCGTTATCCTCAAAAATATTGATCGAAACCAGGTTTCATTGACTGTTTCAGCGTGGTACCACATTACTACGTGATACAATCCAGAAACAGCCAAGGATCTAGCCATGAAGTATGAGAAATATGCGAATGTATGAGCCTGCTGAGGACAAATCCTAGACCTAACCCAAACCTAACATGCGTTATCCTCTAAAATATTTATCAAGACCAGGTTTAATTGAATGTTTCAGTGTGGTACCACGTTACTACGTGAACCAAACCAGAAAAAACCCAGGATCCGTTCAACAAGTATGTGAAGAATGCGAAAGTATGAGTCTGATGAGTGAAAATCCCAGGTCTAACCCAGACCTAACATGCGTTATCCTCTAAAATATTGATCCAAACCAGGTTTAATGGACTGTTTCAGTGTGGTACCACACTACTACGTGATGCAATCCAGAAAAAGCCCAGGATCTAGCCATGAAGTATGAGAAATATGCGAAAGTATGAGCCTGATGAGGGCAAATCCTAGACCTAACCCAGACCTAACATGCGTTATCCTCTAAAATATTTATCATGACCAGGTTTAATTGATTGTTTCAGTGTGGTCCCACATTACTACGTGATCCAAACCAGAAAAAACCCAGGATCCGTTTAACAAGTATCTGAAGAATGCGAAAGTATGAGTCTGATGAGTGAAAATCCCAGGTCTAACCCAGACCTGACATGCGTTATCCTCTAAAATAGTTATCAAGAGCAGGTTTAATTGATTGTTTCGGTGTGGTCCCACATTACTACGTAATCCAAACCAGAAAAAACCCAGGATCCGTTCAACAAGTATGTGTGGAATGCGAAAGTATGAGTCTGATGAGTGAAAATCCCAGGTCTAACCTAGACCTAACATGCGTTAACCCCTAAAATATTGATCCAAACCAGGTTTAATGGACTGTTTCAGTGTGGTACCACTTTACTACGTGATCCAAAGCATTAAGAATCCTCGATCAGGTCAACATGTATGTTAAAACTGCGAAAGTATGACCCTGATGAGGGCAAATCCCAGGCCTTACCTAGACCTAACATGCGTTGTCCTCTAAAATATTGATGGAAACCAGGTTTAGTTGACTGTTTCAGTGTTGTACTTCATTACTACGTGATGCAATCCAGAAATAGCCCAGGATCTAGCCGTGAAGTATGAGAAATATGCGAAAGTATGAGTCTGACGAGGGCAAATCCTAGACCTAACCCAGACCTAACATGCGTTATCCTCTAAAATATTTATCATGACCAGGTTTAATTGATTGTTTCAGTGTGGTCCCACATTACTACGTGATCCAAACCAGAAAAAACCCAGGATCCGTTTAAGAAGTATGTGAAGAATGCGAAAGTATGACTCTGATGAGTGAAAATCCCAGGCCTAACCTAGACCTAACATGCGTTATCCTCAAAAATATTGATCGAAACCAGGTTTAATTGACTGTTTCTGCGTGGTACCACATTACTACATGATACAATCCAGAAACAGCCAAGGATCTAGCCATGAAGTATGAGAAATATGCGAAAGTATGAGCCTGATGAGGGCAAATCCTAGACCTAACCCAAACCTAACATGTGTTATCCTCTAAAATATTTATCAAGACCAGGTTTAATTGACTGTTTCAGTGTGGTACCACATTACTATGTGATCCAATCCAGAAATAGCCCAGGATCTAGCCGTGAAGTATGAGAAATATGCGAAAGTATGAGTCTGACGAGGGCAAATCCTAGACCTAACTCAGACCTAACATGCGTTATCCTCTAAAATATTTATCATGACCAGGTTTAATTGATTGTTTCAGTGTGGTCCCACATTACTACGTAATCCAAACCAGAAAAAACCCAGGATCCGTTTAACAAGTATCTGAAGAATGCGAAAGTATGAGTCTGATGAGTGAAAATCCCCGGCCTAGCCTAGACCTAACATGCGTTATCCTCAAAAATATTGATCAAAACCAGGTTTAATTGACTGTTTCAGTGTGGTACCACACTACTACGTGACCCAAACCGGAAAAAACCCAGGATCTGTTCAACAAGTATGTGAAAAACGCGAAAGCATGAGCCTGATGAGGGTAAATCCCAGACCTATCCCAGACCTAACTTGCGTTATCCTCTAACATATTGAACGAAACCAGGTTTAATTGACTGTTTCTGCGTGGTACCACATTACTACGTGATACAATACAGAAACAGCCCAGGATCTAGCCATGAAGTATGAGAAATATGCGAAAGTATGAGCCTGATGAGGGCAAATCCTAGACCTAACCCAAACCTAACATGTGTTATCCTCTAAAATATTTATCAAGACCAGATTTAATTGAATGTTCCAGTGTGGTACCACATTACTACGTGAACCAAACCAGAAAAAACCCAGGATCCGTTCAACAAGTATGTGAAAAACGCGAAAGTATGAGCCTGATGAGGGCAAATCCCAGACCTATCCCAGACCTAACTTTCGTTATCCTCTAAAATATTGATCGAAACCAGGTTTAATTGACTGTTTCAGCGTGGTACCACGTTACTACGTGATACAATCCAGAAATAGCCCAGGATCTAGCCATGAAGTATGAGAAATATGCGAAAGAATGAGCCTGATGAGAGCAAATCCCAGACCTAACCTAGACCTAACATGTATTATTCTCTAAAATATTGATCAAAACCAGGTTTAATTGACTGCTTCAGTGTGGTACCACATTACTACGTGATCTGATCCAGAAATAGCCCAGGATCTAGCCATGAAGTATGAGAAATATGCGAAAGTATGAGCCTGACGAGGGCAAATCCTAGACCTAACCCAGACCTAACTTGCGTTATCCTCTAAAATATTTATCAAGACCAGGTTTAATTGATCGTTTCAGTGTGGTCCGACATTACTACGTGATCCGAACCAGAGAAAACCCAGGATCCGTTCAACAAGTATGAGAAATATGCGAAAGTATGAGCCTGATGTGGGCAAATCCCAGGCCTAACCTAGACCTAACATGCGTTGTCCTCTAAAATATTGATGGAAACCAGGTTTAATTGACTGTTTCAGTGTTGTACTTCATTACTACGTGACGCAATCCAGAAAAAGCCCAGGATCTAGCCATCAAGTATGAGAAATATGCGAAAGAATGAGCGTGATGAGAGCAAATCCCAGACCTAACCTAGACCTAACATGAATTATTCTCTAAAATATTGATGAAAACCAGGTTTAATTGACTGTTTCAGTGTGGTACCACATTTCTACGGGATCTAGTCCAGAAATAGCCCAGGATCTAGCCATGAAGTATGAGAAATATGCGAAAGTATGACCCTGACGAGGGCAAATCCTAGACCTAACCCAGACCTAACTTGCGTTATCCTCTAAAATATTTATCAAGACCAGGTTTAATTGATTGTTTCAGTGTGGTCCGACATTACTACGTGATCCAAACCAGAAAAAACCCAGGATCCGTTCAACAAGTATGTGAAGCATGCGAAAGTATGAGTCTGATGAGTGAAAATCCCAGGCCTAACCTAGACCTAACATGCGTTATCCTCAAAAATATTGATCGAAACCTGGTTTAATCGACTGTTTCAGTGTGGTACCACATTACTATGTGATCCAAACCAGAAAATAACCCAGGATCTGTTCAACGGGTATGTGAAGTGTGCGAAAGTATGAGTCTGATGAGGGCAAATCCTAGACCTATCCCAGACCTAACATGCGTTATCCTCTAAAATATTGATCGAAACCAGGTTTAATTGACTGTTTCAGCGTGGTACCACATTACTACGTGATACAATCCAGAAACAGCCCGGGGTCTAGCCATGAAGTATGAGAGATATGCGAAAGTATGAGCCTGATGAGGGCAAATCCAAGACCTAACCCAAACCTAACATGAGTTATCCTCTAAAATATTTATCATGACCAGGTTTAATTGAATGTTTCAGTGTGGTACCACATTACTACGTGAACCAAACCAGAAAAAACCCTGTATCCGTTCAACAAGTATGTGAAGAATGCGAAAGTATGAGTCTGATGAGTGAAAGTCCCAGGGCTATCCTAGACCTAACAAGCGTTATCCTGTAAAATATTCATCCAAACCAGGTTTAATGGACTGTTTCAGTGTGGTACCACTTTACTGCGTGATACAATCCAGAAACAGCCCAGGATCTAGCCATGAAGTATGAGAAATATGCGAAAGTATGAGCCTGACGAGGGCAAATCCTAGACCTAACCCAGACCAAACATGCGTTATCCTCAAAAATATTGATCGAAACCAGGTTTAATCGACTATTTCAGTGTGGTACCACATTACTACGTGATCCAAACCAGAGAATGACCCAGGATCTGTTCAACGAGTATGTGAAGTGTGCGAAAGTAGAGGTCTGATGAGGGCAAATCCCAGACCTATCCGAGACCTAACATGCATTATCCTCTAAAATATTTATCAAGACCAGGTTTAATTGAATGTTTCAGTGTGGTACCACATTACTACGTGATCCAATCCAGAAATAGCCCAGGATCCAGCCATGAAGTATGAGAAATATGCGAAAGTATGAGCCTGATGGGGGCAAATCCTAGAACTAACCCAGACCTAACATGCGTTTTCCTCTAAAATATTGATCGAAACCAGGTTTAATCGACTGTTTCAGTGTGGTACCACACTACTACGTGACCCAAACCGGGAAAAACCCAGGATCTGTTCAACAAGTGTGTGAAAAACGCGAAAGTATGAGCCTGATGAGGGCAAATCCCAGTCCTATCCCAGACCTAACTTGCGTTATCCTCAAAATTATTGATCGAAACCTGGTTTAATCGACTGTTTCAGTGTGGTACCACATTACTACGTGACCCAATCCAGAAATAGCCGAGGATCTTGCCATGAAGTAAGAGAAATATGCGAAAGTATGAGCCTGATGAGGGCAAATCCTAGACCTAGCCCAAACCTAACATGCGTTATCCTCTAAAATATTTATCAAGACCAGGTTTAATTGAATGTTTCAGTGTGGTCCCACATTACTACGTGATCCAAACCAGAAAAAACCCAGGATCCGTTCAACAAATATGTGAAGAATGCGAAAGTATGAGTCTGATGAGTGAAAATCCCAGACCTTTCCCAGACCTAACATGCGTTATCCTGTAAAATATTTATCAAGACCAGGTTTAATTGAATGTTTCAGTGTGGTACCACATTACTACGTGAACCAAACCAGTAAAAACCCAGGATCCGTTCAACAAGTATGTGGAGAATGCGAAAGTATGAGTTTGATGAGTGAAAATCCTCGGCCTAACCTAGACCAAACATGCGTTATCCTCATAAATATTGATCGAAACCAGGTTTAATCGACTGTTTCAGTGTGGTACCACATTACTATGTGATACAAACCTGAAAATAATCCAGGATCTGTTCAAGGAGTATGTGAAGTGTGCGAAAGTATGAGTATGATGAGGGCAAATCCCAGACCTATCCCACACCTAACATGCGTTATCCTCTAAAATATTTATCAAGACCAGGTTTAATTGATTGTTTCAGTGTGGTCCCACATTACTACGTGACACAATCCAGAAACAGCCCAGGATCTAGCCATGAAGTATGAGAAATATGCGAAAGTATGAGCCTGATGAGGGCAAATCCTAGACCTAACCCAAACCTAACATGCGTTATCCTCTAAAATATTTATCAAGACCAGCTTTAATTGAATGTTTCAGTGTGGTACCACATTACTACGTGATCCAAACCAGTAAAAACCCAGGATCCGTTCAACAAGTATGTGAAGAATTCGAAAGTATGAGTGTTATGAGTGAAAAACCCCGGCCTAACCTAGACCTAACATGCGTTATCCTCAAAAATATTGATCGAAACCTGGTTTAATCACCTGTTTCAGTGTGGTACCACATTACTATGTGATCCAAACCAGAAAAAACTCAGGATCCGTTCAACAAGTATGTGGAGAATGCGAAAGTATGAGTCTGATGAGTGAAAATCCTCGGCCTAACCTATACCTAACATGCGTTATCCTCAAAAATATTGATCGAAACCAGGTTTAATCGACTGTTTCAGTGTGGCGCCACATTACTACGTGATCCAAACCAGAAAAAAACCCAGGACCTGTTCAACAAGTATTTGAAGTATGCGAAAGAATGAGTCTGATGAGGGCAAATCCCAGGCCTAAACTCGACCTAACATGCGTTATCCTCAAAAATATTGGGCAAAACCTGGTTTAATCGACTGTTTCAGTGTGGTACCACATTACTATGTGATCCAAACCTGAAAATAATCCAGGATCTGTTCAAGGAGTTTGTGAAGTGTGCGAAAGTATGAGTATGATGAGGGCAAATCCCAGACCTATCCCAGACCAAACATGCGTTATCCTCTAAAATATTTATCAAGACCAGGTTTAATTGATTGTTTCAGTGTGGTCCCACATTACTACGTGATCCAAACCAGAAAAAACCCAGGATCCGTCCTACAAGTATGTGAAGAATGCGAAAGTATGAGTCTGATGACTGAAAATCCCCGGCCTAACCTAGACCTAACATGCGTTATCCTCAAAAATATTGATCGAAGCCAGGTTTAATCGACTGTTTCAGTGTGCTACCACACTACTACGTGACCCAAACCGGAAAAAACCCAGGATCTGTTCAACAAGTATGTGAAAAACGCGAAAGTATGGGCCTGATGAGGGCAAATCCCAGACCTATCCCAGACCTAACTTGCGTTATCCTCAAAAATATTTATCAAGACCAGGTTTAATTCATTGTTTCAGTGTGGTCCCACATTACTACGTGATCCAAACCAGAAAAAACCCAGGATCCGTTCAACAAGTATGTGAAGAATGCGAAAGTATGAGTCTGATGAGTGAAAGTCCCAGGCCTAACCTAGACCAAACATGCGTTATCATCAAAAATATTGATCGAAACCTGGTTTAATTGACTGTTTCAGTGTGGTACCACATTACTACGGGACCCAAACCAGAAAAAACCCAGGATCTGTTCAACAAGTATGTGAAGAATGCGAAGGTATGAGTCTGATGAGTGAAAATCCCAGACCTATCCCAGACAAAACTTGGGTTATCCTCTAAAATATTGATCCAAACCAGGTTTAATCGACTGTTTCAGTGTGGTACCACACTACTACGTGACCCAAACCGGAAAAAACCCAGGATCTGTTCAACAAGTATGTGAAAAACGCGAAAGTATGAGCCTGATGAGGGCAAATCCCAGACCTATCCCAGACCTAACATGCGTTATCCTCTAAAATATTTGTCAAGACCAGGTTTAATTGATTGTTTCAGTGTGGTCCCACATTACTACGTGATCCAAACCAGAAAAAACCCAGGATCCGTCCAACAAGTATGTGAAGAATGCGAAAGTATGAGTCTGATGAGTGAAAGTCCCAGGCCTAACTTAGACCAAACATGCGTTATCCGCAAAAATATTGATCGAAACCTGGTTTAATTGACTGTTTCAGTGTGGTACCACATTACTACGGGACCCAAACCAGAAAAAACCCAGGATCTGTTCAACAAGTATGTGAAGAATGCGAAGGTATGAGTCTGATGAGTGAAAATCCCAGACCTATCCCAGACCAAACTTGGGTTATCCTCTAAAATATTGATCCAAACCAGGTTTAATCGACTGTTTCAGTGTGGTACCACACTACTACGTGACCCAAACTGGAAAAAACCCAGGATCTGTTCAACAAGTATGTGAAAATCGCGAAAGTATGAGCCTGATGAGGGCAAATCCCAGACCTATCCCAGACCTAACATGCGTTATCCTCTAAAATATTTATCAAGACCAGGTTTAATTGATTGTTTCAGTGTGGTCCCACATTACTACGTGATCCAAACCAGAAAAAACCCAGGATCCGTCCAACAAGTATGTGAAGAATGCGAAAGTATGAGTCTGATCAGTGAAAATCCCCGGCCTAACCTAGACCTAACATGCGTTATCCTCAAAAATATTGATCGAAACCAGGTTTAATCGACTGTTTCAGTGTGGTACCACACTACTACGTGACCCATACCGGAAAAAACCCAGGATCTGTTCAACAAGTATGTGAAGAATGCGAAAGTATGAGTATGATGAGGGCAAATCCCAGACCTATCCCAGACCTAACATGCGTTATCCTCTAAAATATTTATCAAGACCAGGTTTAATTGATTGTTTCAGTGTGGTCCCACATTACTACGTGATCCAAACCAGAAAAAACCCAGGATCCGTCCAACAAGTATGTGCAGAATGCGAAAGTATGAGTCTGATGAGTGAAAATCCCCGGCCTAACCTAGACCTAACATGCGTTATCCTCAAAAATATTGATCGAAACCAGGTTTAATCGACTGTTTCAGTGTGGTACCACATTACTACGTGATCCAAACCAGAGAAAAACCCAGGACCTGTTCAACAAGTATTTGAAGTACGCGAAAGTATGAGTCTGATGAGGGCAAATCCCAGACCTATCCCAGACCTAACATGCGTTATCCTCTAAAATATTTATCAAGACCAGGTTTAATTGATTGTTTCAGTGTGGCCCCACATTACTACGTGATCCAAACCAGAAAAAACCCAGGATCCGTCCAACAAGTATGTGAAGAATGCGAAAGTATGAGTCTGATGAGTGAAAATCCCCGGCCTAACCTAGACCTAACATGCGTTATCCTCAAAAATATTGATCGAAACCAGGTTTAATCGACTGTTTCAGTGTGGTACCACATTACTACGTGATCCAAACCAGAAAAAAACCCAGGACCTGTTCAACAAGTATTTGAAGTATGCGAAAGTATGAGTCTGATGAGGGCAAATCCCAGGCCTAAACTAGACCTAACATGCGTTATCCTCAAAAATATTGATCAAAACCTGGTTTAATCGACTGTTTCAGTGTGGTACCACATTACTATGTGATCCAAACCAGAAAATAACCCAGGATCTGTTCAACGAGTTTGTGAAGTGTGCGAAAGTATGAGTATGGTGAGGGGAAATCCCAGACCTATCCCAGACCTAACATGCGTTATCCTCTAAAATAATTATCATGACTAGGTTTAATTGATTGTTTCAGTGTGGTCCCACATTACTACGTGATCCAAACCGGAAAAAACCCAGGATCCGTTTAACAAGTATGGGAAGAATGCGAAAGTATGAGCCTGACGAGGGCAAATCCTAGACCTAACCCAGACCTAACATGCGTTATCCTCAAAAATATTAATCGAAACCAGGTTTAATCGACTGTTTCACTGTGGTACCACATTACTACGTGATCCAAACCAGAAAAAAACCCAGGATCAGTTCAACAAGTATGTGAAGTATGCGAAAGTATGAGTCTGATGAGGGCAAATCCCAGGCCTAAACTAGACATAACTTTCGTTATCCTCAAAAATATTAATCGAAACCAGGTTTAATCGACTGTTTCAGTGTGGTACCACATTACTACGTGATCCAAACCAGAAAAAAACCCTGGATCTTGTCAAGGAGTATGTGAAGTGTGCGAAAGTATGAGTCTGATGAGGGATAATCCGAGACCTATCCCAGACCTAACTTGCGTTATCCTCTAAAATAGTGATCGAAACCAGGTTTAATTGACTGTTTTAGTTGTGGTACCACTTTACTACGTGATCCAAAGCAGAAAAAACCCTCGATCAGGTCAACATGCATGTTAAAACTGTGAAAGTATGACCCTGATGAGGGCAAATCCCAGGCCTAACCTAAACCTAACACGCGTCATCTTCTAAAATATTGAGCGAAACCAGGTTTAATTGATTGTTTCAGTGTGGTACCACATTACTACGTGATCCAAACCAGAAAAAAACCCTGGATCTGTTCAACAAGTATGTGAAAAACGCGAAAGTATGAGCCTGATGAGGGCAAATCCCAGACCTATCCCAGACCTAACTTCCGTTATCCTCTAAAATATTGATCGAAACCAGGTTTAATTGACTGTTTCAGTGTGGTACCACATTACTACGTGACCCAAACCAGAAAAAACCCAGAATCTGTTCAACAAGTATGTGAAAAACGCGTAAGTATGAGCCTGATGAGGGCAAATCCCAGACCTATCCCAGACTGAACTTGCGTTATCCTCTAAAATATTGATCGAAACCTGGTTTAATCGACTGTTTCATTGTGGTACCACATTGCTACGTGACCCAAACCAGAAAAAAACCCAGAATCTGTTCAACAAGTATGTGAAAAACGCGTAAGTATGAGCCTGATGAGGGCAAATCCCAGACCTATCCCAGACCAAACTTGCGTTATTCTCTAAAATATTGATCGAAACCAGGTTTAATTGACTGTTTCAGCGTGGTACCGCATTACTACGTGATACAATCCAGAAACAGCCCAGGATCTAGCCATGAAGTATGAGAAATATGCGAAAGTATGAGCCTGATGAGGGCAAATCCTAGACCTAACCCAGACCTAACATGCGTTGTCCTCTAAAATACTTATCAAGACCAGGTTTAATGGATTGTTTCAGTGTGGTCCCACATTACTACGTGATGCAATCCAGAAAAGGCCCAGGATCAAGCCATCATGTATGAGAAATATGCGAAAGTATGAGCCTGATGAGAGCAAAACCCCAGACCTAACCTAGACCTAACATGCGTTATCCTCTAAAATATTGATCCAAACCAAGTTTAATGGACTGCTTCAGTGTGGTACCACTTTACTACGTGATGCAAAGCAGAAAAAACCCTCGATCAGGTCAACATGTATGTTAAAACTGCGAAAGTATGATCCTGATGAGGGCAAATCCCAGGCCTATCCCAGACCTAACACGCGTTGTCCTCTAAAATATTGATGGAAACCAGGTTTAATTGACTGTTTCAGTGTGGTACCACATTACTACGTGATGCAATCCAGAAAAACTCCAGGATCTAGCCATCAAGTATGAGAAATATGCGAAAGAATGTGCCTGATGAGAGCAAATCCCAGACCTAACCTAGACCTAACATGAATTATTCTCTAAAATATTTATCAAGACCAGGTTTCATTGATTGTTTCAGTGTGGTCCCACATTACTACGTGATGCAAACCAGAAAAAACCCAGGATCCGTTCAACAAGTATGTGAAAAACGCGAAAGTATGAGCCTGATGAGGGCAAATCCTAGGCCTAACCTAGACCTAACATGCGTGGTCCTCTAAAATATTGATGGAAACCAGGTTTAATTGTCTGTTTCAGTGTTGTACTTCCTTACTACGTGATGCAATCCAGAAAAAGCCCAGGATCTATCCATCAAGTATGAGAAACATGCGAAAGAATGAGCCTGATGAGAGCAAATCCCAGACCTAACCTAGACCTAACATGGATTATTCTCTAAAATATTGATCAAAACCAGGTTTAATTGACTGTTTCGGTGTGGTACCACATTACTACGTGATCCAATCCAGAAATAGCCCAGGATCCAGCCATGAAGTATGAGAAATATGCGAAAGTATGAGCCTGATGGGGGCAAATCCTAGACCTAACCCTAACCTAACATGCGTTATCCTCTAAAATATTTATCAAGACCAGGTTTAATTGAATGTTTCAGTGTGGTACCACATTACTACGTGAACCAAACTAGAAAAAACCCAGGAGCCGTTCAACAACTATGTGAAGAATGCGAAAGTGTGAGTCTGATGAGTGAATATCCCCGGCCTAACCTAGACCTAACATGCGTTATCCCCAAAAATATTGACCGAAACCAGGTTTAATCGACTGTTTCAGTGTGGTACCACATTACTACGTGATCCAAACCAGAAAAAACCCCAGGATCTTTTCAACAAGTATGTGAAGAATGCGAACGTATGAGTCTGATGAGGGCAAATCCCAGACCTAAACTAGACATAACTTTCGTTATCCTCTAAAATATTGATCGAAACCAGGTTTAATTGACTGTTTTAGTGTGGTACCACTTTTCTACGTGATCCAAAGCAGAGAAAACCCTCGATCAGGTCAACATGCATGTTAAAACTGCGAAAGTATGAGCCTGATGTGGGCAAATCCCAGACCTATCCCAGACCTAACATGCGTTATCCTCAAAAATATTAATCGAAACCAGGCTTAATCGACTGTTTCAGTGTGGTACTACATTACTACGTGATCCAAACCAGAAAAAAACCCAGGATCTTGTCAACGAGTATGTGAAGTGTGCGAAAGTATGAGTCTGATGAGGGCTAATCCCAGACCTATCCCAGACCTAACTTGCGTTATCCTCTAAAATAGTGATCGAAACCAGGTTTGATTGACTGTTTTAGTTGTGGTACCACTTTACTACGTGATCCAAAGCAGAAAAAACCCTCGGTCAGGTCAACATGCATGTTAAAACTGCGGAAGTATGAGCCTGATGAGGGCAAATCCCAGACCTATCCCAGACCTAACATGCGTTATCCTTAAAACTATTGATCGAAACCAGGTTTAATCGACTGTTTCAGTGTGGTACCACACTACTACGTGACCCAAGCCGGAAAAAACCCAGGATCTGTTCAACAAGTATGTGAAAAACGCGAAAGTATGAGCCTGATGAGGGCAAATCCCAGACCTATCCCAGACCTAACTTGCGTTATCCTCTAAAATATTGAACGAAACCAGGTTTAATTGACTGTTTCAGCGTGGTACCACATTACTACGTGATACAATCCAGAAACAGCCCAGGATCTAGCCATGAATTATGAGAAATATGCGAAAGTATCAGCCTGATGAGGGCAAATCCTAGACCTAACCCAAACCTAACATGCGTTATCCTCTAAAATATTGAACGAAACCAGGTTTAATGGACTGCTTCAGTGTGGTACCTCTTTACTACGTGATCCAAACCAGAAAAAAACCCAGGATCAGTTCAACAAGTATGTGAAGTATGCGAAAGTATGAGTCTGATGAGGGCAAATCCCAGGCCTAAACTAGACATAACTTTCGTTATCCTCAAAAATATTGATCGAAACCAGGTTTAATTGACTGTTTTAGTGTGGTACCACTTTACTACGTGATCCAAAGCAGAAAAAACCCTCGATCAGGTCAACATGCATGTTAAAACTGCGAAAGTATGAGTCTGATGAAGGCAAATCCCAGACCTATCCCAGACCTAACATGCGTTATCCTCAAAAATATTAATCGAAACCAGGTTTAATCGACTGTTTCAGTGTGGTACCACATTACTACGTGATCCAAACCAGAAAAAAACCCTGGATCTTGTCAAGGAGTATGTGAAGTGTGCGAAAGTATGAGTCTGATGAGGGATAATCCGAGACCTATCCCAGACCTAACTTGCGTTATCCTCTAAAATAGTGATCGAAACCAGGTTTAATTGACTGTTTTAGTTGTGGTACCACTTCACTACGTGATCCAAAGCAGAAAAAACCCTCGATCAGGTCAACATGCATGTTAAAACTGTGAAAGTATGACCCTGATGAGGGCAAATCCCAGGCCTAACCTAAACCTAACACGCGTCATCTTCTAAAATATTGAGCGAAACCAGGTTTAATTGATTGTTTCAGTGTGGTACCACATTACTACGTGATGCAATCCAGAAATATCCCAGGATATAGCCAGGAAGTATAAGAAATATGCGATAGTATGAGTCTGATGGGGGCAAATCCCAGACCTATCCCAGACCAAACTTGCGTTATCCTCTAAAATATTGATCCAAACCAGGTTTAATGGACTGTTTCAGTGAGGTCCCACATTACTACGTGATCCAAACCAGAAAAAACCCAGGATCCGTTCAACAAGTATGTGAAGAATACGAAAGTATGTGTCTGATGAGTGAAAATCCAGGCCTAACCTAGACCTAATATGCGTTATCCTCATAAATATTGATCGAAACCTGGTTTAATCGACTGTTTCAGTGTGGTACCACATTACTATGTGATCCAAACCAGAAAAAACCCTGTATCTGTTCAACAAGTATGTGAAGAATGCGAAAGTATGAGTCTGATGAGTGAAAATCCCAGGGCTAACCTAGACCTAACAAGCGTTATCCTCTAAAATATTTATCAAGACCAGGTTTAATTGACTGTTTCAGCGTGGTACCACATTACTACGTGACACAATCCAGAAACAGCCCAGGATCTAGCCATGAAGTATGAGTAATATGCGAAAGTATGAGCCTGATGAGGGCAAATCCTAGACCTAACCCAAACCTAACATGCGTTATCCTCTAAAATATTCATCAAGACCAGGTTTAATTGATTGTTTCAGTGTGGTCCCACATTACTACGTGATCCAAACCAGAGAAAAACCCAGGACCTGTTCAACAAGTATTTGAAGTACGCGAAAGTATGAGTCTGATGAGGGCAAATCCCAGACCTATCCCAGACCTAACATGCGTTATCCTCTAAAATATTTATCAAGACCAGGTTTAATTGATTGTTTCAGTGTGGCCCCACATTACTACGTGATCCAAACCAGAAAAAACCCAGGATCCGTCCAACAAGTATGTGAAGAATGCGAAAGTATGAGTCTGATGAGTGAAAATCCCCGGCCTAACCTAGACCTAACATGCGTTATCCTCAAAAATATTGATCGAAACCAGGTTTAATCGACTGTTTCAGTGTGGTACCACATTACTACGTGATCCAAACCAGAAAAAAACCCAGGACCTGTTCAACAAGTATTTGAAGTATGCGAAAGTATGAGTCTGATGAGGGCAAATCCCAGGCCTAAACTAGACCTAACATGCGTTATCCTCAAAAATATTGATCAAAACCTGGTTTAATCGACTGTTTCAGTGTGGTACCACATTACTATGTGATCCAAACCAGAAAATAACCCAGGATCTGTTCAACGAGTTTGTGAAGTGTGCGAAAGTATGAGTATGGTGAGGGGAAATCCCAGACCTATCCCAGACCTAACATGCGTTATCCTCTAAAATAATTATCATGACTAGGTTTAATTGATTGTTTCAGTGTGGTCCCACATTACTACGTGATCCAAACCGGAAAAAACCCAGGATCCGTTTAACAAGTATGGGAAGAATGCGAAAGTATGAGCCTGACGAGGGCAAATCCTAGACCTAACCCAGACCTAACATGCGTTACCCTCAAAAATATTGATGGAAACCTGGTTTAATCGACTGTTTCAGTGTGGTACCACATTACTACCGGACCCAAACCAGAAAAAACCCAGGATCTGTTCAACAAGTATGTGAAGAATGCGAAAGTATGAGTCTGATGAGTGAAAATCCCAGACCTATCCCAGACCTAACTTGCGTTATCCTCTAAAATATTGATCGAAACCAGGTTTAATTGGCTGTTTCAGCGTGGTACCACATTACTACGTGATACAATCCAGAAACAGCCCAGGATCTAGCCATGAAGTATGAGAAATATGCGAAAGTATCAGCCTGATGAGGGCAAATCCTAGACCTAACCCAAACCTAACATGCGTTATCCTCTAAAATATTGATCCAAACCAGGTTTAATGGACTGCTTCAGTGTGGTACCTCTTTACTACGTGATCCAAAGCAGAAAAAAACCCAGGATCTGTTCAATAAGTATGTGAAGTATGCGAAAGTATGAGTCTGATCAGGGCAAATCCCAGGCCTAAACTAGACCTAACATGCGTTATCCTCAAAAATATTAATCGAAACCAGGTTTAATCGACTGTTTCAGTGTGGTACCACATTACTACGTGATCCAAACCAGAAAAAAACCCAGGATCAGTTCAACAAGTATGTGAAGTATGCGAAAGTATGAGTCTGATGAGGGCAAATCCCAGGCCTAAACTAGACATAACTTTCGTTATCCTCTAAAATATTGATCGAAACCAGGTTTAATTGACTGTTTTAGTGTGGTACCACTTTACTACGTGATCCAAAGCAGAAAAAACCCTCGATCAGGTCAACATGCATGTTAAAACTGCGAAAGTATGAGTCTGATGAAGGCAAATCCCAGACCTATCCCAGACCTAACATGCGTTATCCTCAAAAATATTAATCGAAACCAGGTTTAATCGACTGTTTCAGTGTGGTACCACATTACTACGTGATCCAAACCAGAAAAAAACCCTGGATCTTGTCAAGGAGTATGTGAAGTGTGCGAAAGTATGAGTCTGATGAGGGATATTCCGAGACCTATCCCAGACCTAACTTGCGTTATCCTCTAAAATAGTGATCGAAACCAGGTTTAATTGACTGTTTTAGTTGTGGTACCACTTTACTACGTGATCCAAAGCAGAAAAAACCCTCGATCAGGTCAACATGCATGTTAAAACTGTGAAAGTATGACCCTGATGAGGGCAAATCCCAGGCCTAACCTAAACCTAACACGCGTCATCTTCTAAAATATTGAGCGAAACCAGGTTTAATTGATTGTTTCAGTGTGGTACCACATTACTACGTGATCCAAACCAGAAAAAAACCCTGGATCTGTTCAACAAGTATGTGAAAAACGCGAAAGTATGAGCCTGATGAGGGCAAATCCCAGACCTATCCCAGACCTAACTTCCGTTATCCTCTAAAATATTGATCGAAACCAGGTTTAATTGACTGTTTCAGTGTGGTACCACATTACTACGTGATCCAGTCCAGAAATAGCCCAGGATCTAGCCATGAAGTATGAGAAATATGCGAAAGTATGAGCCTGACGGGGGCAAAGCCTAGACCTAACCCAGACCTAACATGCGTTATCCTCTAAAATATTTACCATGACCAGGTTTAATTGATTGTTTCAGTGTGGCCCCACATTACTACGTGATCCAAACCAGAAAAAACCCAGGATCCGTTCAACAAGTATGTGAAGAATGCGAATGTATGAGTCTGATGAGTGAAAATCCCAGGCCTAACCTAGACCTTACATGCGTTATCCTCAAAATTATTGATCGAAACCTGGTTTAATCGACTCTTTCAGTGTGGTACCACATTACTACGTGACCCAAACCAGAAAAAACCCAGAATCTGTTCAACAAGTATGTGAAAAACGCGTAAGTATGAGCCTGATGAGGGCAAATCCCAGACCTATCCCAGACTGAACTTGCGTTATCCTCTAAAATATTGATCGAAACCTGGTTTAATCGACTGTTTCAGTGTGGTACCACATTGCTACGTGACCCAAACCAGAAAAAAACCCAGAATCTGTTCAACAAGTATGTGAAAAACGCGTAAGTATGAGCCTGATGAGGGCAAATCCCAGACCTATCCCAGACCAAACTTGCGTTATTCTCTAAAATATTGATCGAAACCAGGTTTAATTGACTGTTTCAGCGTGGTACCGCATTACTACGTGATACAATCCAGAAACAGCCCAGGATCTAGCCATGAAGTATGAGAAATATGCGAAAGTATGAGCCTGATGAGGGCAAATCCTAGACCTAACCCAGACCTAACATGCGTTGTCCTCTAAAATACTTATCAAGACCAGGTTTAATTGATTGTTTCAGTGTGGTCCCACATTACTACGTGATGCAATCCAGAAAAGGCCCAGGATCAAGCCATCATGTATGAGAAATATGCGAAAGAATGAGCCTGATGAGAGCAAAACCCCAGACCTAACCTAGACCTAACATGCGTTATCCTCTAAAATATTGATCCAAACCAAGTTTAATGGACTGCTTCAGTGTGGTCCCACATTACTACGTGATGCAAACCAGAAAAAACCCAGGATCCGTTCAACAAGTATGTGAAAAACGCGAAAGTATGAGCCTGATGAGGGCAAATCCTAGGCCTAACCTAGACCTAACATGCGTGGTCCTCTAAAATATTGATGGAAACCAGGTTTAATTGTCTGTTTCAGTGTTGTACTTCCTTACTACGTGATGCAATCCAGAAAAAGCCCAGGATCTATCCATCAAGTATGAGAAACATGCGAAAGAATGAGCCTGATGAGAGCAAATCCCAGACCTAACCTAGACCTAACATGGATTATTCTCTAAAATATTGATCAAAACCAGGTTTAATTGACTGTTTCAGTGTGGTACCACATTACTACGTGATCCAGTCCAGAAATAGCCCAGGATCCAGCCATGAAGTATGAGAAATATGCGAAAGTATGAGCCTGATGGGGGCAAATCCTAGACCTAACCCTAACCTAACATGCGTTATCCTCTAAAATATTTATCAAGACCAGGTTTAATTGAATGTTTCAGTGTGGTACCACATTACTACGTGAACCAAACTAGAAAAAACCCAGGAGCCGTTCAACAACTATGTGAAGAATGCGAAAGTGTGAGTCTGATGAGTGAATATCCCCGGCCTAACCTAGACCTAACATGCGTTATCCCCAAAAATATTGATCGAAACCAGGTTTAATCGACTGTTTCAGTGTGGTACCACATTACTACGTGATCCAAACCAGAAAAAACCCCAGGATCTTTTCAACAAGTATGTGAAGAATGCGAAAGTATGAGTCTGATGAGGCCAAATCCCAGACCTAAACTAGACATAACTTTCGTTATCCTCTAAAATATTGATCGAAACCAGGTTTAATTGACTGTTTTAGTGTGGTACCACTTTTCTACGTGATCCAAAGCAGAGAAAACCCTCGATCAGGTCAACATGCATGTTAAAACTGCGAAAGTATGAGCCTGATGTGGGCAAATCCCAGACCTATCCCAGACCTAACATGCGTTATCCTCAAAAATATTAATCGAAACCAGGCTTAATCGACTGTTTCAGTGTGGTACTACATTACTACGTGATCCAAACCAGAAAAAAACCCAGGATCTTGTCAACGAGTATGTGAAGTGTGCGAAAGTATGAGTCTGATGAGGGCTAATCCCAGACCTATCCCAGACCTAACTTGCGTTATCCTCTAAAATAGTGATCGAAACCAGGTTTGATTGACTGTTTTAGTTGTGGTACCACTTTACTACGTGATCCAAAGCAGAAAAAACCCTCGGTCTGGTCAACATGCATGTTAAAACTGCGGAAGTATGAGCCTGATGAGGGCAAATCCCAGACCTATCCCAGACCTAACATGCGTTATCCTTAAAACTATTGATCGAAACCAGGTTTAATCGACTGTTTCAGTGTGGTACCACACTACTACGTGACCCAAGCCGGAAAAAACCCAGGATCTGTTCAACAAGTATGTGAAAAACGCGAAAGTATGAGCCTGATGAGGGCAAATCCCAGACCTATCCCAGACCTAACTTGCGTTATCCTCTAAAATATTGAACGAAACCAGGTTTAATTGACTGTTTCAGCGTGGTACCACATTACTACGTGATACAATCCAGAAACAGCCCAGGATCTAGCCATGAATTATGAGAAATATGCGAAAGTATCAGCCTGATGAGGGCAAATCCTAGACCTAACCCAAACCTAACATGCGTTATCCTCTAAAATATTGAACGAAACCAGGTTTAATGGACTGCTTCAGTGTGGTACCTCTTTACTACGTGATCCAAACCAGAAAAAAACCCAGGATCAGTTCAACAAGTATGTGAAGTATGCGAAAGTATGAGTCTGATGAGGGCAAATCCCAGGCCTAAACTAGACATAACTTTCGTTATCCTCAAAAATATTGATCGAAACCAGGTTTAATTGACTGTTTTAGTGTGGTACCACTTTACTACGTGATCCAAAGCAGAAAAAACCCTCGATCAGGTCAACATGCATGTTAAAACTGCGAAAGTATGAGTCTGATGAAGGCAAATCCCAGACCTATCCCAGACCTAACATGCGTTATCCTCAAAAATATTAATCGAAACCAGGTTTAATCGACTGTTTCAGTGTGGTACCACATTACTACGTGATCCAAACCAGAAAAAAACCCTGGATCTTGTCAAGGAGTATGTGAAGTGTGCGAAAGTATGAGTCTGATGAGGGATAATCCGAGACCTATCCCAGACCTAACTTGCGTTATCCTCTAAAATAGTGATCGAAACCAGGTTTAATTGACTGTTTTAGTTGTGGTACCACTTTACTACGTGATCCAAAGCAGAAAAAACCCTCGATCAGGTCAACATGCATGTTAAAACTGTGAAAGTATGACCCTGATGAGGGCAAATCCCAGGCCTAACCTAAACCTAACACGCGTCATCTTCTAAAATATTGAGCGAAACCAGGTTTAATTGATTGTTTCAGTGTGGTACCACATTACTACGTGATCCAAACCAGAAAAAAACCCTGGATCTGTTCAACAAGTATGTGAAAAACGCGAAAGTATGAGCCTGATGAGGGCAAATCCCAGACCTATCCCAGACCTAACTTCCGTTATCCTCTAAAATATTGATCGAAACCAGGTTTAATTGACTGTTTCAGTGTGGTACCACATTACTACGTGATCCAGTCCAGAAATAGCCCAGGATCTAGCCATGAAGTATGAGAAATATGCGAAAGTATGAGCCTGACGGGGGCAAAGCCTAGACCTAACCCAGACCTAACATGCGTTATCCTCTAAAATATTTACCATGACCAGGTTTAATTGATTGTTTCAGTGTGGCCCCACATTACTACGTGATCCAAACCAGAAAAAACCCAGGATCCGTTCAACAAGTATGTGAAGAATGCGAATGTATGAGTCTGATGAGTGAAAATCCCAGGCCTAACCTAGACCTTACATGCGTTATCCTCAAAATTATTGATCGAAACCTGGTTTAATCGACTCTTTCAGTGTGGTACCACATTACTACGTGACCCAAACCAGAAAAAACCCAGAATCTGTTCAACAAGTATGTGAAAAACGCGTAAGTATGAGCCTGATGAGGGCAAATCCCAGACCTATCCCAGACTGAACTTGCGTTATCCTCTAAAATATTGATCGAAACCTGGTTTAATCGACTGTTTCAGTGTGGTACCACATTGCTACGTGACCCAAACCAGAAAAAAACCCAGTATCTGTTCAACAAGTATGTGAAAAACGCGTAAGTATGAGCCTGATGAGGGCAAATCCCAGACCTATCCCAGACCAAACTTGCGTTATTCTCTAAAATATTGATCGAAACCAGGTTTAATTGACTGTTTCAGCGTGGTACCGCATTACTACGTGATACAATCCAGAAACAGCCCAGGATCTAGCCATGAAGTATGAGAAATATGCGAAAGTATGAGCCTGATGAGGGCAAATCCTAGACCTAACCCAGACCTAACATGCGTTGTCCTCTAAAATACTTATCAAGACCAGGTTTAATTGATTGTTTCAGTGTGGTCCCACATTACTACGTGATGCAATCCAGAAAAGGCCCAGGATCAAGCCATCATGTATGAGAAATATGCGAAAGAATGAGCCTGATGAGAGCAAAACCCCAGACCTAACCTAGACCTAACATGCGTTATCCTCTAAAATATTGATCCAAACCAAGTTTAATGGACTGCTTCAGTGTGGTACCACTTTACTACGTGATGCAAAGCAGAAAAAACCCTCGATCAGGTCAACATGTATGTTAAAACTGCGAAAGTATGATCCTGATGAGGGCAAATCCCAGGCCTATCCCAGACCTAACACGCGTTGTCCTCTAAAATATTGATGGAAACCAGGTTTAATTGACTGTTTCAGTGTGGTACCACATTACTACGTGATGCAATCCAGAAAAACTCCAGGATCTAGCCATCAAGTATGAGAAATATGCGAAAGAATGTGCCTGATGAGAGCAAATCCCAGACCTAACCTAGACCTAACATGAATTATTCTCTAAAATATTTATCAAGACCAGGTTTCATTGATTGTTTCAGTGTGGTCCCACATTACTACGTGATGCAAACCAGAAAAAACCCAGGATCCGTTCAACAAGTATGTGAAAAACGCGAAAGTATGAGCCTGATGAGGGCAAATCCTAGGCCTAACCTAGACCTAACATGCGTGGTCCTCTAAAATATTGATGGAAACCAGGTTTAATTGTCTGTTTCAGTGTTGTACTTCCTTACTACGTGATGCAATCCAGAAAAAGCCCAGGATCTATCCATCAAGTATGAGAAACATGCGAAAGAATGAGCCTGATGAGAGCAAATCCCAGACCTAACCTAGACCTAACATGGATTATTCTCTAAAATATTGATCAAAACCAGGTTTAATTGACTGTTTCAGTGTGGTACCACATTACTACGTGATCCAATCCAGAAATAGCCCAGGATCCAGCCATGAAGTATGAGAAATATGCGAAAGTATGAGCCTGATGGGGGCAAATCCTAGACCTAACCCTAACCTAACATGCGTTATCCTCTAAAATATTTATCAAGACCAGGTTTAATTGAATGTTTCAGTGTGGTACCACATTACTACGTGAACCAAACTAGAAAAAACCCAGGAGCCGTTCAACAACTATGTGAAGAATGCGAAAGTGTGAGTCTGATGAGTGAATATCCCCGGCCTAACCTAGACCTAACATGCGTTATCCCCAAAAATATTGATCGAAACCAGGTTTAATCGACTGTTTCAGTGTGGTACCACATTACTACGTGATCCAAACCAGAAAAAACCCCAGGATCTTTTCAACAAGTATGTGAAGAATGCGAAAGTATGAGTCTGATGAGGGCAAATCCCAGACCTAAACTAGACATAACTTTCGTTATCCTCTAAAATATTGATCGAAACCAGGTTTAATTGACTGTTTTAGTGTGGTACCACTTTTCTACGTGATCCAAAGCAGAGAAAACCCTCGATCAGGTCAACATGCATGTTAAAACTGCGAAAGTATGAGCCTGATGTGGGCAAATCCCAGACCTATCCCAGACCTAACATGCGTTATCCTCAAAAATATTAATCGAAACCAGGCTTAATCGACTGTTTCAGTGTGGTACCACACTACTACGTGACCCAAGCCGGAAAAAACCCAGGATCTGTTCAACAAGTATGTGAAAAACGCGAAAGTATGAGCCTGATGAGGGCAAATCCCAGACCTATCCCAGACCTAACTTGCGTTATCCTCTAAAATATTGAACGAAACCAGGTTTAATTGACTGTTTCAGCGTGGTACCACATTACTACGTGATACAATCCAGAAACAGCCCAGGATCTAGCCATGAATTATGAGAAATATGCGAAAGTATCAGCCTGATGAGGGCAAATCCTAGACCTAACCCAAACCTAACATGCGTTATCCTCTAAAATATTGAACGAAACCAGGTTTAATGGACTGCTTCAGTGTGGTACCTCTTTACTACGTGATCCAAACCAGAAAAAAACCCAGGATCAGTTCAACAAGTATGTGAAGTATGCGAAAGTATGAGTCTGATGAGGGCAAATCCCAGGCCTAAACTAGACATAACTTTCGTTATCCTCAAAAATATTGATCGAAACCAGGTTTAATTGACTGTTTTAGTGTGGTACCACTTTACTACGTGATCCAAAGCAGAAAAAACCCTCGATCAGGTCAACATGCATGTTAAAACTGCGAAAGTATGAGTCTGATGAAGGCAAATCCCAGACCTATCCCAGACCTAACATGCGTTATCCTCAAAAATATTAATCGAAACCAGGTTTAATCGACTGTTTCAGTGTGGTACCACATTACTACGTGATCCAAACCAGAAAAAAACCCTGGATCTTGTCAAGGAGTATGTGAAGTGTGCGAAAGTATGAGTCTGATGAGGGATAATCCGAGACCTATCCCAGACCTAACTTGCGTTATCCTCTAAAATAGTGATCGAAACCAGGTTTAATTGACTGTTTTAGTTGTGGTACCACTTCACTACGTGATCCAAAGCAGAAAAAACCCTCGATCAGGTCAACATGCATGTTAAAACTGTGAAAGTATGACCCTGATGAGGGCAAATCCCAGGCCTAACCTAAACCTAACACGCGTCATCTTCTAAAATATTGAGCGAAACCAGGTTTAATTGATTGTTTCAGTGTGGTACCACATTACTACGTGATGCAATCCAGAAATATCCCAGGATATAGCCAGGAAGTATAAGAAATATGCGATAGTATGAGTCTGATGGGGGCAAATCCCAGACCTATCCCAGACCAAACTTGCGTTATCCTCTAAAATATTGATCCAAACCAGGTTTAATGGACTGTTTCAGTAAGTCCTACATTACTACGTGATCCAAACCAGAAAAAACCCAGGATCCGTTCAACAAGTATGTGAAGAATACGAAAGTATGTGTCTGATGAGTGAAAATCCAGGCCTAACCTAGACCTAATATGCGTTATCCTCATAAATATTGATCGAAACCTGGTTTAATCGACTGTTTCAGTGTGGTACCACATTACTATGTGATCCAAACCAGAAAAAACCCTGTATCTGTTCAACAAGTATGTGAAGAATGCGAAAGTATGAGTCTGATGAGTGAAAATCCCAGGGCTAACCTAGACCTAACAAGCGTTATCCTCTAAAATATTTATCAAGACCAGGTTTAATTGACTGTTTCAGCGTGGTACCCCATTACTACGTGACACAATCCAGAAACAGCCCAGGCTCTAGCCATGAAGTATGAGTAATATGCGAAAGTATGAGCCTGATGAGGGCAAATCCTAGACCTAACCCAAACCTAACATGCGTTATCCTCTAAAATATTCATCAAGACCAGGTTTAATTGATTGTTTCAGTGTGGTCCCACATTACTACGTGATCCAAACCAGTAAAAACCCAGGATCCGTTCAACAAGTGTGTGGAGAATGCGAAAGTATGATTCTGATGAGTGAAAATCCTCGGCCTAACCTATACCTAACATGCGTTATCCTAAAAAATATTGATCGAAACCAGGTTTAATCGACTGTTTCAGTGTGGTAGCACATGACTACGTGATCCAAACCAGAAAAAAACCCAGGACCTGTTCAACAAGTATTTGAAGTATGCGAAAGAATGAGTCTGATGAGGGCAAATCCCAGGCCTAAACTAGACCTAACATGCGTTATCCTCAAAAATATTGGGCAAAACCTCGTTTAATCGACTGTTTCAGTGTGGTACCACATTACTATGTGATCCAAACCTGAAAATAATCCAGGATCTGTTCAAGGAGTATGTGAAGTGTGCGAAAGTATGAGTATGATGAGGGCAAATCCCAGACCTATCCCAGACCTAAAATGCGTTATCCTCTAAAATATTTATCAAGACCAGCTTTAATGGAATGTTTCAGTGTGGTACCACATTACTACGTGATCCAAACCAGTAAAAACCCAGAATCCGTTCAACAAGTATGTGGAGAATGCGAAAGTACGAGTTTGGTGAGTGAAAATCCTCGGCCTAACCTAGACCTAACATGCGTTATCCTCAAAAATATTGGTCGAAACCAGGTTTAATCGACTGTTTCAGTGTGGTATCACATTACTACGTGATCCAAACCAGTAAAAACCCAGGATCCGTTCAACAAGTATGTGGAGAATGCGAAAGTATGAGTCTGATGAGGGCAAATCCTAGACCTAACCCAGACCTAACATGCGTTATCCTCAAAAATATTGATCGAAACCAGGTTTAATCGACTGTTTCAGTGTGGTACCACATTACTATGTGATACAAACCTGAAAATAATCCAGGATCTGTTCAAGGAGTATGTGAAGTGTGCGAAAGTATGAGTATGATGAGGGCAAATCCCAGACCTATCCCACACCTAACATGCGTTATCCTCTAAAATATTTATCAAGACCAGGTTTAATTGATTGTTTCAGTGTGGTCCCACATTACAACGTGACAAAATCCAGAAACAGCCCAGGATCTAGCCATGAAGTATGAGATATATGCGAAAGTATGAGCCTGATGAGGGCAAATCCTAGACCTAACCCAAACCTAACATGCGTTATCCTCTAAAATATTTATCAAGACCAGCTTTAATTGAATGTTTCAGTGTGGTACCACATTACTACGTGATCCAAACCAGAAAAAAACCCAGGACCTGTTCAACAAGTATTTGAAGTATGCGAAAGAATGAGTCTGATGAGGGCAAATCCCAGGCCTAAACTAGACCTAACATGCGTTATCCTCATAAATATTGGGCAAAACCTGGTTTAATCGACTGTTTCAGTGTGGTACCACATTACTATGTGATCCAAACCTGAAAATAATCCAGGATCTGTTCAAGGAGTTTGTGAAGTGTGCGAAAGTATGAGTATGATGAGGGCAAATCCCAGACCTATCCCAGACCAAACATGCGTTATCCTCTAAAATATTTATCAAGACCAGGTTTAATTGATTGTTTCAGTGTGGTCCCACATTACTACGTGATCCAAACCAGAAAAAACCCAGGATCCGTCCTACAAGTATGTGAAGAATGCGAAAGTATGAGTCTGATGACTGAAAATCCCCGGCCTAACCTAGACCTAACATGCGTTATCCTCAAAAATATTGATCGAAGCCAGCTTTAATCGACTGTTTCAGTGTGGTACCACACTACTACGTGACCCAAACCGGAAAAAACCCAGGATCTGTTCAACAAGTATGTGAAAAACGCGAAAGTATGGGCCTGATGAGGGCAAATCCCAGACCTATCCCAGACCTAACTTGCGTTATCCTCAAAAATATTTATCAAGACCAGGTTTAATTCATTGTTTCAGTGTGGTCCCACATTACTACGTGATCCAAACCAGAAAAAACCCAGGATCCGTTCAACAAGTATGTGAAGAATGCGAAAGTAAGAGTCTGATGAGTGAAAGTCCCAGGCCTAACCTAGACCAAACATGCGTTATCCTCAAAAATATTGATCGAAACCTGGTTTAATTGACTGTTTCAGTGTGGTACCACATTACTACGGGACCCAAACCAGAAAAAACCCAGGATCTGTTCAGCAAGTATGTGAAGAATGCGAAGGTATGAGTCTGATGAGTGAAAATCCCAGACCTATCCCAGACCAAACTTGGGTTATCCTCTAAAATATTGATCCAAACCAGGTTTAATCGACTGTTTCAGTGTGGTACCACACTACTACGTGACCCAAACCGGAAAAAACCCAGGATCTGTTCAACAAGTATGTGAAAAACGCGAAAGTATGAGCCTGATGAGGGCAAATCCCAGACCTATCCCAGACCTAACATGCGTTATCCTCTAAAATATTTATCAAGACCAGGTTTAATTGATTGTTTCAGTGTGGTCCCACATTACTACGTGATCCAAACCAGAAAAAACCCAGGATCCGTCCAACAAGTATGTGAAGAATGCGAAAGTATGAGTCTGATGAGTGAAAGTCCCAGGCCTAACCTAGACCAAACATGCGTTATCCTCAAAAATATTGATCGAAACCTGGTTTAATTGACTGTTTCAGTGTGGTACCACATTACTACGGGACCCAAACCAGAAAAAACCCAGGATCTGTTCAACAAGTATGTGAAGAATGCGAAGGTATGAGTCTGATGAGTGAAAATCCCAGACCTATCCCAGACCAAACTTGGGTTATCCTCTAAAATATTGATCCAAACCAGGTTTAATCGACTGTTTCAGTGTGGTACCACACTACTACGTGACCCAAACCGGAAAAAACCCAGGATCTGTTCAACAAGTATGTGAAAAACGCGAAAGTATGAGCCTGATGGGGGCAAATCCCAGACCTATCCCAGACCTAACATGCGTTATCCTCTAAAATATTTATCAAGACCAGGTTTAATTGATTGTTTCAGTGTGGTCCCACATTACTACGTGATCCAAACCAGAAAAAACCCAGGATCCGTCCAACAAGTATGTGAAGAATGCGAAAGTATGAGTCTGATCAGTGAAAATCCCCGGCCTAACCTAGACCTAACATGCGTTATCCTCAAAAA
Source organism: Colletes latitarsis (assembly GCF_051014445.1). Lineage (NCBI taxonomy): Eukaryota > Metazoa > Arthropoda > Insecta > Hymenoptera > Colletidae > Colletes > Colletes latitarsis. The sequence goes on along the minus strand of NW_027488379.1, from coordinate 614,072 downwards.
TATTGATCGAAACCAGGTTTAATCGACTGTTTCAGTGTGGTACCACACTACTACGTGACCCATACCGGAAAAAACCCAGGATCTGTTCAACAAGTATGTGAAGAATGCGAAAGTATGAGTATGATGAGGGCAAATCCCAGGCCTAACCTAGACCTAACATGCGTGGTCCTCTAAAATATTGATGGAAACCAGGTTTAATTGATTGTTTCAGTGTGGTCCCACATTACTACGTGACACAATCCAGAAACAGCCCAGGATCTAGCCATGAAGTATGAGATATATGCGAAAGTATGAGCCTGATGAGGGCAAATCCTAGACCTAACCCAAACCTAACATGCGTTATCCTCTAAAATATTTATCAAGACCAGCTTTAATTGAATGTTTCAGTGTGGTACCACATTACTACGTGATCCAAACCAGTAAAAACCCAGGATCCGTTCAACAAGTATGTGAAGAATTCGAAAGTATGAGTGTTATGAGTGAAAAACCCCGGCCTAACCTAGACCTAACATGCGTTATCCTCAAAATTTTGATCGAAACCTGGTTTAATCACCTGTTTCAGTGTGGTACCACATTACTATGTGATCCAAACCAGAAAAAACTCAGGATCCGTTCAACAAGTATGTGGAGAATGCGAAAGTATGAGTCTGATGAGTGAAAATCCTCGGCCTAACCTAGACCTAACATGCGTTATCCTCAAAAATATTGGGCAAAACCTGGTTTAATCGACTGTTTCAGTGTGGTACCACATTACTATGTGATCCAAACCTGAAAATAATCCAGGATCTGTTCAAGGAGTTTGTGAAGTGTGCGAAAGTATGAGTATGATGAGGGCAAATCCCAGACCTATCCCAGACCAAACATGCGTTATCCTCTAAAATATTTATCAAGACCAGGTTTAATTGATTGTTTCAGTGTGGTCCCACATTACTACGTGATCCAAACCAGAAAAAACCCAGGATCCGTCCTACAAGTATGTGAAGAATGCGAAAGTATGAGTCTGATGACTGAAAATCCCCGGCCTAACCTAGACCTAACATGCGTTATCCTCAAAAATATTGATCGAAGCCAGCTTTAATCGACTGTTTCAGTGTGGTACCACACTACTACGTGACCCAAACCGGAAAAAACCCAGGATCTGTTCAACAAGTATGTGAAAAACGCGAAAGTATGAGTCTGATGAGTGAAAATCCTCGGCCTAACCTATACCTAACATGCGTTATCCTCAAAAATATTGATCGAAACCAGGTTTAATCGACTGTTTCAGTGTGGCGCCACATTACTACGTGATCCAAACCAGAAAAAAACCCAGGACCTGTTCAACAAGTATTTGAAGTATGCGAAAGAATGAGTCTGATGAGGGCAAATCCCAGGCCTAAACTAGACCTAACATGCGTTATCCTCATAAATATTGGGCAAAACCTGGTTTAATCGACTGTTTCAGTGTGGTACCACATTACTATGTGATCCAAACCTGAAAATAATCCAGGATCTGTTCAAGGAGTTTGTGAAGTGTGCGAAAGTATGAGTATGATGAGGGCAAATCCCAGACCTATCCCAGACCAAACATGCGTTATCCTCTAAAATATTTATCAAGACCAGGTTTAATTGATTGTTTCAGTGTGGTCCCACATTACTACGTGATCCAAACCAGAAAAAACCCAGGATCCGTCCTACAAGTATGTGAAGAATGCGAAAGTATGAGTCTGATGACTGAAAATCCCCGGCCTAACCTAGACCTAACATGCGTTATCCTCAAAAATATTGATCGAAGCCAGCTTTAATCGACTGTTTCAGTGTGGTACCACACTACTACGTGACCCAAACCAGAAAAAACCCAGGATCTGTTCAGCAAGTATGTGAAGAATGCGAAGGTATGAGTCTGATGAGTGAAAATCCCAGACCTATCCCAGACCAAACTTGGGTTATCCTCTAAAATATTGATCCAAACCAGGTTTAATCGACTGTTTCAGTGTGGTACCACACTACTACGTGACCCAAACCGGAAAAAACCCAGGATCTGTTCAACAAGTATGTGAAAAACGCGAAAGTATGAGCCTGATGAGGGCAAATCCCAGACCTATCCCAGACCTAACATGCGTTATCCTCTAAAATATTTATCAAGACCAGGTTTAATTGATTGTTTCAGTGTGGTCCCACATTACTACGTGATCCAAACCAGAAAAAACCCAGGATCCGTCCAACAAGTATGTGAAGAATGCGAAAGTATGAGTCTGATGAGTGAAAGTCCCAGGCCTAACCTAGACCAAACATGCGTTATCCTCAAAAATATTGATCGAAACCTGGTTTAATTGACTGTTTCAGTGTGGTACCACATTACTACGGGACCCAAACCAGAAAAAACCCAGGATCTGTTCAACAAGTATGTGAAGAATGCGAAGGTATGAGTCTGATGAGTGAAAATCCCAGACCTATCCCAGACCAAACTTGGGTTATCCTCTAAAATATTGATCCAAACCAGGTTTAATCGACTGTTTCAGTGTGGTACCACACTACTACGTGACCCAAACCGGAAAAAACCCAGGATCTGTTCAACAAGTATGTGAAAAACGCGAAAGTATGAGCCTGATGGGGGCAAATCCCAGACCTATCCCAGACCTAACATGCGTTATCCTCTAAAATATTTATCAAGACCAGGTTTAATTGATTGTTTCAGTGTGGTCCCACATTACTACGTGATCCAAACCAGAAAAAACCCAGGATCCGTCCAACAAGTATGTGAAGAATGCGAAAGTATGAGTCTGATCAGTGAAAATCCCCGGCCTAACCTAGACCTAACATGCGTTATCCTCAAAAATATTGATCGAAACCAGGTTTAATCGACTGTTTCAGTGTGGTACCACACTACTACGTGACCCATACCGGAAAAAACCCAGGATCTGTTCAACAAGTATGTGAAGAATGCGAAAGTATGAGTATGATGAGGGCAAATCCCAGGCCTAACCTAGACCTAACATGCGTGGTCCTCTAAAATATTGATGGAAACCAGGTTTAATTGATTGTTTCAGTGTGGTCCCACATTACTACGTGACACAATCCAGAAACAGCCCAGGATCTAGCCATGAAGTATGAGATATATGCGAAAGTATGAGCCTGATGAGGGCAAATCCTAGACCTAACCCAAACCTAACATGCGTTATCCTCTAAAATATTTATCAAGACCAGCTTTAATTGAATGTTTCAGTGTGGTACCACATTACTACGTGATCCAAACCAGTAAAAACCCAGGATCCGTTCAACAAGTATGTGAAGAATTCGAAAGTATGAGTGTTATGAGTGAAAAACCCCGGCCTAACCTAGACCTAACATGCGTTATCCTCAAAAATATTGATCGAAACCTGGTTTAATCACCTGTTTCAGTGTGGTACCACATTACTATGTGATCCAAACCAGAAAAAACTCAGGATCCGTTCAACAAGTATGTGGAGAATGCGAAAGTATGAGTCTGATGAGTGAAAATCCTCGGCCTAACCTAGACCTAACATGCGTTATCCTCAAAAATATTGGGCAAAACCTGGTTTAATCGACTGTTTCAGTGTGGTACCACATTACTATGTGATCCAAACCTGAAAATAATCCAGGATCTGTTCAAGGAGTTTGTGAAGTGTGCGAAAGTATGAGTATGATGAGGGCAAATCCCAGACCTATCCCAGACCAAACATGCGTTATCCTCTAAAATATTTATCAAGACCAGGTTTAATTGATTGTTTCAGTGTGGTCCCACATTACTACGTGATCCAAACCAGAAAAAACCCAGGATCCGTCCTACAAGTATGTGAAGAATGCGAAAGTATGAGTCTGATGACTGAAAATCCCCGGCCTAACCTAGACCTAACATGCGTTATCCTCAAAAATATTGATCGAAGCCAGCTTTAATCGACTGTTTCAGTGTGGTACCACACTACTACGTGACCCAAACCGGAAAAAACCCAGGATCTGTTCAACAAGTATGTGAAAAACGCGAAAGTATGAGTCTGATGAGTGAAAATCCTCGGCCTAACCTATACCTAACATGCGTTATCCTCAAAAATATTGATCGAAACCAGGTTTAATCGACTGTTTCAGTGTGGCGCCACATTACTACGTGATCCAAACCAGAAAAAAACCCAGGACCTGTTCAACAAGTATTTGAAGTATGCGAAAGAATGAGTCTGATGAGGGCAAATCCCAGGCCTAAACTAGACCTAACATGCGTTATCCTCATAAATATTGGGCAAAACCTGGTTTAATCGACTGTTTCAGTGTGGTACCACATTACTATGTGATCCAAACCTGAAAATAATCCAGGATCTGTTCAAGGAGTTTGTGAAGTGTGCGAAAGTATGAGTATGATGAGGGCAAATCCCAGACCTATCCCAGACCAAACATGCGTTATCCTCTAAAATATTTATCAAGACCAGGTTTAATTGATTGTTTCAGTGTGGTCCCACATTACTACGTGATCCAAACCAGAAAAAACCCAGGATCCGTCCTACAAGTATGTGAAGAATGCGAAAGTATGAGTCTGATGACTGAAAATCCCCGGCCTAACCTAGACCTAACATGCGTTATCCTCAAAAATATTGATCGAAGCCAGGTTTAATCGACTGTTTCAGTGTGGTACCACACTACTACGTGACCCAAACCGGAAAAAACCCAGGATCTGTTCAACAAGTATGTGAAAAACGCGAAAGTATGGGCCTGATGAGGGCAAATCCCAGACCTATCCCAGACCTAACTTGCGTTATCCTCAAAAATATTTATCAAGACCAGGTTTAATTCATTGTTTCAGTGTGGTCCCACATTACTACGTGATCCAAACCAGAAAAAACCCAGGATCCGTTCAACAAGTATGTGAAGAATGCGAAAGTAAGAGTCTGATGAGTGAAAGTCCCAGGCCTAACCTAGACCAAACATGCGTTATCCTCAAAAATATTGATCGAAACCTGGTTTAATTGACTGTTTCAGTGTGGTACCACATTACTACGGGACCCAAACCAGAAAAAACCCAGGATCTGTTCAGCAAGTATGTGAAGAATGCGAAGGTATGAGTCTGATGAGTGAAAATCCCAGACCTATCCCAGACCAAACTTGGGTTATCCTCTAAAATATTGATCCAAACCAGGTTTAATCGACTGTTTCAGTGTGGTACCACACTACTACGTGACCCAAACCGGAAAAAACCCAGGATCTGTTCAACAAGTATGTGAAAAACGCGAAAGTATGAGCCTGATGAGGGCAAATCCCAGACCTATCCCAGACCTAACATGCGTTATCCTCTAAAATATTTATCAAGACCAGGTTTAATTGATTGTTTCAGTGTGGTCCCACATTACTACGTGATCCAAACCAGAAAAAACCCAGGATCCGTCCAACAAGTATGTGAAGAATGCGAAAGTATGAGTCTGATGAGTGAAAGTCCCAGGCCTAACCTAGACCAAACATGCGTTATCCTCAAAAATATTGATCGAAACCTGGTTTAATTGACTGTTTCAGTGTGGTACCACATTACTACGGGACCCAAACCAGAAAAAACCCAGGATCTGTTCAACAAGTATGTGAAGAATGCGAAGGTATGAGTCTGATGAGTGAAAATCCCAGACCTATCCCAGACCAAACTTGGGTTATCCTCTAAAATATTGATCCAAACCAGGTTTAATCGACTGTTTCAGTGTGGTACCACACTACTACGTGACCCAAACCGGAAAAAACCCAGGATCTGTTCAACAAGTATGTGAAAAACGCGAAAGTATGAGCCTGATGGGGGCAAATCCCAGACCTATCCCAGACCTAACATGCGTTATCCTCTAAAATATTTATCAAGACCAGGTTTAATTGATTGTTTCAGTGTGGTCCCACATTACTACGTGATCCAAACCAGAAAAAACCCAGGATCCGTCCAACAAGTATGTGAAGAATGCGAAAGTATGAGTCTGATCAGTGAAAATCCCCGGCCTAACCTAGACCTAACATGCGTTATCCTCAAAAATATTGATCGAAACCAGGTTTAATCGACTGTTTCAGTGTGGTACCACACTACTACGTGACCCATACCGGAAAAAACCCAGGATCTGTTCAACAAGTATGTGAAGAATGCGAAAGTATGAGTATGATGAGGGCAAATCCCAGGCCTAACCTAGACCTAACATGCGTGGTCCTCTAAAATATTGATCAAAACCAGGTTTAATTGACTGTTTCAGTGTGGTACCACATTACTACGTGATCCAATCCAGAAATAGCCCAGGATCCAGCCATGAAGTATGAGAAATATGCGAAAGTATGAGCCTGATGGGGGCAAATCCTAGATCTAACCCTAACCTAACATGCGTTATCCTCTAAAATATTTATCAAGACCAGGTTTAATTGAATGTTTCAGTGTGGTACCACATTACTACGTGAACCAAACTAGAAAAAACCCAGGAGCCGTTCAACAACTATGTGAAGAATGCGAAAGTGTGAGTCTGATGAGTGAATATCCCCGGCCTAACCTAGACCTAACATGCGTTATCCCCAAAAATATTGATCGAAACCAGGTTTAATCGACTGTTTCAGTGTGGTACCACATTACTACGTGATCCAAACCAGAAAAAACCCCAGGATCATTTCAACAAGTATGTGAAGAATGCGATAGTATGAGTCTGATGAGGGCAAATCCCAGACCTAAACTAGACATAACTTTCGTTATCCTCTAAAATATTGATCGAAACCAGGTTTAATTAACTGTTTTAGTGTGGTACCACTTTTCTACGTGATCCAAAGCAGAGAAAACCCTCGATCAGGTCAACATGCATGTTAAAACTGCGAAAGTATGAGCCTGATATGGGCAAATCCCAGACCTATCCCAGACCTAACATGCGTTATCCTCAAAAATATTAATCGAAACCAGGCTTAATCGACTGTTTCAGTGTGGTACTACATTACTGCGTGATCCAAACCAGAAAAAAACCCAGGATCTTGTCAACGAGTATGTGAAGTGTGCGAAAGTATGAGTCTGATGAGGGCTAATCCCAGACCTATCCCAGACCTAACTTGCGTTATCCTCTAAAATAGTGATCGAAACCAGGTTTGATTGACTGTTTCAGCGTGGTACCGCATTACTACGTGATACAATCCAGAAACAGCCCAGGATCTAGCCATGAAGTATGAGAAATATGCGAAAGTATGAGCCTGATGAGGGCAAATCCTAGACCTAACCCAGACCTAACATGCGTTGTCCTCTAAAATATTTATCAAGACCAGGTTTAATTGATTGTTTCAGTGTGGTCCCACATTACTACGTGATGCAATCCAGAAAAAGCCCAGGATCAAGCCATCATGTATGAGAAATATGCGAAAGAATGAGCCTGATGAGAGCAAATCCCAGACCTAACCTAGACCTAACATGCGTTATCCTCTAAAATATTGATTCAAACCAAGTTTAATGGACTGCTTCAGTGTGGTACCACTTTACTACGTGATGCAAAGCAGAAACAACCCTCGATCAGGTCAACATGTATGTTAAAACTGCGAAAGTATGAGCCTGACGAGGGCAAAGCCTAGACCTAACCCAGACCTAACATGCGTTATCCTCTAAAATATTTACCATGACCAGGTTTAATTGATTGTTTCAGTGTGGCCCCACATTACTACGTGATCCAAACCAGAAAAAACCCAGGATCCGTTCAACAAGTATGTGAAGAATGCGAATGTATGAGTCTGATGAGTGAAAATCCCAGGCCTAACCTAGACCTTACATGCGTTATCCTCAAAATTATTGATCGAAACCTGGTTTAATCGACTGTTTCAGTGTGGTACCACATTACTACCTGACCCAAACCAGAAAAAACCCAGAATCTGTTCAACAAGTATGTGAAAAACGCGTAAGTATGAGCCTGATGAGGGCAAATCCCAGACCTATCCCAGACTAAACTTGCGTTATCCTCTAAAATATTGATCGAAACCTGGTTTAATCGACTGTTTCAGTGTAACCACATTACTACGTGACCCAAACCAGAAAAAACCCAGAATCTGTTCAACAAGTATGTGAAAAACGCGTAAGTATGAGCCTGATGAGGGCAAATTCCAGACCTATCCCAGACCAAACTTGCGTTATCCTCTAAAATATTGATCGAAACCAGGTTTAATTGACTGTTTCAGCGTGGTACCGCATTACTACGTGATACAATCCAGAAACAGCCCAGGATCTAGCCATGAAGTATGAGAAATATGCGAAAGTATGAGCCTGATGAGGGCAAATCCTAGACCTAACCCAGACCTAACATGCGTTGTCCTCTAAAATATTTATCAAGACCAGGTTTAATTGATTGTTGCAGTGTGGTCCCACATTACTACGTGATGCAATCCAGAAAAAGCCCAGGATCAAGCCATCATGTATGAGAAATATGCGAAAGAATGAGCCTGATGAGAGCAAATCCCAGACCTAACCTAGACCTAACATGCGTTATCCTCTAAAATATTGATTCAAACCAAGTTTAATGGACTGCTTCAGTGTGGTACCACTTTACTACGTGATGCAAAGCAGAAAAAACCCTCGATCAGGTCAACATGTATGTTAAAACTGCGAAAGTATGATCCTGATGAGGGCAAATCCCAGGCCTATCCCAGACCTAACATGCGTTGTCCTCTAAAATATTTACCATGACCAGGTTTAATTGATTGTTTCAGTGTGGCCCCACATTACTACGTGATCCAAACCAGAAAAAACCCAGGATCCGTTCAACAAGCATGTGAAGAATGCGAATGTATGAGTCTGATGAGTGAAAATCCCAGGCCTAACCTAGACCTTACATGCGTTATCCTCAAAATTATTGATCGAAACCTGGTTTAATCGACTGTTTCAGTGTGGTACCACATTACTACGTGACCCAAACCAGAAAAAACCCAGAATCTGTTCAACAAGTATGTGAAAAACGCGAAAGTATGAGCCTGTTGAGGGCAAATCCCAGGCCTAACCTAGACCTAACATGCGTGGTCCTCTAAAATATTGATGGAAACCAGGTTTAATTGTCTGTTTCAGTGTTGTACTTCCTTACTACGTGATGCAATCCAGAAAAAGCCCAGGATCTATCCATCAAGTATGAGAAATATGCGAAAGAATGAGCCTGATGAGAGCAAATCCCAGACCTAACCTAGACCTAACATGGATTATTCTCTAAAATATTGATCAAAACCAGGTTTAATTGACTGTTTCAGTGTGGTACCACATTACTACGTGATCCAATCCAGAAATAGCCCAGGATCCAGCCATGAAGTATGAGAAATATGCGAAAGTATGAGCCTGATGGGGGCAAATCCTAGATCTAACCCTAACCTAACATGCGTTATCCTCTAAAATATTTATCAAGACCAGGTTTAATTGAATGTTTCAGTGTGGTACCACATTACTACGTGAACCAAACTAGAAAAAACCCAGGAGCCGTTCAACAACTATGTGAAGAATGCGAAAGTGTGAGTCTGATGAGTGAATATCCCCGGCCTAACCTAGACCTAACATGCGTTATCCCCAAAAATATTGATCGAAACCAGGTTTAATCGACTGTTTCAGTGTGGTACCACATTACTACGTGATCCAAACCAGAAAAAACCCCAGGATCTTTTCAACAAGTATGTGAAGAATGCGATAGTATGAGTCTGATGAGGGCAAATCCCAGACCTAAACTAGACATAACTTTCGTTATCCTCTAAAATATTGATCGAAACCAGGTTTAATTGACTGTTTTAGTGTGGTACCACTTTTCTACGTGATCCAAAGCAGAGAAAACCCTCGATCAGGTCAACATGCATGTTAAAACTGCGAAAGTATGAGCCTGATATGGGCAAATCCCAGACCTATCCCAGACCTAACATGCGTTATCCTCAAAAATATTAATCGAAACCAGGCTTAATCGACTGTTTCATTGTGGTACTACATTACTGCGTGATCCAAACCAGAAAAAAACCCAGGATCTTGTCAACGAGTATGTGAAGTGTGCGAAAGTATGAGTCTGATGAGGGCTAATCCCAGACCTATCCCAGACCTAACTTGCGTTATCCTCTAAAATAGTGATCGAAACCAGGTTTGATTGACTGTTTCAGCGTGGTACCGCATTACTACGTGATACAATCCAGAAACAGCCCAGGATCTAGCCATGAAGTATGAGAAATATGCGAAAGTATGAGCCTGATGAGGGCAAATCCTAGACCTAACCCAGACCTAACATGCGTTGTCCTCTAAAATATTTATCAAGACCAGGTTTAATTGATTGTTTCAGTGTGGTCCCACATTACTACGTGATGCAATCCAGAAAAAGCCCAGGATCAAGCCATCATGTATGAGAAATATGCGAAAGAATGAGCCTGATGAGAGCAAATCCCAGACCTAACCTAGACCTAACATGCGTTATCCTCTAAAATATTGATTCAAACCAAGTTTAATGGACTGCTTCAGTGTGGTACCACTTTACTACGTGATGCAAAGCAGAAACAACCCTCGATCAGGTCAACATGTATGTTAAAACTGCGAAAGTATGAGCCTGACGAGGGCAAAGCCTAGACCTAACCCAGACCTAACATGCGTTATCCTCTAAAATATTTACCATGACCAGGTTTAATTGATTGTTTCAGTGTGGCCCCACATTACTACGTGATCCAAACCAGAAAAAACCCAGGATCCGTTCAACAAGTATGTGAAGAATGCGAATGTATGAGTCTGATGAGTGAAAATCCCAGGCCTAACCTAGACCTTACATGCGTTATCCTCAAAATTATTGATCGAAACCTGGTTTAATCGACTGTTTCAGTGTGGTACCACATTACTACCTGACCCAAACCAGAAAAAACCCAGAATCTGTTCAACAAGTATGTGAAAAACGCGTAAGTATGAGCCTGATGAGGGCAAATCCCAGACCTATCCCAGACTAAACTTGCGTTATCCTCTAAAATATTGATCGAAACCTGGTTTAATCGACTGTTTCAGTGTAACCACATTACTACGTGACCCAAACCAGAAAAAACCCAGAATCTGTTCAACAAGTATGTGAAAAACGCGTAAGTATGAGCCTGATGTGGGCAAATTCCAGACCTATCCCAGACCAAACTTGCGTTATCCTCTAAAATATTGATCGAAACCAGGTTTAATTGACTGTTTCAGCGTGGTACCGCATTACTACGTGATACAATCCAGAAACAGCCCAGGATCTAGCCATGAAGTATGAGAAATATGCGAAAGTATGAGCCTGATGAGGGCAAATCCTAGACCTAACCCAGACCTAACATGCGTTGTCCTCTAAAATATTTATCAAGACCAGGTTTAATTGATTGTTTCAGTGTGGTCCCACATTACTACGTGATGCAATCCAGAAAAAGCCCAGGATCAAGCCATCATGTATGAGAAATATGCGAAAGAATGAGCCTGATGAGAGCAAATCCCAGACCTAACCTAGACCTAACATGCGCTATCCTCTAAAATATTGATTCAAACCAAGTTTAATGGACTGCTTCAGTGTGGTACCACTTTACTACGTGATGCAAAGCAGAAAAAACCCTCGATCAGGTCAACATGTATGTTAAAACTGCGAAAGTATGATCCTGATGAGGGCAAATCCCAGGCCTATCCCAGACCTAACATGCGTAGTCCTCTAAACTATTTACCATGACCAGGTTTAATTGATTGTTTCAGTGTGGCCCCACATTACTACGTGATCCAAACCAGAAAAAACCCAGGATCCGTTCAACAAGCATGTGAAGAATGCGAATGTATGAGTCTGATGAGTGAAAATCCCAGGCCTAACCTAGACCTTACATGCGTTATCCTCAAAATTATTGATCGAAACCTGGTTTAATCGACTGTTTCAGTGTGGTACCACATTACTACGTGACCCAAACCAGAAAAAACCCAGAATCTGTTCAACAAGTATGTGAAAAACGCGAAAGTATGAGCCTGATGAGAGCAAATCCCAGACCTAACCTAGACCTAACATGGATTATTCTCTAAAATATTGATCAAAACCAGGTTTAATTGACTGTTTCAGTGTGGTACCACATTACTACGTGATCCAATCCAGAAATAGCCCAGGATCCAGCCATGAAGTATGAGAAATATGCGAAAGTATGAGCCTGATGGGGGCAAATCCTAGATCTAACCCTAACCTAACATGCGTTATCCTCTAAAATATTTATCAAGACCAGGTTTAATTGAATGTTTCAGTGTGGTACCACATTACTACGTGAACCAAACTAGAAAAAACCCAGGAGCCGTTCAACAACTATGTGAAGAATGCGAAAGTGTGAGTCTGATGAGTGAATATCCCCGGCCTAACCTAGACCTAACATGCGTTATCCCCAAAAATATTGATCGAAACCAGGTTTAATCGACTGTTTCAGTGTGGTACCACATTACTACGTGATCCAAACCAGAAAAAACCCCAGGATCTTTTCAACAAGTATGTGAAGAATGCGATAGTATGAGTCTGATGAGGGCAAATCCCAGACCTAAACTAGACATAACTTTCGTTATCCTCTAAAATATTGATCGACACCAGGTTTAATTGACTGTTTTAGTGTGGTACCACTTTTCTACGTGATCCAAAGCAGAGAAAACCCTCGATCAGGTCAACATGCATGTTAAAACTGCGAAAGTATGAGCCTGATATGGGCAAATCCCAGACCTATCCCAGACCTAACATGCGTTATCCTCAAAAATATTAATCGAAACCAGGCTTAATCGACTGTTTCAGTGTGGTACTACATTACTGCGTGATCCAAACCAGAAAAAAACCCAGGATCTTGTCAACGAGTATGTGAAGTGTGCGAAAGTATGAGTCTGATGAGGGCTAATCCCAGACCTATCCCAGACCTAACTTGCGTTATCCTCTAAAATAGTGATCGAAACCAGGTTTGATTGACTGTTTCAGCGTGGTACCGCATTACTACGTGATACAATCCAGAAACAGCCCAGGATCTAGCCATGAAGTATGAGAAATATGCGAAAGTATGAGCCTGATGAGGGCAAATCCTAGACCTAACCCAGACCTAACATGCGTTGTCCTCTAAAATATTTATCAAGACCAGGTTTAATTGATTGTTTCAGTGTGGTCCCACATTACTACGTGATGCAATCCAGAAAAAGCCCAGGATCAAGCCATCATGTATGAGAAATATGCGAAAGAATGAGCCTGATGAGAGCAAATCCCAGACCTAACCTAGACCTAACATGCGTTATCCTCTAAAATATTGATTCAAACCAAGTTTAATGGACTGCTTCAGTGTGGTACCACTTTACTACGTGATGCAAAGCAGAAACAACCCTCGATCAGGTCAACATGTATGTTAAAACTGCGAAAGTATGATCCTGATGAGGGCAAATCCCAGGCCTATCCCAGACCTAACATGCGTTGTCCTCTAAAATATTTACCATGACCAGGTTTAATTGATTGTTTCAGTGTGGCCCCACATTACTACGTGATCCAAACCAGAAAAAACCCAGGATCCGTTCAACAAGCATGTGAAGAATGCGAATGTATGAGTCTGATGAGTGAAAATCCCAGGCCTAACCTAGACCTTACATGCGTTATCCTCAAAATTATTGATCGAAACCTGGTTTAATCGACTGTTTCAGTGTGGTACCACATTACTACGTGACCCAAACCAGAAAAAACCCAGAATCTGTTCAACAAGTATGTGAAAAACGCGAAAGTATGAGCCTGATGAGGGCAAATCCCAGGCCTAACCTAGACCTAACATGCGTGGTCCTCTAAAATATTGATCGAAACCAGGTTTGATTGACTGTTTTAGTTGTGGTACCACTTTACTACGTGATCCAAAGCAGAAAAAACCCTCGATCAGGTCAACATGCATGTTAAAACTGCGGAAGTATGAGCCTGATGAGGGCAAATCCCAGACCTATCCCAGATCTAACATGCGTTATCCTCAAAACTATTGATCGAAACCATGTTTAATCGACTGTTTCAGTGTGGTACCACACTACTACGTGACCCAAGCCGGAAAAAACCCAGGATCTGTTCAACAAGTATGTGAAAAACGCGGAAGTATGAGCCTGATGAGGGCAAATCCCAGACCTATCCCAGACCTAACTTGCGTTATCCTCTAAAATATTGAACGAAACCAGGTTTAATTGACTGTTTCAGCGTGGTACCACATTACTACGTGATACAATCCAGAAACAGCCCAGGATCTAGCCATGAAGTATGAGAAGTATGCGAAAGTATGAGCTTGATGTGGGCAAATCCCAGGCCTAAGCTAGACCTAACATGCGTTGTCCTCTAAAACATTGATCGAAACCAGGTTTAATTGACTGTTTTAGTGTGGTACCACTTTACTACGTGATCCAAAGCAGAAATAGCCCAGGATCCGTCCAACAAGTATGTGCAGAATGCGAAAGTATGAGTCTGATGAGTGAAAATCCCCGGCCTAACCTAGACCTAACATGCGTTATCCTCAAAAATATTGATCAAAACCAGGTTTAATCGACTGTTTCAGTGTGGTCCCACATTACTACGTGATCCAAACCGGAAAAAACCCAGGATCTGTTCAACAAGTATGTGAAAAACGCGAAAGTATGAGCCTGATGTGGGCAAATCCCAGACCTATCCCAGACCTAACATGCGTTATCCTCTAAAATATTTATCAAGACCAGCTTTAATTGAATGTTTCAGTGTGGTACCACATTACTACGTGATCCAAACCAGTAAAAACCCAGGATCCGTTCAACAAGTATGTGAAGTATGCGAAAGTATGAGTCTGATGAGGGCAAATCCCAGGCCTAAACTAGACATAACTTTCGTTATCCTCTAAAATATTGATCGAAACCAGGTTTAATTGACTGTTTTAGTGTGGTACCACTTTACTACGTGATCCAAAGCAGAAAAAACCCTCGATCAGGTCAACATGCATGTTAAAACTGCGAAAGTATGAGTCTGATGAAGGCAAATCCCAGACCTATCCCAGACCTAACATGCGTTATCCTCAAAAATATTAATCGAAACCAGATTTAATCGACTGTTTCAGTGTGGTACCACATTACTACGTGATCCAAACCAGAAAAAAACCCTGGATCTTGTCAAGGAGTATGTGAAGTGTGCGAAAGTATGAGTCTGATGAGGGATAATCCGAGACCTATCCCAGACCTAACTTGCGTTATCCTCTAAAATAGTGATCGAAACCAGGTTTAATTGACTGTTTTAGTTGTGGTACCACTTTACTACGTGATCCAAAGCAGAAAAAACCCTCGATCAGGTCAACATGCATGTTAAAACTGTGAAAGTATGACCCTGATGAGGGCAAATCCCAGGCCTAACCTAAACCTAACACGCGTCATCTTCTAAAATATTGAGCGAAACCAGGTTTAATTGATTGTTTCAGTGTGGTACCACATTACTACGTGATCCAGTCCAGAAATAGCCCAGGATCTAGCCATGAAGTATGAGAAACATGCGAAAGTATGAGCCTGACGAGGGCAAAGCCTAGACCTAACCCAGACCTAACATGCGTTATCCTCTAAAATATTTACCATGACCAGGTTTAATTGATTGTTTCAGTGTGGCCCCACATTACTACGTGATCCAAACCAG
This sequence comes from Colletes latitarsis, assembly GCF_051014445.1. NCBI lineage: Eukaryota > Metazoa > Arthropoda > Insecta > Hymenoptera > Colletidae > Colletes > Colletes latitarsis. Next base: position 598,506 of record NW_027488379.1, on the reverse strand, counting down.
TAAAAACCCAGGATCCGTTCAACAAGTATGTGAAGTATGCGAAAGTATGAGTCTGATGAGGGCAAATCCCAGGCCTAAACTAGACATAACTTTCGTTATCCTCTAAAATATTGATCGAAACCAGGTTTAATTGACTGTTTTAGTGTGGTACCACTTTACTACGTGATCCAAAGCAGAAAAAACCCTCGATCAGGTCAACATGCATGTTAAAACTGCGAAAGTATGAGTCTGATGAAGGCAAATCCCAGACCTATCCCAGACCTAACATGCGTTATCCTCAAAAATATTAATCGAAACCAGATTTAATCGACTGTTTCAGTGTGGTACCACATTACTACGTGATCCAAACCAGAAAAAAACCCTGGATCTTGTCAAGGAGTATGTGAAGTGTGCGAAAGTATGAGTCTGATGAGGGATAATCCGAGACCTATCCCAGACCTAACTTGCGTTATCCTCTAAAATAGTGATCGAAACCAGGTTTAATTGACTGTTTTAGTTGTGGTACCACTTTACTACGTGATCCAAAGCAGAAAAAACCCTCGATCAGGTCAACATGCATGTTAAAACTGTGAAAGTATGACCCTGATGAGGGCAAATCCCAGGCCTAACCTAAACCTAACACGCGTCATCTTCTAAAATATTGAGCGAAACCAGGTTTAATTGATTGTTTCAGTGTGGTACCACATTACTACGTGATCCAGTCCAGAAATAGCCCAGGATCTAGCCATGAAGTATGAGAAACATGCGAAAGTATGAGCCTGACGAGGGCAAAGCCTAGACCTAACCCAGACCTAACATGCGTTATCCTCTAAAATATTTACCATGACCAGGTTTAATTGATTGTTTCAGTGTGGCCCCACATTACTACGTGATCCAAACCAGAAAAAACCCAGGATCCGTTCAACAAGTATGTGAAGAATGCGAATGTATGAGTCTGATGAGTGAAAATCCCAGGCCTAACCTAGACCTTACATGCGTTATCCTCAAAATTATTGATCGAAACCTGGTTTAATCGACTCTTTCAGTGTGGTACCACATTACTACGTGACCCAAACCAGAAAAAACCCAGAATCTGTTCAACAAGTATGTGAAAAACGCGTAAGTATGAGCCTGATGAGGGCAAATCCCAGACCTATCCCAGACTGAACTTGCGTTATCCTCTAAAATATTGATCGAAACCTGGTTTAATCGACTGTTTCAGTGTGGTACCACATTACTACGTGACCCAAACCAGAAAAAAACCCAGAATCTGTTCAACAAGTATGCGAAAAACGCGTAAGTATGAGCCTGATGAGGGCAAATCCCAAACCTATCCCAGACCAAACTTGCGTTATCCTCTAAAATATTGATCGAAACCAGGTTTAATTGACTGTTTCAGCGTGGTACCGCATTACTACGTGATACAATCCAGAAACAGCCCAGGATCTAGCCATGAAGTATGAGAAATATGCGAAAGTATGAGCCTGATGAGGGCAAATCCTAGACCTAACCCAGACCTAACATGCGTTGTCCTCTAAAATACTTATCAAGACCAGGTTTAATTGATTGTTTCAGTGTGGTCCCACATTACTACGTGATGCAATCCAGAAAAGGCCCAGGATCAAGCCATCATGTATGAGAAATATGCGAAAGAATGAGCCTGATGAGAGCAAAACCCCAGACCTAACCTAGACCTAACATGCGTTATCCTCTAAAATATTGATCCAAACCAAGTTTAATGGACTGCTTCAGTGTGGTACCACTTTACTACGTGATGCAAAGCAGAAAAAACCCTCGATCAGGTCAACATGTATGTTAAAACTGCGAAAGTATGATCCTGATGAGGGCAAATCCCAGGCCTATCCCAGACCTAACATGCGTTGTCCTCTAAAATATTGATGGAAACCAGGTTTAATTGACTGTTTCAGTGTGGTACCACATTACTACGTGATGCAATCCAGAAAAACTCCAGGATCTACCCATCAAGTATGAGAAATATGCGAAAGAATGTGCCTGATGAGAGCAAATCCCAGACCTAACCTAGACCTAACATGAATTATTCTCTAAAATATTTATCAAGACCAGGTTTCATTGATTGTTTCAGTGTGGTCCCACATTACTACGTGATGCAAACCAGAAAAAACCCAGGATCCGTTCAACAAGTATGTGAAAAACGCGAAAGTATGAGCCCGATGAGGGCTAATCCTAGGCCTAACCTAGACCTAACATGCGTGGTCCTCTAAAATATTGATGGAAACCAGGTTTAATTGTCTGTTTCAGTGTTGTACTTCCTTACTACGTGATGCAATCCAGAAAAAGCCCAGGATCTATCCATCAAGTATGAGAAATATGCGAAAGAATGAGCCTGATGATAGCAAATCCCAGACCTAACCTAGACCTAACATGGATTATTCTCTAAAATATTGATCAAAACCAGGTTTAATTGACTGTTTCAGTGTGGTACCACATTACTACGTGATCCAATCCAGAAATAGCCCAGGATCCAGCCATGAAGTATGAGAAATATGCGAAAGTATGAGCCTGTTGGGGGCAAATCCTAGACCTAACCCTAACCTAAGATGCGTTATCCTCTAAAATATTTATCAAGACCAGGTTTAATTGAATGTTTCAGTGTGGTACCACATTACTACGTGAACCAAACTAGAAAAAACCCAGGAGCCGTTCAACAACTATGTGAAGAATGCGAAAGTGTGAGTCTGATGAAAAAATATCCCCGGCCTAACCTAGACCTAACATGCGTTATCCCCAAAAATATTGATCGAAACCAGGTTTAATCGACTGTTTCAGTGTGGTACCACATTACTACGTGATCCAAACCAGAAAAAACCCCAGGATCTTTTCAACAAGTATGTGAAGAATGCGAAAGTATGAGTCTGATGAGGGCAAATCCCAGACCTAAACTAGACATAACTTTCGTTATCCTCTAAAATATTGATCGAAACCAGGTTTAATTGACTGTTTTAGTGTGGTACCACTTTTCTACGTGATCCAAAGCAGAGAAAACCCTCGATCAGGTCAACATGCATGTTAAAACTGCGAAAGTATGAGCCTGATGTGGGCAAATCCCAGACCTATCCCAGACCTAACATGCGTTATCCTCAAAAATATTAATCGAAACCAGGCTTAATCGACTGTTTCAGTGTGGTACTACATTACTACGTGATCCAAACCAGAAAAAAACCCAGGATCTTGTCAACGAGTATGTGAAGTGTGCGAAAGTATGAGTCTGATGAGGGCTAATCCCAGACCTATCCCAGACCTAACTTGCGTTATCCTCTAAAATAGTGATCGAAACCAGGTTTGATTGACTGTTTTAGTTGTGGTACCACTTTACTACGTGATCCAAAGCAGAAAAAACCCTCGATCAGGTCAACATGCATGTTAAAACTGCGGAAGTATGAGCCTGATGAGGGCAAATCCCAGACCTATCCCAGACCTAACATGCGTTATCCTTAAAACTATTGATCGAAACCAGGTTTAATCGACTGTTTCAGTGTGGTACCACACTACTACGTGACCCAAGCCGGAAAAAACCCAGGATCTGTTCAACAAGTATGTGAAAAACGCGAAAGTATGAGCCTGATGAGGGCAAATCCCAGACCTATCCCAGACCTAACTTGCGTTATCCTCTAAAATATTGAACGAAACCAGGTTTAATTGATTGTTTCATCGTGGTACCACATTACTACGTGATACAATCCAGAAACAGCCCAGGATCTAGCCATGAAGTATGAGAAATATGCGAAAGTATCAGCCTGATGAGGGCAAATCCTAGACCTAACCCAAACCTAACATGCGTTATCCTCTAAAATATTGAACGAAACCAGGTTTAATGGACTGCTTCAGTGTGGTACCTCTTTACTACGTGATCCAAACCAGAAAAAAACCCAGGATCAGTTCAACAAGTATGTGAAGTATGCGAGAGTATGAGTCTGATGAGGGCAAATCCCAGGCCTAAACTAGACATAACTTTCGTTATCCTCTAAAATATTGATCGAAACCAGGTTTAATTGACTGTTTTAGTGTGGTACCACTTTACTACGTGATCCAAAGCAGAAAAAACCCTCGATCAGGTCAACATGCATGTTAAAACTGCGAAAGTATGAGTCTGATGAAGGCAAATCCCAGACCTATCCCAGACCTAACATGCGTTATCCTCAAAAATATTAATCGAAACCAGGTTTAATCGACTGTTTCAGTGTGGTACCACATTACTACGTGATCCAAACCAGAAAAAAACCCTGGATCTTGTCAAGGAGTATGTGAAGTGTGCGAAAGTATGAGTCTGATGAGGGATAATCCGAGACCTATCCCAGACCTAACTTGCGTTATCCTCTAAAATAGTGATCGAAACCAGGTTTAATTGACTGTTTTAGTTGTGGCACCACTTTACTACGTGATCCAAAGCAGAAAAAACCCTCGATCAGGTCAACATGCATGTTAAAACTGTGAAAGTATGAGCCTGATGAGGGCAAATCCCAGACCTATCCCAGACCTAACTTCCGTTATCCTCTAAAATATTGATCGAAACCTGGTTTAATTGACTGTTTCAGTGTGGTACCACATTACTACGTGATCCAGTCCAGAAATAGCCCAGGATCTAGCCATGAAGTATGAGAAACATGCGAAAGTATGAGCCTGACGAGGGCAAAGCCTAGACCTAACCCAGACCTAACATGCGTTATCCTCTAAAATATTTACCATGACCAGGTTTAATTGATTGTTTCAGTGTGGCCCCACATTACTACGTGATCCAAACCAGAAAAAACCCAGGATCCGTTCAACAAGTATGTGAAGAATGCGAATGTATGAGTCTGATGAGTGAAAATCCCAGGCCTAACCTAGACCTTACATGCGTTATCCTCAAAATTATTGATCGAAACCTGGTTTAATCGACTGTTTCAGTGTGGTACCACATTACTACGTGACCCAAACCAGAAAAAACCCAGAATCTGTTCAACAAGTATGTGAAAAACGCGTAAGTATGAGCCTGATGAGGGCAAATCCCAGACCTATCCCAGACTAAACTTGCGTTATCCTCTAAAATATTGATCGAAACCTGGTTTAATCGACTGTTTCAGTGTAACCACATTACTACGTGACCCAAACCAGAAAAAACCCAGAATCTGTTCAACAAGTATGTGAAAAACGCGTAAGTATGAGCCTGATGAGGGCAAATTCCAGACCTATCCCAGACCAAACTTGCGTTATCCTCTAAAATATTGATCGAAACCAGGTTTAATTGACTGTTTCAGCGTGGTACCGCATTACTACGTGATACAATCCAGAAACAGCCCAGGATCTAGCCATGAAGTATGAGAAATATGCGAAAGTATGAGCCTGATGAGGGCAAATCCTAGACCTAACCCAGACCTAACATGCGTTGTCCTCTAAAATATTTATCAAGACCAGGTTTAATTGATTGTTTCAGTGTGGTCCCACATTACTACGTGATGCATACCAGAAAAAGCCCAGGATCAAGCCATCATGTATGAGAAATATGCGAAAGAATGAGCCTGATGAGAGCAAATCCCAGACCTAACCTAGACCTAACATGCGTTATCCTCTAAAATATTGATTCAAACCAAGTTTAATGGACTGCTTCAGTGTGGTACCACTTTACTACGTGATGCAAAGCAGAAAAAACCCTCGATCAGGTCAACATGTATGTTAAAACTGCGAAAGTATGATCCTGATGAGGGCAAATCCCAGGTCTATCCCAGACCTAACATGCGTTGTCCTCTAAAATATTTACCATGACCAGGTTTAATTGATTGTTTCAGTGTGGCCCCACATTACTACGTGATCCAAACCAGAAAAAACCCAGGATCCGTTCAACAAGTATGTGAAGAATGCGAATGTATGAGTCTGATGAGTGAAAATCCCAGGCCTAACCTAGACCTTACATGCGTTATCCTCAAAATTATTGATCGAAACCTGGTTTAATCGACTGTTTCAGTGTGGTACCACATTACTACGTGACCCAAACCAGAAAAAACCCAGAATCTGTTCAACAAGTATGTGAAAAACGCGAAAGTATGAGCCTGATGAGGGCAAATCCCAGGCCTAACCTAGACCTAACATGCGTGGTCCTCTAAAATATTGATGGAAACCAGGTTTAATTGTCTGTTTCAGTGTTGTACTTCCTTACTACGTGATGCAATCCAGAAAAAGCCCAGGATCTATCCATCAAGTATGAGAAATATGCGAAAGAATGAGCCTGATGAGAGCAAATCCCAGACCTAACCTAGACCTAACATGGATTATTCTCTAAAATATTGATCAAAACCAGGTTTAATTGACTGTTTCAGTGTGGTACCACATTACTACGTGATCCAATCCAGAAATAGCCCAGGATCCAGCCATGAAGTATGAGAAATATGCGAAAGTATGAGCCTGATGGGGGCAAATCCTAGACCTAACCCTAACCTAACATGCGTTATCCTCTAAAATATTTATCAAGACCAGGTTTAATTGAATGTTTCAGTGTGGTACCACATTACTACGTGAACCAAACTAGAAAAAACCCAGGAGCCGTTCAACAACTATGTGAAGAATGCGAAAGTGTGAGTCTGATGAGTGAATATCCCCGGCCTAACCTAGACCTAACATGCGTTATCCCCAAAAATATTGATCGAAACCAGGTTTAATCGACTGTTTTAGTGTGGTACCACATTACTACGTGATCCAAACCAGAAAAAGCCCCAGGATCTTTTCAACAAGTATGTGAAGAATGCGATAGTATGAGTCTGATGAGGGCAAATCCCAGACCTAAACTTGACATAACTTTCGTTATCCTCTAAAATATTGATCGAAACCAGGTTTAATTGACTGTTTTAGTGTGGTACCACTTTTCTACGTGATCCAAAGCAAAGAAAACCCTCGATCAGGTCAACATGCATGTTAAAACTGCGAAAGTATGAGCCTGATGTGGGCAAATCCCAGACCTATCCCAGACCTAACATGCGTTATCCTCAAAAATATTAATCGAAACCAGGCTTAATCGACTGTTTCAGTGTGGTACTACATTACTGCGTGATCCAAACCAGAAAAAAACCCAGGATCTTGTCAACGAGTATGTGAAGTGTGCGAAAGTATGAGTCTGATGAGGGCTAATCCCAGACCTATCCCAGACCTAACTTGCGTTATCCTCTAAAATAGTGATCGAAACCAGGTTTGATTGACTGTTTTAGTTGTGGTACCACTTTACTACGTGATCCAAAGCAGAAAAAACCCTCGATCAGGTCAACATGCATGTTAAAACTGCGGAAGTATGAGCCTGATGAGGGCAAATCCCAGACCTATCCCAGACCTAACATGCGTTATCCTCAAAACTATTGATCGAAACCAGGTTTAATCGACTGTTTCAGTGTGGTACCACACTACTACGTGACCCAAGCCGGAAAAAACCCAGGATCTGTTCAACAAGTATGTGAAAAACGCGAAAGTATGAGCCTGATGAGGGCAAATCCCAGACCTATCCCAGACCTAACTTGCGTTATCCTCTAAAATATTGAACGAAACCAGGTTTAATTGACTGTTTCAGCGTGGTACCACATTACTACGTGATACAATCCAGAAACAGCCCAGGATCTAGCCATGAAGTATGAGAAGTATGCGAAAGTATGAGCTTGATGTGGGCAAATCCCAGGCCTAACCTAGACCTAACATGCGTTGTCCTCTAAAACATTGATCGAAACCAGGTTTAATTGACTGTTTTAGAGTGGTACCACTTTACTACGTGATCCAAAGCAGAAAAAACCCTCGATCAGGTCAACATGCATGTTAAAACTGCAAAAGTATGAGCCAGATGAGGGCAAATCCCAGACCGATCTCAGTCCTAACATGCGTTATCCTCAGAAATATTAATCGAAACCAGGTTTAATCGACTGTTTCAGTGTGGTACCACATTACTACGTGATCCAATCCAGAAATAGCCCAGGATCTAGCCATGAAGTATGAGAAATATGCGAAAGTATGAGCCTGATGAGGGCAAATCCTAGACCTAACCCAGACCTAACATGCGTTGTCCTCTAAAATATTTATCAAGACCAGGTTTAATTGATTGTTTCAGTGTGGTACCACACTACTACGTGATCCAAACCAGAAAAACCCCAGGATCTATTCAACAAGTATGTGAAAAACGCGAAAGTATGAGCCTGATGAGAGCAAATCCCAGACCTATCCCAGACCTAACTTGCGTTGTTCTCTAAGATATTGATGGAAACCAGGTTTAATTGACTGTTTCAGTGTGGTACCACATTACTACGTGATCCAAACCAGTAAAAACCCGGGATCCGTTCAACAAGTATGTGGAGAATGCGAAAGTACGAGTTTGATGAGTGAAAATCCTCGGCCTAACCTAGACCTAACATGCGTTATCCTCAAAAATATTGATCGAAACCAGGTTTAATCGACTGTTTCAGTGTGGTACCACATTACTACGTGATCCAAACCAGTGAAAACCCAGGATCCGTTCAACAAGTATGTGGAGAATGCGAAAGTATGAGTCTGATGAGTGAAAATCCTCGGCCTAACCTAGACCTAACATGCGTTGTCCTCTAAAATATTGATGGAAACCAGGTTTAATTGACTGTTTCAGTGTTGCACTTCACTACTACGTGATCCAAACCAGTAAAAACCCAGGATCCGTTCAACAACTATGTGAAGAATGCGACAGTATGAGTGTGATGAGTGAAAAACCCCGGCCTAACCTAGACCTAACATGCGTTATCCTCAAAAATATTGATCGAAACCTGGTTTAATCGTCTGTTTCAGTGTGGTGCCACATTACTATGTGATCCAAACCAGAAAAAACCCTGTATCTGTTCAACAAGTATGTGAAGAATGCGAAAGTATGAGTCTGATGAGTGAAAATCCCAGAGCTAACCTAGACCTAACAAGCGTTATCCCCTAAAATATTTATCAAGACCAGGTTTAATTGACTGTTTCAGCGTGGTACCACATTATTACGTGACACAATCCAGAAACAGCCCAGGATCTAGCCATGAAGTATGAGAAATATGCGAAAGTATGAGCCTGATGAGGGCAAATCCTAGACCTAACCCAAACCTAACATGCGTTATCCTCTAAAATATTCATCAAGACCAGGTTTAGTTGATTGTTTCAGTGTGGTACCACATTACTACGTGATCCAAACCAGTAAAAACTCAGGATCCGTTCAACAAGTATGTGGAGAATGCGAAAGTATGAGTCTGATGAGTGAAAATCCTCGGCCTAACCTATACCTAACATGCGTTATCCTCAAAAATATTGATCGAAACCAGGTTTAGTCGACTGTTTCAGTGTGGTACCACATGACTACGTGATCCAAACCAGAAAAAAAACCAGGACCTGTTCAAGAAGTATTTGAAGTATGCGAAAGAATGAGTCTGATGAGGGCAAATCCCAGGTCTAAACTAGACCTAACATGCGTTATCCTCAAAAATATTGATCAAAACCTGGTTTAATCGACTGTTCCAGTGTGGTACCACATTACTATGTGATCCAAACCAGAAAATAATCCAGGATCTGTTCAACGAGTATGTGAAGTGTGCGAAAGTATGAGTATGATGAGGGCAAATCCCAGACCTATCCCAGACCTAACATGCGTTATCCTCTAAAATATTTATCAAGACCAGGTTTAATTGATTGTTTCAGTGTGGTCCCACATTACTACGTGACACAATCCAGAAACAGCCCAGGATCTAGCCATGAAGTATGAGAAATATGCGAAAGTATGAGCCTGATGAGGGCAAATCCTAGACCTAACTCAAACCTAACATGCGTTATCCTCTAAAATATTTATCAAAACCAGGTATAATCGACTGTTTCAGTGTGGTCCCACATTACTACGTGATCCAAACCAGAAAAAACCCAGGATCCGTCCAACAAGTATGTGCAGAATGCGAAAGTATGAGTCTGATGAGTGAAAATCCCCGGCCTAACCTAGACCTAACATGCCTTATCCTCTAAAATATTGATCCAAACCAGGTTTAATCGACTGTTTCAGTGTGGTACCACACTACTACGTGACCCAAACCGGAAAAAACCCAGGATCTGTTCAACAAGTATGTGAAAAACGCGAAAGTATGAGCCTGATGTGGGCAAATCCCAGACCTATCCCAGACCTAACATGCGCTATCCTCTAAAATATTTATCAAGACCAGCTTTAATTGAATGTTTCAGTGTGGTACCACATTACTACGTGCTCCAAACCAGTAAAAACCCAGGATCCGTTCAACAAGTATGTGAAGAATTCGAAAGTATGAGTGTGTTGAGTGAAAAACCCCGGCCTAACCTAGACCTAACATGCGTTATCCTCAAAAATATCGATCGAAACCTGGTTTAATCGTCTGTTTCAGTGTGGTACCACATTACTATGTGATCCAAACCAGAAAAAACTCAGGATCCGTTCAACAAGTATGTGGAGAATGCGAAAGTATGAGTCTGATGAGTGAAAATCCTCGGCCTAACCTATACCTAACATGCGTTATCCTCAAAAATATTGATCGAAACCAGGTTTAATCGACTGTTTCAGTGTGGCGCCACATTACTACGTGATCGAAACCAGAAAAAAACCCAGCGCCTGTTCAACAAGTATTTGAAGTATGCGAAAGTATGAGTCTGATGAGGGCAAATCCCAGGCCTAAACTAGACCTAACATGCGTTATCCTCAAAAATATTGATCAAAACCTGGTTTAATCTACTGTTTCAGTGTGGTACCACATTACTATGTGATCCAAACCAGAAAATAACCCAGGATCTGTTCAACGAGTTTGTGAAGTGTGCGAAAGTATGAGTATGATGAGGGCAAATCCCAGACCTATCCCAGGTACCAAACATGCGTTATCCTCTAAAATATTTATCAAGACCAGGTTTAATTGATTGTTTCAGTGTGGTCCCACATTACTACGTGATCCAAACCAGAAAAAACCCAGGATCCGTCCTACAAGTATGTGGAGAATGCGAAAGTACGAGTTTGATGAGTGAAAATCCTCGGCCTAACCTAGACCTAACATGCGTTATCCTCAAAAATATTGATCGAAACCAGGTTTAATCGACTGTTTCAGTGTGGTACCACATTACTACGTGATCCAAACCAGTGAAAACCCAGGATCCGTTCAACAAGTATGTGGAGAATGCGAAAGTATGAGTCTGATGAGTGAAAATCCTCGGCCTAACCTAGACCTAACATGCGTTGTCCTCTAAAATATTGATGGAAACCAGGTTTAATTGACTGTTTCAGTGTTGCACTTCACTACTACGTGATCCAAACCAGTAAAAACCCAGGATCCGTTCAACAACTATGTGAAGAATGCGACAGTATGAGTGTGATGAGTGAAAAACCCCGGCCTAACCTAGACCTAACATGCGTTATCCTCAAAAATATTGATCGAAACCTGGTTTAATCGTCTGTTTCAGTGTGGTGCCACATTACTATGTGATCCAAACCAGAAAAAACCCTGTATCTGTTCAACAAGTATGTGAAGAATGCGAAAGTATGAGTCTGATGAGTGAAAATCCCAGAGCTAACCTAGACCTAACAAGCGTTATCCCCTAAAATATTTATCAAGACCAGGTTTAATTGACTGTTTCAGCGTGGTACCACATTATTACGTGACACAATCCAGAAACAGCCCAGGATCTAGCCATGAAGTATGAGAAATATGCGAAAGTATGAGCCTGATGAGGGCAAATCCTAGACCTAACCCAAACCTAACATGCGTTATCCTCTAAAATATTCATCAAGACCAGGTTTAGTTGATTGTTTCAGTGTGGTACCACATTACTACGTGATCCAAACCAGTAAAAACCCAGGATCCGTTCAACAAGTATGTGGAGAATGCGAAAGTATGAGTCTGATGAGTGAAAATCCTCGGCCTAACCTATACCTAACATGCGTTATCCTCAAAAATATTGATCGAAACCAGGTTTAGTCGACTGTTTCAGTGTGGTACCACATGACTACGTGATCCAAACCAGAAAATAATCCAGGATCTGTTCAACGAGTATGTGAAGTGTGCGAAAGTATGAGTATGATGAGGGCAAATCCCAGACCTATCCCAGACCTAACATGCGTTATCCTCTAAAATATTTATCAAGACCAGGTTTAATTGATTGTTTCAGTGTGGTCCCACATTACTACGTGACCCAAACCAGAAAAAACCCAGGGTCCGTCCAACAAGTATGTGAAGAATGCGAAAGTATGAGTCTGATGAGTGAAAATCCCCGGCCTAACCTAGACCTAACATGCGTTATCCTCAAAAATATTGATCGAAACCAGGTTTAATCGACTGTTTCAGTGTGGTACCACATTACTACGTGATCCAAACCAGAAAAAAACCCAGGACCTGTTCAACAAGTATTTGAAGTATGCGAAAGTATGAGTCTGATGAGGGCAAATCCCAGGCCTAAACTAGACCTAACATGCGTTATCCTCAAAAATATTGATCAAAACCTGGTTTAATCGACTGTTTCAGTGTGGTACCACATTACTATGTGATCCAAACCAGAAAATAACCCAGGATCTGTTCAACGAGTTTGTGAAGTGTGCGAAAGTATGAGTATGGTGAGGGCAAATCCCAGACCTATCCCAGACCTAACATGCGTTATCCTCTAAAATATTTATCATGACTAGGTTTAATTGAGTGTTTCAGTGTGGTCCCACATTACTACGTGATCCAAACCGCAAAAAACCCAGGATCCGTTTAACAAGTATGGGAAGAATGCGAATGTATGAGCCTGATGGGGGCAAATCCTAGACCTAACCCAGACCTAACATGCGTTATCCTCAAAAATATTGACCGAAACCTGGTTTAATCGACTGTTTCAGTGTGGTACCACATTACTACGTGATCCAAACCAGAAAAAAACCCAGGACCTGTTCAACAAGTATGTGAAGAATGCGAAAGTATGAGTCTGATGAGGGCAAATCCCAGGCCTAAACTAGACCTAACATGCGTTATCCTCAAAAATATTGATCAAAACCTGGTTTAATCGACTGTTTCAGTGTGGTACCACATTACTATGTGATCCAAACCAGAAAATAACCCAGGATCTGTTCAACGAGTTTGTGAAGTGTGCGAAAGTATGAGTATGGTGAGGGCAAATCCCAGACCTATCCCAGACCTAACATGCGTTATCCTCTAAAATATTTATCATGACTAGGTTTAATTGATTGTTTCAGTGTGGTCCCACATTACTACGTGATCCAAACCGGAAAAAACCCAGGATCCGTTTAACAAGTATGGGAAGAATGCGAAAGTATGAGCCTGACGAGGGCAAATCCTAGACCTAACCCAGACCTAACATGCGTTACCCTCAAAAATATTGATGGAAACCTGGTTTAATCGACTGTTTCAGTGTGGTACCACATTAACCGGACCCAAACCAGAAAAAACCCAGGATCTGTTCAACAAGTATGTGAAGAATGCGAAAGTATGAGTCTGATGAGTGAAAATCCCAGACCTATCCCAGACCTAACTTGCGTTATCCTCTAAAATATTGATCGAAACCAGGTTTAATTGGCTGTTTCAGCGTGGTACCACATTACTACGTGATACAATCCAGAAACAGCCCAGGATCTAGCCATGAAGTATGAGAAATATGCGAAAGTATCAGCCTGATGAGGGCAAATCCTAGACCTAACCCAAACCTAACATGCGTTATCCTCTAAAATATTGATCCAAACCAGGTTTAATCGACTGTTTCAGTGTGGTACCACATTACTACGTGATCCAAACCAGAAAAAAACCCAGGATCAGTTCAACAAGTATGTGAAGTATGCGAAAGTATGAGTCTGATGAGGGCAAATCCCAGGCCTAAACTAGACATAACTTTCGTTATCCTCTATAATATTGATCGAAACCAGGTTTAATTGACTGTTTTAGTGTGGTACCACTTTACTACGTGATCCAAAGCAGAAAAAACCCTCGATCAGGTCAACATGCATGTTAAAACTGCGAAAGTATGAGTCTGATGAAGGCAAATCCCAGACCTATCCCAGACCTAACATGCGTTATCCTCAAAAATATTAATCGAAACCAGGTTTAATCGACTGTTTCAGTGTGGTACCACATTACTATGTGATCCAAACCAGAAAATAACCCAGGATCTGTTCAACGAGTTTGTGAAGTGTGCGAAAGTATGAGTATGGTGAGGGCAAATCCCAGACCTATCCCAGACCTAACATGCGTTATCCTCTAAAATATTTATCATGACTAGGTTTAATTGATTGTTTCAGTGTGGCCCCACATTACTACGTGATCCAAACCAGAAAAAACCCAGGATCCGTTCAACAAGTATGTGAAGAATGCGAATGTATGAGTCTGATGAGTGAAAATCCCAGGCCTAACCTAGACCTTACATGCGTTATCCTCAAAATTATTGATTGAAACCTGGTTTAATCGACTCTTTCAGTGTGGTACCACATTACTACGTGACCCAAACCAGAAAAAACCCAGAATCTGTTCAACAAGTATGTGAAAAACGCGTAAGTATGAGCCTGATGAGGGCAAATCCCAGACCTATCCCAGACTGAACTTGCGTTATCCTCTAAAATATTGATCGAAACCTGGTTTAATCGACTGTTTCAGTGTGGTACCACATTACTACGTGACCCAAACCAGAAAAAAACCCAGAATCTGTTCAACAAGTATGTGAAAAACGCGTAAGTATGAGCCTGATGAGGGCAAATCCCAGACCTATCCCAGACCAAACTTGCGTTATCCTCTAAAATATTGATCGAAACCAGGTTTAATTGACTGTTTCAGCGTGGTACCGCATTACTACGTGATACAATCCAGAAACAGCCCAGGATCTAGCCATGAAGTATGAGAAATATGCGAAAGTATGAGCCTGATGAGGGCAAATCCTAGACCTAACCCAGACCTAACATGCGTTGTCCTCTAAAATACTTATCAAGACCAGGTTTAATTGATTGTTTCGGTGTGGTCCCACATTACTACGTGATGCAATCCAGAAAAGGCCCAGGATCAAGCCATCATGTATGAGAAATATGCGAAAGAATGAGCCTGATGAGAGCAAAACCCCAGACCTAACCTAGACCTAACATGCGTTATCCTCTAAAATATTGATCCAAACCACGTTTAATGGACTGCTTCAGTGTGGTACCACTTTACTACGTGATGCAAAGCAGAAAAAACCCTCGATCAGGTCAACACGTATGTTAAAACTGCGAAAGTATGATCCTGATGAGGGCAAATCCCAGGCCTATCCCAGACCTAACATGCGTTGTCCTCTAAAATATTGATGGAAACCAGGTTTAATTGACTGTTTCAGTGTGGTACCACATTACTACGTGATGCAATCCAGAAAAACTCCAGGATCTAGCCATCAAGCATGAGAAATATGCGAAAGAATGTGCCTGATGAGAGCAAATCCCAGACCTAACCTAGACCTAACATGAATTATTCTCTAAAATATTTATCAAGACCAGGTTTCATTGATTGTTTCAGTGTGGTCCCACATTACTACGTGATGCAAACCAGAAAAAACCCAGGATCCGTTCAACAAGTATGTGAAAAACGCGAAAGTATGAGCCTGATGAGGGCAAATCCCAGGCCTAACCTAGACCTAACATGCGTGGTCCTCTAAAATATTGATGGAAACCAGGTTTAATTGTCTGTTTCAGTGTTGTACTTCCTTACTACGTGATGCAATCCAGAAAAAGCCCAGGATCTATCCATCAAGTATGAGAAATATGCGAAACAATGAGCCTGATGAGAGCAAATCCCAGACCTAACCTAGACCTAACATGGATTATTCTCTAAAATATTGATCAAAACCAGGTTTAATTGACTGTTTCAGTGTGGTACCACATTACTACGTGATCCAATCCAGAAATAGCCCAGGATCCAGCCATGAAGTATGAGAAATATGCGAAAGTATGAGCCTGATGGGGGCAAATCCTAGACCTAACCCTAACCTAACATGCGTTATCCTCTAAAATATTTATCAAGACCAGGTTTAATTGAATGTTTCAGTGTGGTACCACATTACTACGTGAACCAAACTAGAAAAAACCCAGGAGCCGTTCAACAACTATGTGAAGAATGCGAAAGTGTGAGTCTGATGAGTGAATATCCCCGGCCTAACCTAGACCTAACATGCGTTATCCCCAAAAATATTGATCGAAACCAGGTTTAATCGACTGTTTCAGTGTGGTACCACATTACTACGTGATCCAAACCAGAAAAAACCCCAGGATCTTTTCAACAAGTATGTGAAGAATGCGAAAGTATGAGTCTGATGAGGGCAAATCCCAGACCTAAACTAGACATAACTTTCGTTATCCTCTAAAATATTGATCGAAACTAGGTTTAATTGACTGTTTTAGTGTGGTACCACTATTCTACGTGATCCAAAGCAGAGAAAACCCTCGATCAGGTCAACATGCATGTTAAAACTGCGAAAGTATGAGCCTGATGTGGGCAAATCCCAGACCTATCCCAGACCTAACATGCGTTATCCTCAAAAATATTAATCGAAACCAGGCTTAATCGACTGTTTCAGTGTGGTACTACATTACTACGTGATCCAAACCAGAAAAAAACCCAGGATCTTGTCAACGAGTATGTGAAGTGTGCGAAAGTATGAGTCTGATGAGGGCTAATCCCAGACCTATCCCAGACCTAACTTGCGTTATCCTCTAAAATAGTGATCGAAACCAGGTTTGATTGACTGTTTTAGTTGTGGTACCACTTTACTACGTGATCCAAAGCAGAAAAAACCCTCGATCAGGTCAACATGCATGTTAAAACTGCGGAAGTATGAGCCTGATGAGGGCAAATCCCAGACCTATCCCAGACCTAACATGCGTTATCCTTAAAACTATTGATCGAAACCAGGTTTAATCGACTGTTTCAGTGTGGTACCACACTACTACGTGACCCAAGCCGGAAAAAACCCAGGATCTGTTCAACAAGTATGTGAAAAACGCGAAAGTATGAGCCTGATGAGGGCAAATCCCAGACCTATCCCAGACCTAACATGCGTTATCCTCTAAAATATTTATCATGACTAGGTTTAATTGAGTGTTTCAGTGTGGTCCCACATTACTACGTGATCCAAACCGGAAAAAACCCAGGATCCGTTTAACAAGTATGGGAAGAATGCGAATGTATGAGCCTGATGGGGGCAAATCCTAGACCTAACCCAGACCTAACATGCGTTATCCTCAAAAATATTGACCAAAACCTGGTTTAATCGACTGTTTCAGTGTGGTACCACATTACTACGTGATCCAAACCAGAAAAAAACCCAGGACCTGTTCAACAAGTATGTGAAGAATGCGAAAGTATGAGTCTGATGAGGGCAAATCCCAGGCCTAAACTAGACCTAACATGCGTTATCCTCGAAAATATTGATCAAAACCTGGTTTAATCGACTGTTTCAGTGTGGTACCACATTACTATGTGATCCAAACCAGAAAATAACCCAGGATCTGTTCAACGAGTTTGTGAAGTGTGCGAAAGTATGAGTATGGTGAGGGCAAATCCCAGACCTATCCCAGACCTAACATGCGTTATCCTCTAAAATATTTATCATGACTAGGTTTAATTGATTGTTTCAGTGTGGTCCCACATTACTACGTGATCCAAACCGGAAAAAACCCAGGATCCGTTTAACAAGTATGGGAAGAATGCGAAAGTATGAGCCTGACGAGGGCAAATCCTAGACCTAACCCAGACCTAACATGCGTTACCCTCAAAAATATTGATGGAAACCTGGTTTAATCGACTGTTTCAGTGTGGTACCACATTACTACCGGACCCAAACCAGAAAAAACCCAGGATCTGTTCAACAAGTATGTGAAGAATGCGAAAGTATGAGTCTGATGAGTGAAAATCCCAGACCTATCCCAGACCTAACTTGCGTTATCCTCTAAAATATTGATCGAAACCAGGTTTAATTGGCTGTTTCAGCTTGGTACCACATTACTACGTGATACAATCCGGAAACAGCCCAGGATCTAGCCATGAAGTATGAGAAATATGCGAAAGTATCAGCCTGATGAGGGCAAATCCTAGACCTAACCCAAACCTAACATGCGTTATCCTCTAAAATATTGATCCAAACCAGGTTTAATGGACTGCTTCAGTGTGGTACCTCTTTACTACGTGATCCAAAGCAGAAAAAAACCCAGGATCTGTTCAATAAGTATGTGAAGTATGCGAAAGTATGAGTCTGATCAGGGCAAATCCCAGGCCTAAACTAGACCTAACATGCGTTATCCTCAAAAATATTAATCGAAACCAGGTTTAATCGACTGTTTCAGTGTGGTACCACATTACTACGTGATCCAAACCAGAAAAAAACCCAGGATCAGTTCAACAAGTATGTGAAGTATGCGAAAGTATGAGTCTGATGAGGGCAAATCCCAGGCCTAAACTAGACATAACTTTCGTTATCCTCTAAAATATTGATCGAAACCAGGTTTAATTGACTGTTTTAGTGTGGTACCACTTTACTACGTGATCCAAAGCAGAAGAAACCCTCGAGCAGGTCAACATGCATGTTAAAACTGCGAAAGTATGAGTCTGATGAAGGCAAATCCCAGACCTATCCCAGACCTAACATGCGTTATCCTCAAAAATATTAATCGAAACCAGGTTTAATCGACTGTTTCAGTGTGGTACCACATTACTACGTGATCCAAACCAGAAAAAAACCCTGGATCTTGTCAAGGAGTATGTGAAGTGTGCGAAAGTATGAGTCTGATGAGGAATATCCGAGACCTATCCCAGACCTAACTTGCGTTATCCTCTAAAATAGTGATCGAAACCAGGTTTAATTGACTGTTTTAGTTGTGGTACCACTTTACTACGTGATCCAAAGCAGAAAAAACCCTCGATCAGGTCAACATGCATGTTAAAACTGTGAAAGTATGACCCTGATGAGGGCAAATCCCAGGCCTAACCTAAACCTAACACGCGTCATCTTCTAAAATATTGAGCGAAACCAGGTTTAATTGATTGGTTCAGTGTGGTACCACATTACTACGTGATCCAAACCAGAAAAAAACCCTGGATCTGTTCAACAAGTATGTGAAAAACGCGAAAGTATGAGCCTGATGAGGGCAAATCCCAGACCTATCCCAGACCTAACTTCCGTTATCCTCTAAAATATTGATCGAAACCAGGTTTAATTGACTGTTTCAGTGTGGTACCACATTACTACGTGATCCAGTCCAGAAATAGCCCAGGATCTAGCCATGAAGTATGAGAAACATGCGAAAGTATGAGCCTGACGAGGGCAAAGCCTAGACCTAACCCAGACCTAACATGCGTTATCCTCTAAAATATTTACCATGACCAGGTTTAATTGATTGTTTCAGTGTGGCCCCACATTACTACGTGATCCAAACCAGAAAAAACCCAGGATCCGTTCAACAAGTATGTGAAGAATGCGAATGTATGAGTCTGATGAGTGAAAATCCCAGGCCTAACCTAGACCTTACATGCGTTATCCTCAAAATTATTGATCGAAACCTGGTTTAATCGACTCTTTCAGTGTGGTACCACATTACTACGTGACCCAAACCAGAAAAAACCCAGAATCTGTTCAACAAGTATGTGAAAAACGCGTAAGTATGAGCCTGATGAGGGCAAATCCCAGACCTAACCCAAACCTAACATGCGTTATCCTCTAAAATATTGATCCAAACCAGGTTTAATGGACTGCTTCAGTGTGGTACCTCTTTACTACGTGATCCAAAGCAGAAAAAAACCCAGGATCTGTTCAATAAGTATGTGAAGTATGCGAAAGTATGAGTCTGATCAGGGCAAATCCCAGGCCTAAACTAGACCTAACATGCGTTATCCTCAAAAATATTAATCGAAACCAGGTTTAATCGACTGTTTCAGTGTGGTACCACATTACTACGTGATCCAAACCAGAAAAAAACCCAGGATCAGTTCAACAAGTATGTGAAGTATGCGAAAGTATGAGTCTGATGAGGGCAAATCCCAGGCCTAAACTAGACATAACTTTCGTTATCCTCTAAAATATTGATCGAAACCAGGTTTAATTGACTGTTTTAGTGTGGTACCACTTTACTACGTGATCCAAAGCAGAAAAAACCCTCGAGCAGGTCAACATGCATGTTAAAACTGCGAAAGTATGAGTCTGATGAAGGCAAATCCCAGACCTATCCCAGACCTAACATGCGTTATCCTCAAAAATATTAATCGAAACCAGGTTTAATCGACTGTTTCAGTGTGGTACCACATTACTACGTGATCCAAACCAGAAAAAAACCCTGGATCTTGTCAAGGAGTATGTGAAGTGTGCGAAAGTATGAGTCTGATGAGGGATATTCCGAGACCTATCCCAGACCTAACTTGCGTTATCCTCTAAAATAGTGATCGAAACCAGGTTTAATTGACTGTTTTAGTTGTGGTACCACTTTACTACGTGATCCAAAGCAGAAAAAACCCTCGATCAGGTCAACATGCATGTTAAAACTGTGAAAGTATGACCCTGATGAGGGCAAATCCCAGGCCTAACCTAAACCTAACAAGCGTCATCTTCTAAAATATTGAGCGAAACCAGGTTTAATTGATTGTTTCAGTGTGGTACCACATTACTACGTGATCCAAACCAGAAAAAAACCCTGGATCTGTTCAACAAGTATGTGAAAAACGCGAAAGTATGAGCCTGATGAGGGCAAATCCCAGACCTATCCCAGACCTAACTTCCGTTATCCTCTAAAATATTGATCGAAACCAGGTTTAATTGACTGTTTCAGCGTGGTACCACATTACTACGTGATCCAGTCCAGAAATAGCCCAGGATCTAGCCATGAAGTATGAGAAACATGCGAAAGTATGAGCCTGACGAGGGCAAAGCCTAGACCTAACCCAGACCTAACATGCGTTATCCTCTAAAATATTTACCATGACCAGGTTTAATCGACTCTTTCAGTGTGGTACCACATTACTACGTGACCCAAACCAGAAAAAACCCAGAATCTGTTCAACAAGTATGTGAAAAACGCGTAAGTATGAGCCTGATGAGGGCAAATCCCAGACCTATCCCAGACTGAACTTGCGTTATCCTCTAAAATATTGATCGAAACCTGGTTTAATCGACTGTTTCAGTGTGGTACCACATTACTACGTGACCCAAACCAGAAAAAAACCCAGAATCTGTTCAACAAGTATGTGAAAAACGCGTAAGTATGAGCCTGATGAGGGCAAATCCCAGACCTATCCCAGACCAAACTTGCGTTATCCTCTAAAATATTGATCGAAACCATGTTTAATTGACTGTTTCAGCGTGGTACCGCATTACTACGTGATACAATCCAGAAACAGCCCAGGATCTAGCCATGAAGTATGAGAAATATGCGAAAGTATGAGCCTGATGAGGGCAAATCCTAGACCTAACCCAGACCTAACATGCGTTGTCCTCTAAAATACTTATCAAGACCAGGTTTAATTGATTGTTTCAGTGTGGTCCCACATTACTACGTGATGCAATCCAGAAAAGGCCCAGGATCAAGCCATCATGTATGAGAAATATGCGAAAGAATGAGCCTGATGAGAGCAAAACCCCAGACCTAACCTAGACCTAACATGCGTTATCCTCTAAAATATTGATCCAAACCAAGTTTAATGGACTGCTTCAGTGTGGTACCACTTTACTACGTGATGCAAAGCAGAAAAAACCCTCGATCAGGTCAACATGTATGTTAAAACTGCGAAAGTATGATCCTGATGAGGGCAAATCCCAGGCCTATCCCAGACCTAACATGCGTTGTCCTCTAAAATATTGATGGAAACCAGGTTTAATTGACTGTTTCAGTGTGGTACCACGTTACTACGTGATGCAATCCAGAAAAACTCCAGGATCTAGCCATCAAGTATGAGAAATATGCGAAAGAATGTGCCTGATGAGAGCAAATCCCAGACCTAACCTAGACCTAACATGAATTATTCTCTAAAATATTTATCAAGACCAGGTTTCATTGATTGTTTCAGTGTGATCCCACATTACTACGTGATGCAAACCAGAAAAAACCCAGGATCCGTTCAACAAGTATGTGAAAAACGCGAAAGTATGAGCCTGATGAGGGCATATCCCAGGCCTAACCTAGACCTAACATGCGTGGTCCTCTAAAATATTGATGGAAACCAGGTTTAATTGTCTGTTTCAGTGTTGTACTTCCTTACTACGTGATGCAATCCAGAAAAAGCCCAGGATCTATCCATCAAGTATGAGAAATATGCGAAAGAATGAGCCTGATGAGAGCAAATCCCAGACCTAACCTAGACCTAACATGGATTATTCTCTAAAATATTGATCAAAACCAGGTTTAATTGACTGTTTCAGTGTGGTACCACATTACTACGTGATCCAATCCAGAAATAGCCCAGGATCCAGCCATGAAGTATGAGAAATATGCGAAAGTATGAGCCTGATGGTGGCAAATCCTAGACCTAAGCCTAACCTAACATGCGTTGTCCTCTAAAATATTTATCAAGACCAGGTTTAATTGAATGTTTCAGTGTGGTACCACATTACTACGTGAACCAAACTAGAAAAAACCCAGGAGCCGTTCAACAACTATGTGAAGAATGCGAAAGTGTGAGTCTGATGAGTGAATATCCCCGGCCTATCCCAGACCTAACATGCGTTATCCTTAAAACTATTGATCGCAACCAGGTTTAATCGACTGTTTCAGTGTGGTACCACACTACTACGTGACCCAAACCAGAAAAAACCCCAGGATCTTTTCAAGGCAAATCCCAGACCTATACTAGACATAACTTTCGTTATCCTCTAAAATATTGATCGAAACCAGGTTTAATTGACTGTTTTAGTGTGGTACCACTTTTCTACGTGATATAATCCAGAAACAGCCCAGGATCTAGCCATGAAGTATGAGAAATATGCGAAAGTATCAGCCTGATGAGGGCAAATCCTAGACCTAACCCAAACCTAACATGCGTTATCCTCTAAAATATTGAACGAAACCAGGTTTAATTGACTGTTTTAGTTGTGGTACCACTTTACTACGTGATCCAAAGCAGAAAAAACCCTCGATCAGGTCAACATGCATGTTAAAACTGTGAAAGTATGACCCTGATGAGGGCAAATCCCAGGCCTAACCTAAACCTAACAAGCGTCATCTTCTAAAATATTGAGCGAAACCAGGTTTAATTGATTGTTTCAGTGTGGTACCACATTACTACGTGATCCAAACCAGAAAAAAACCCTGGATCTGTTCAACAAGTATGTGAAAAACGCGAAAGTATGAGCCTGATGAGGGCAAATCCCAGACCTATCCCAGACCTAACTTCCGTTATCCTCTAAAATATTGATCGAAACCAGGTTTAATTGACTGTTTCAGCGTGGTACCACATTACTACGTGATCCAGTCCAGAAATAGCCCAGGATCTAGCCATGAAGTATGAGAAACATGCGAAAGTATGAGCCTGACGAGGGCAAAGCCTAGACCTAACCCAGACCTAACATGCGTTATCCTCTAAAATATTTACCATGACCAGGTTTAATCGACTCTTTCAGTGTGGTACCACATTACTACGTGACCCAAACCAGAAAAAACCCAGAATCTGTTCAACAAGTATGTGAAAAACGCGTAAGTATGAGCCTGATGAGGGCAAATCCCAGACCTATCCCAGACTGAACTTGCGTTATCCTCTAAAATATTGATCGAAACCTGGTTTAATCGACTGTTTCAGTGTGGTACCACATTACTACGTGACCCAAACCAGAAAAAAACCCAGAATCTGTTCAACAAGTATGTGAAAAACGCGTAAGTATGAGCCTGATGAGGGCAAATCCCAGACCTATCCCAGACCAAACTTGCGTTATCCTCTAAAATATTGATCGAAACCATGTTTAATTGACTGTTTCAGCGTGGTACCGCATTACTACGTGATACAATCCAGAAACAGCCCAGGATCTAGCCATGAAGTATGAGAAATATGCGAAAGTATGAGCCTGATGAGGGCAAATCCTAGACCTAACCCAGACCTAACATGCGTTGTCCTCTAAAATACTTATCAAGACCAGGTTTAATTGATTGTTTCAGTGTGGTCCCACATTACTACGTGATGCAATCCAGAAAAGGCCCAGGATCAAGCCATCATGTATGAGAAATATGCGAAAGAATGAGCCTGATGAGAGCAAAACCCCAGACCTAACCTAGACCTAACATGCGTTATCCTCTAAAATATTGATCCAAACCAAGTTTAATGGACTGCTTCAGTGTGGTACCACTTTACTACGTGATGCAAAGCAGAAAAAACCCTCGATCAGGTCAACATGTATGTTAAAACTGCGAAAGTATGATCCTGATGAGGGCAAATCCCAGGCCTATCCCAGACCTAACATGCGTTGTCCTCTAAAATATTGATGGAAACCAGGTTTAATTGACTGTTTCAGTGTGGTACCACGTTACTACGTGATGCAATCCAGAAAAACTCCAGGATCTAGCCATCAAGTATGAGAAATATGCGAAAGAATGTGCCTGATGAGAGCAAATCCCAGACCTAACCTAGACCTAACATGAATTATTCTCTAAAATATTTATCAAGACCAGGTTTCATTGATTGTTTCAGTGTGATCCCACATTACTACGTGATGCAAACCAGAAAAAACCCAGGATCCGTTCAACAAGTATGTGAAAAACGCGAAAGTATGAGCCTGATGAGGGCATATCCCAGGCCTAACCTAGACCTAACATGCGTGGTCCTCTAAAATATTGATGGAAACCAGGTTTAATTGTCTGTTTCAGTGTTGTACTTCCTTACTACGTGATGCAATCCAGAAAAAGCCCAGGATCTATCCATCAAGTATGAGAAATATGCGAAAGAATGAGCCTGATGAGAGCAAATCCCAGACCTAACCTAGACCTAACATGGATTATTCTCTAAAATATTGATCAAAACCAGGTTTAATTGACTGTTTCAGTGTGGTACCACATTACTACGTGATCCAATCCAGAAATAGCCCAGGATCCAGCCATGAAGTATGAGAAATATGCGAAAGTATGAGCCTGATGGTGGCAAATCCTAGACCTAAGCCTAACCTAACATGCGTTGTCCTCTAAAATATTTATCAAGACCAGGTTTAATTGAATGTTTCAGTGTGGTACCACATTACTACGTGAACCAAACTAGAAAAAACCCAGGAGCCGTTCAACAACTATGTGAAGAATGCGAAAGTGTGAGTCTGATGAGTGAATATCCCCGGCCTATCCCAGACCTAACATGCGTTATCCTTAAAACTATTGATCGCAACCAGGTTTAATCGACTGTTTCAGTGTGGTACCACACTACTACGTGACCCAAACCAGAAAAAACCCCAGGATCTTTTCAAGGCAAATCCCAGACCTATACTAGACATAACTTTCGTTATCCTCTAAAATATTGATCGAAACCAGGTTTAATTGACTGTTTTAGTGTGGTACCACTTTTCTACGTGATATAATCCAGAAACAGCCCAGGATCTAGCCATGAAGTATGAGAAATATGCGAAAGTATCAGCCTGATGAGGGCAAATCCTAGACCTAACCCAAACCTAACATGCGTTATCCTCTAAAATATTGAACGAAACCAGGTTTAATTGACTGTTTTAGTTGTGGTACCACTTTACTACGTGATCCAAAGCAGAAAAAACCCTCGATCAGGTCAACATGCATGTTAAAACTGTGAAAGTATGACCCTGATGAGGGCAAATCCCAGGCCTAACCTAAACCTAACACGCGTCATCTTCTAAAATATTGAGCGAAACCAGGTTTAATTGATTGTTTCAGTGTGGTACCACATTACTACGTGATGCAATCCAGAAATATCCCAGGATATAGCCAGGAAGTAAAAGAAATATGCGATAGTATGAGTCTGATGGGGGCAAATCCCAGACCTATCCCAGACCAAACTTGCGTTATCCTCTAAAATATTGATCCAAACCAGGTTTAATGGACTGTTTCAGTGAGGTCCCACATTACTACGTGATCCAAACCAGAAAAAACACAGGATCCGTTCAACAAGTATGTGAAGAATACGAAAGTATGTGTCTGATGAGTGAAAATCCAGGCCTAACCTAGACCTAACATGCGTTATCCTCATAAATATTGATCGAAACCTGGTTTAATCGACTGTTTCAGTGTGGTACCACATTACTGCGTGACCCAAACCAAAAAAAACCCAGAATCTGTTCAACAAGTATGTGAAAAACGCGTAAGTATGAGCCTGATGAGGGCAAATCCCAGACCTATCCCAGACTAAACTTGCGTTATCCTCTAAAATATTGATCGAAACCTGGTTTAATCGACTGTTTCAGTGTAACCACATTACTACGTGACCCAAACCAGAAAAAACCCAGAATCTGTTCAACAAGTATGTGAAAAACGCGTAAGTATGAGCCTGATGAGGGCAAATTCCAGACCTATCCCAGACCAAACTTGCGTTATCCTCTAAAATATTGATCGAAACCAGGTTTAATTGACTGTTTCAGCGTGGTACCGCATTACTACGTGATACAATCCAGAAACAGCCCAGGATCTAGCCATGAAGTATGAGAAATATGCGAAAGTATGAGCCTGATGAGGGCAAATCCTAGACCTAACCCAGACCTAACATGCGTTGCCCTCTAAAATATTTATCAAGACCAGGTTTAATAGATTGTTTCAGTGTGGTCCCACATTACTACGTGATGCAATCCAGAAAAAGCCCAGGATCAAGCCATCATGTATGAGAAATATGCGAAAGAATGAGCCTGATGAGAGCAAATCCCAGACCTAACCTAGACCTAACATGCGTTATCCTCTAAAATATTGATTCAAACCAAGTTTAATGGACTGCTTCAGTGTGGTACCACTTTACTACGTGATGCAAAGCAGAAAAAACCCTCGATCAGGTCAACATGTATGTTAAAACTGCGAAAGTATGATCCTGATGAGGGCAAATCCCAGGCCTAACCTAGACCTAACATGCGTGGTCCTCTAAAATATTGATGGAAACCAGGTTTAATTGTCTGTTTCAGTGTTGTACTTCCTTACTACGTGATGCAATCCAGAAAAAGCCCAGGATCTATCCATCAAGTATGAGAAATATGCGAAAGAATGAGCCTGATGGGGGCAAATCCTAGACCTAACCCTAACCTAACATGCGTTATCCTCTAAAATATTTATCAAGACCAGGTTTAATTGAATGTTTCAGTGTGGTACCACATTACTACGTGAACCAAACTAGAAAAAACCCAGGTGTCGTTCAACAACTATGTGAAGAATGCGAAAGTGTGAGTCTGATGAGTGAATATCCCCGGCCTAACCTAGACCTAACATGCGTTATCCCCAAAAATATTGATCGAAACCAGGTTTAATCGACTGTTTCAGTGTGGTACCACATTACTACGTGATCCAAACCAGAAAAAACCCCAGGATCTTTTCAACAAGTATGTGAAGAATGCGAAAGTATGAGTCTGATGAGGGCAAATCCCAGACCTAAACTAGACATAACTTTCGTTATCCTCTAAAATATTGATCGAAACCAGATTTAATTGACTGTTTTAGTGTGGTACCACTTTTCTACGTGATCCAAAGCAGAGAAAACCCTCGATCAGGTCAACATGCATGTTAAAACTGCGAAAGTATGAGCCTGATGTGGGCAAATCCCAGACCTATCCCAGACCTAACATGCGTTATCCTCAAAAATATTAATCGAAACCAGGCTTAATCGACTGTTTCAGTGTGGTACTACATTACTACGTGATCCAAACCAGAAAAAAACCCAGGATCTTGTCAACGAGTATGTGAAGTGTGCGAAAGTATGAGTCTGATGAGGGCTAATCCCAGACCTATCCCAGACCTAACTTGCGTTATCCTCTAAAATGGTGGTCGAAACCAGGTTTGATTGACTGTTTTAGTTGTGGTACCACTTTACTACGTGATCCAAAGCGGAAAAAACCCTCGATCAGGTCAACATGCATGTTAAAACTGCGGAAGTATGAGCCTGATGAGGGCAAATCCCAGACCTATCCCAGACCTAACATGCGTTATCCTCAAAACTATTGATCGAAACCAGGTTTAATCGACTGTTTCAGTGTGGTACCACACTACTACGTGACCCAAGCCGGAAAAAACCCAGGATCTGTTCAACAAGTATGTGAAAAACGCGAAAGTATGAGCCTGATGAGGGCAAATCCCAGACCTATCCCAGACCTAACTTGCGTTATCCTCTAAAATATTGAACGAAACCAGGTTTAATTGACTGTTTCAGCGTGGTACCACATTACTACGTGATACAATCCAGAAACAGCCCAGGATCTAGCCATGAAGTATGAGAAGTATGCGAAAGTATGAGCCTGATGTGGGCAAATCCCAGGCCTAACCTAGACCTAACATGCGTTGTCCTCTAAAACATTGATCGAAACCAGGTTTAATTGACTGTTTTAGTGTGGTACCACTTTACTACGTGATCCAAAGCAGAAAAAACCCTCGATCAGGTCAACATGCATGTTAAAACTGCAAAAGTATGAGCCTGATGAGGGCAAATCCCAGACCGATCTCAGTCCTAACATGCGTTATCCTCAGAAATATTAACCGAAACCAGGTTTAATCGACTGTTTCAGTGTGGTACCACATTACTACGTGATCCAATCCAGAAATAGCCCAGGATCTAGCCATGAAGTATGAGAAATATGCGAAAGTATGAGCCTGATGAGGGCAAATCCTAGACCTAACCCAGACCTAACATGCGTTATCCTCTAAAATATTTATCAAGACCAGGTTTAATTGATTGTTTCAGTGTGGTCCCACATTACTACGTGATCCAAAGCAGAAAAAACCCAGGATCCGTCCAACAAGTATGTGCAGAATGCGAAAGTATGAGTCTGATGAGTGAAAATCCCCGGCTTAACCTAGACCTAACATGCGTTATCCTCAAAAATATTGATCGAAACCAGGTTTAATCGACTGTTTCAGTGTGGTACCACATTACTACGTGATCCAAACCAGAAAAAAACCCAGGACCTGTTCAACAAGTATTTGAAGTATGCGAAAGTATGAGTCTGATGAGGGCAAATCCCAGACCTATCCCAGACCTAACATGCGTTATCCTCTAAAATATTTATCAAGACCAGGTTTAATTGATTGTTTCAGTGTGGTCCCACATTACTACGTGATCCAAACCAGAAAAAACCCAGGATCCGTTCAACAAGTATGTGAAGAATGCGAAAGTATGAGTCTGATGAGTGAAAATCCCCGGCCTAACCTAGACCTAACATGCGTTATCCTCAAAAATATTGATCGAAACCAGGTTTAATCGACTGTTTCAGTGTGGTACCACATTACTACGTGATCCAAACCAGAAAAAAACCCAGGACCTGTTCAACAAGTATTTGAAGTATGCGAAAGTATGAGTCTGATGAGGGCAAATCCCAGGCCTAAACTAGACCTAACATGCGTTATCCTCAAAAATATTGATCAAAACCTGGTTTAATCGACTGTTTCAGTGTGGTACCACATTACTATGTGATCCAAACCAGAAAATAACCCAGGATCTGTTCAACGAGTTTGTGAAGTGTGCGAAAGTATGAGTATGGTGAGGGCAAATCCCAGACCTATCCCAGACCTAACATGCGTTATCCTCTAAAATATTTATCATGACTAGGTTTAATACAGTGTTTCAGTGTGGTCCCACATTACTACGTGATCCAAACCGGAAAAAACCCAGGATCCGTTTAACAAGTATGGGAAGAATGCGAAAGTATGAGCCTGATGGGGGCAAATCCTAGACCTAACCCAGACCTAACATGCGTTATCCTCAAAAATATTGACCGAAACCTGGTTTAATCGACTGTTTCAGTGTGGTACCACATTACTACGTGATCCAAACCAGAAAAAAACCCAGGACCTGTTCAACAAGTATGTGAAGAATGCGAAAGTATGAGCCTGATGTGGGCAAATCCCAGACCTATCCCAGACCTAACATGCGTTATCCTCTAAAATATTTATCAAGACCAGGTTTAATTGATTGTTTCAGTGTGGTACCACACTACTACGTGATCCAAACCAGAAAAAACCCAGGATCTATTCAACAAGTATGTGAAATCGCGAAAGTATGAGCCTGATGAGAGCAAATCCCAGACCTATCCCTGACCTAACTTGCGTTGTTCTCTAAGATATTGATGGAAACCAGGTTTAATTGACTGTTTCAGTGTGGTACCACATTACTATGTGATCCAAACCAGAAAATAATCCAGGATCTGTTCAAGGAGTATGTGAAGTGTGCGAAAGTATGAGTATGATGAGGGCAAATCCCAGACCTAGCCCAGACCTAACATGCGTTATCCTCTAAAATATTTATCAAGACCAGCTTTAATTGAATGTTTCAGTGTGGTACCACATTACTACGTGATCCAAACCAGTAAAAACCCGGGATCCGTTCAACAAGTATGTGGAGAATGCGAAAGTACGAGTTTGATGAGTGAAAATCCTCGGCCTAACCTAGACCTAACATGCGTTATCCTCAAAAATATTGATCGAAACCAGGTTTAATCGACTGTTTCAGTGTGGTACCACATTACTACGTGATCCAAACCAGTGAAAACCCAGGATCCGTTCAACAAGTATGTGGAGAATGCGAAAGTATGAGTCTGATGAGTGAAAATCCTCGGCCTAACCTAGACCTAACATGCGTTGTCCTCTAAAATATTGATGGAAACCAGGTTTAATTGACTGTTTCAGTGTTGCACTTCATTACTACGTGATCCAAACCAGTAAAAACCCAGGATCCGTTCAACAACTATGTGAAGAATGCGACAGTATGAGTGTGATGAGTGAAAAACCCCGGCCTAACCTAGACCTAACATGCGTTATCCTCAAAAATATTGATCGAAACCTGGTTTAATCGTCTGTTTCAGTGTGGTGCCACATTACTATGTGATCCAAACCAGAAAAAACCCTGTATCTGTTCAACAAGTATGTGAAGAATGCGAAAGTATGAGTCTGATGAGTGAAAATCCCAGAGCTAACCTAGACCTAACAAGCGTTATCCTCTAAAATATTTATCAAGACCAGGTTTAATTGACTGTTTCAGCGTGGTACCACATTATTACGTGACACAATCCAGAAACAGCCCAGGATCTAGCCATGAAGTATGAGGAATATGCGAAAGTATGAGCCTGATGAGGGCAAATCCTAGACCTAACCCAAACCTAACATGCGTTATCCTCTAAAATATTCATCAAGACCAGGTTTAGTTGATTGTTTCAGTGTGGTACCACATTACTACGTGATCCAAACCAGTAAAAACCCAGGATCCGTTCAACAAGTATGTGGAGAATGCGAAAGTATGAGTCTGATGAGTGAAAATCCTCGGCCTAACCTATACCTAACATGCGTTATCCTCAAAAATATTGATCGAAACCAGGTTTAATCGACTGTTTCAGTGTGGTACCACATGACTACGTGATCCAAACCAGAAAAAAAACCAGGACCTGTTCAAGAAGTATTTGAAGTATGCGAAAGAATGAGTCTGATGAGGGCAAATCCCAGGCCTAAACTAGACCTAACATGCGTTATCCTCAAAAATATTGATCAAAACCTGGTTTAATCGACTGTTCCAGTGTGGTACCACATTACTATGTGATCCAAACCAGAAAATAATCCAGGATCTGTTCAACGAGTATGTGAAGTGTGCGAAAGTATGAGTATGATGAGGGCAAATCCCAGACCTATCCCAGACCTAACATGCGTTATCCTCTAAAATATTTATCAAGACCAGGTTTAATTGATTGTTTCAGTGTGGTCCCACATTACTACGTGACTCAATCCAGAAACAGCCCAGGATCTAGCCATGAAGTATGAGAAATATGCGAAAGTACGAGCCTGATGAGGGCAAATCCTAGACCTAACCCAAACCTAACCTGCGTTATCCTCTAAAATATTTATCAAGACCAGCTTTAATTGAATGTTTCAGTGTGGTACCACATTACTACGTGATCCAAACCAGTAAAAACCCAGGATCCGTTCAACAAGTATGTGAAGAATTCGAAAGTATGAGTGTGTTGAGTGAAAAACCCCGGCCTAACCTAGACCTAACATGCGTTATCCTCAAAAATATCGATCGAAACCTGGTTTAATCGTCTGTTTCAGTGTGGTACCACATTACTACGTGATCCAAACCAGAAAAAACCCAGGATCCGTCCAACAAGTATGTGCAGAATGCGAAAGTATGAGTCTGATGAGTGAAAATCCCCGGCCTAACCTAGACCTAACATGCGTTATCCTCTAAAATATTGATCCAAACCAGGTTTAATCGACTGTTTCAGTGTGGCGCCACATTACTACGTGATCGAAACCAGAAAAAAACCCAGGATCCGTCCAACAAGTATTTGAAGTATGCGAAAGTATGAGTCTGATGAGTGAAAATCCCCGGCCTAACCTAGACCTAACATGCGTTATCCTCTAAAATATTGATCCAAACCAGGTTTAATCGACTGTTTCGGTGTGGTACCACACTACTACGTGACCCAAACCGGAAAAGACCCAGGATCTGTTCAACAAGTATGTGAAAAACGCGAAAGTATGAGCCTGATGTGGGCAAATCCCAGACCTATCCCAGACCTAACATGCGTTATCCTCTAAAATATTTATCAAGACCAGCTTTAATTGAATGTTTCAGTGTGGTACCACATTACTACGTGATCCAAACCAGTAAAAACCCAGGATCCGTTCAACAAGTATGTGAAGAATTCGAAAGTATGAGTGTGTTGAGTGAAATACCCCGGCCTAACCTAGACCTAACATGCGTTATCCTCAAAAATATCGATCGAAACCTGGTTTAATCGTCTGTTTCAGTGTGGTACCACATTACTATGTGATCCAAACCAGAAAAAACTCAGGATCCGTTCAACAAGTATGTGGAGAATGCGAAAGTATGAGTCTGATGAGTGAAAATCCTCGGCCTAACCTATACCTAACATGCGTTATCCTCTAAAATATTGATCGAAACCAGGTTTAATCGACTGTTTCAGTGTGGCGCCACATTACTACGTGATCGAAACCAGAAAAAAACCCAGGGCCTGTTCAACAAGTATTTGAAGTATGCGAAAGTATGAGTCTGATGACTGAAAATCCCCGGCCTAACCTAGACCTAACATGCGTTATCCTCAAAAATATTGATCGAAGCCAGGTTTAATCGACTGTTTCAGTGTGGTACCACACTACTACGTGACCCAAACCGGAAAAAACCCAGGATCTGTTCAACAAGTATGTGAAAAACGCGAAAGTATGGGCCTGATGAGGGCAAATCCCAGACCTATCCCAGACCTAACTTGCGTTATCCTCAAAAATATTTATCAAGACCAGGTTTAATTCATTGTTTCAGTGTGGTCCCACATTACTACGTGATCCAAACCAGAAAAAACCCAGGATCCGTTCAACAAGTATGTGAAGAATGCGAAAGTATGAGTCTGATGAGTGAAAATCCCCGGCCTAACCTAGACCTAACATGCGTTATCCTCAAAAATATTGATCGAAACCAGGTTTAATCGACTGTTTCAGTGTGGTACCACATTACTACGTGATCCAAACCAGAAAAAAACCCAGGACCTGTTCAACAAGTATTTGAAGTATGCGAAAGTATGAGTCTGATGAGGGCAAATCCCAGGCCTAAACTAGACCTAACATGCGTTATCCTCAAAAATATTGATCAAAACCTGGTTTAATCGACTGTTTCAGTGTGGTACCACATTACTATGTGATCCAAACCAGAAAATAACCCAGGATCTGTTCAACGAGTTTGTGAAGTGTGCGAAAGTATGAGTATGGTGAGGGCAAATCCCAGACCTATCCCAGACCTAACATGCGTTATCCTCTAAAATATTTATCATGACTAGGTTTAATACAGTGTTTCAGTGTGGTCCCACATTACTACGTGATCCAAACCGGAAAAAACCCAGGATCCGTTTAACAAGTATGGGAAGAATGCGAAAGTATGAGCCTGATGGGGGCAAATCCTAGACCTAACCCAGACCTAACATGCGTTATCCTCAAAAATATTGACCGAAACCTGGTTTAATCGACTGTTTCAGTGTGGTACCACATTACTACGTGATCCAAACCAGAAAAAAACCCAGGACCTGTTCAACAAGTATGTGAAGAATGCGAAAGTATGAGTCTGATGAGGGCAAATCCCAGGCCTAAACTAGACCTAACATGCGTTATCCTCAAAAATATTGATCAAGACCTGGTTTAATCGACTGTTTCAGTGTGGTACCACATTACTATGTGATCCAAACCAGAAAATAACCCAGGATCTGTTCAACGAGTTTGTGAAGTGTGCGAAAGTATGAGTATGGTGAGGGCAAATCCCAGACCTATCCCAGACCTAACATGCGTTATCCTCTAAAATATTTATCATGACTAGGTTTAATTGAGTGTTTCAGTGTGGTCCCACATTACTACGTGATCCAAACCGGAAAAAACCCAGGATCCGTTTAACAAGTATGGGAAGAATGCGAAAGTATGAGCCAGACGAGGGCAAATCCTAGACCTAACCCAGACCTAACATGCGTTATCCTCAAAAATATTGACCGAAACCTGGTTTAATCGACTGTTTCAGTGTGGTACCACATTACTACCGGACCCAAACCAGAAAAAACCCAGGATCTGTTCAACAAATATGTGAAGAATGCGAAAGTATGAGTGTGATGAGTGAAAAACGCCGGCCTAACCTAGACCTAACATGCGTTATCCTCAAAAATATTGATCGAAAGCTGGTTTAATCGCCTGTTTCAGAGTGGCCCCACATTACTACGTGATCCAAACCAGAAAAAACCCAGGATCCGTTCAACAAGTATGTGAAGAATGCGAAAGTATGAGTCTGATGTGTGAAAATCCCAGACCTATCCCAGACCTAACTTGCGTTATCCTCTAATATATTGATCGAAACCAGGTTTAATTGACTGTTTCAGCGTGGTACCACATTACTACGTGATACAATCCAGAAACAGCCCAGGATCTAGCCATGAAGTATGAGAAATATGCGAAAGTATGAGCCTGATGAGGGCAAATCCTAGACCTAACCAAAACCTAACATGCGTTATCCTCTAAAATATTGATTCAAACCAGGTTTAATGGACTGCTTCAGTGTGGTACCTCTTTACTACGTGATCCAAAGCAGAAAAAAACCCAGGATCTGTTCAATAAGTATGTGAAGTATGCGAAAGTATGAGTCTGATCAGAGCAAATCCCAGGCCTAAACTAGACCTAACATGCGTTATCCTCTAAAATATTCATCAAGACCAGGTTTAATTGATTGTTTCAGTGTGGTCCCACATTACTACGTGATCCAAACCAGAACAAACCCAGGATCCGTTCAACAAGTATGTGAAGAATGCGAAAGTATGAGTCTGATGAGTGAAAATCCCCGGCCTAACCTAGACCTAACATGCGTTATCCTCAAAAATATTGATCGAAAGCTGGTTTAATCGTCTGTTTCAGTGTGGTACCACACTACTACGTGACCCAAACCGGAAAAAACCCAGGATCTGTTCAACAAGTATGTGAAGAACGCGAAAGTATGAGCCTGATGAGGGCAAATCCCAGACCTATCCCAGACCTAACTGGTGTTATCCTCAAAAATATTGATAGAAACCTGGTTTATTCGACTGTTTCAGTGTGGTACCACATTACTACCTGATCCAATCCAGAAATAGCCCAGGATCTAGCCATGAAATATGAGAAATATGCGAAAGTATGAGCCTGACGAGGGCAAATCCCAGACCTA
The DNA here is from genome assembly GCF_051014445.1 of Colletes latitarsis. Taxonomy (NCBI): domain Eukaryota; kingdom Metazoa; phylum Arthropoda; class Insecta; order Hymenoptera; family Colletidae; genus Colletes; species Colletes latitarsis. The sequence continues at coordinate 562,717 of NW_027488379.1, read as the reverse complement.
ACCCAGACCTAACATGCGTTATCTTCTAAAATATTTATCAAGACCAGGTTTAATTGATTGTTTCAGTGTGGTCCCACATTACTACGTGATCCAAACCAGAAAAAACCCAGGATCCGTTCAACAAATATGTGAAGAATGCGAAAGTATGAGTGTGATGAGTGAAAAACGCCGGCCTAACCTAGACCTAACATGCGTTATCCTCAAAAATATTGATCGAAAGCTGGTTTAATCGTCTGTTTCAGTGTGGCCCCACATTACTACGTGATCCAAACCAGAAAAAACCCAGGATCCGTTCAACAAGTATGTGAAGAATGCGAATGTATGAGTCTGATGAGTGAAAATCCCAGGCCTAGCCTAGACCTAACATGCGTTATCCTCAAAATTATTGATCGAAACCTGGTTTAATCGACTGTTTCAGTGTGGTACCACATTACTACGTGACCCAAACCAGAAAAAACCCAGAATCTGTTCAACAAGTATGTGAAAAACCCGTAAGTATGAGCCTGATGAGGGCAAATCCCAGACCAAACTTGCGTTATCCTCTAAAATATTGATGGAAACCAGGTTTAATTGACTGTTTCAGTGTGGTACCACATTACTACGTGATGCAATCCAGAAAAAGCCCAGGATCTATCCATCAAGTATGAGAAATATGCGAAAGAATGAGCCTGATGAGAGCAAATCCCAGACCTAACCTAGACCTAACATGGATTGTTCTCTAAAATATTGATCAAAACCAGGTTTAATTGACTGTTTCAGTGTGGTACAACATTACTACGTGATCCAATCCAGAAATAGCCCAGGATCCAGCCTTGAAGTATGAGAAATATGCGAAAGTATGAGCCTGATGGGGGCAAAGCCTAGACCTAACCCAGACCTAACATGCGTTATCCTCTAAAATATTTATCATGACTAGGTTTAATTGAGTGTTTCAGTGTGGTCCCACATTACTACGTGATCCAAACCGGAAAAAACCCAGGATCCGTTTAACAAGTATGGGAAGAATGCGAAAGTATGAGCCTGACGAGGGCAAATCCTAGACCTAACCCAGACCTAACATGCGTTATCCTCAAAAATATTGACCGAAACCTGGTTTAATCGACTGTTTCAGTGTGGTACCACATTACTACCGGACCCAAACCAGAAAAAACCCACGATCTGTTCAACAAGTATGTGAAGAATGCGAAAGTATGAGTCTGATGTGTGAAAATCCCAGACCTATCCCAGACCTAACTTGCGTTATCCTCTAATATATTGATCGAAACCAGGTTTAATTGACTGTTTCAGCGTGGTACCACATTACTACGTGATACAATCCAGAAACAGCCCAGGATCTAGCCATGAAGTATGAGAAATATGCGAAAGTATGAGCCTGATGAGGGCAAATCCTAGACCTAACCAAAACCTAACATGCGTTATCCTCTAAAATATTGATTCAAACCAGGTTTAATGGACTGCTTCAGTGTGGTACCTCTTTACTACGTGATCCAAAGCAGAAAAAAACCCAGGATCTGTTCAATAAGTATGTGAAGTATGCGAAAGTATGAGTCTGATGAGGGCAAATCCCAGGCCTAAACTAGACCTAACATGCGTTATCCTCTAAAATATTCATCAAGACCAGGTTTAATTGATTGTTTCAGTGTGGTCCCACATTACTACGTGACACAATCCAGAAACAGCTCAGGATCTGGCCATGAAGAATGAGAAATATGTGAAAGTATGAGCCTGATGAGGGCAAATCCTAGACCTAACCCAAACCTAACATGCGTTATCCTCTAAAATATTTATCAAGACCAGGTTTAATTGAATGTTTCAGTGTGGTACCACATTACTACGTGATCCAAACCAGTAAAAACCCAGGATCCGTTCAACAAGTACGTGGAGAATGCGAAAGTATGAGTTTGATGAGTGAAAATCGTCGGCCTAACCTAGACCTAACATGCGTTATCCTCAAAAATATTGATCGAAACCAGGTTTAATCGACTGTTTCAGTGTGGTACCACATTACTACGTGATCCAAACCAGTAAAAACCCAGGATCCGTTCAACAAGTATGTGGAGAATACGAAAGTATGAGTCTGATGAGTGAAAATCCTCGGCCTAACCTAGACCTAACATGCGTTGTCCTCTAAAATATTGATGGAAACCAGGTTTAATTGACTGTTTCAGTGTTGCACTTCATTACTACGTGATCAAAACCAGTAAAAACCCAGGATCCGTTCAACAACTATGTGAAGAATGCGAAAGTATGAGTGTGATGAGTGAAAAACCCCGGCCTAACCCAGACCTAACATGCGTTATCCTCAAATATATTGATCGAAACCTGGTTTAATTGACTGTTTCAGTGTTGCACTTCATTACTACGTGATCCAAACCAGTAAAAACCCAGGATCCGTTCAACAAAAATGTGAAGAATGCGAAAGTATGAGTCTGATGAGTGAAAATCCCAGACCTATCGTCAGACCTAACATGCGTTATCCTCTAAAATATTTATCTAGACCAGGTTTAATTGAATGTTTCAGTGTGGTACCACATAACTAAGTGAACCAAACCAGAACAAACCCTGCAACTGTTCAACAAGTATGTGAAGAATGCGAAAGTATGAGTGTGATGAGTGAAAAACGCCGGCCTAACCTATACCTAACATGCGTTATCCTCAAAAATATTCATCGAAAGCTGGTTTAATCGTCTGTTTCAGTGTGGTACCACATTACTATGTGAGCCAAACCAGAAAATAACCCAGGATCTGTTCAACGAGTATGTGATGTGTGCGAAAGTATGAGTCTGATGAGTGAAAATCCCAGGGCTAACCTAGACCTAACAAGCGTTATCCTCTAAAATATTTATCAAGACCAGGTTTAATTGACTGTTTCAGCGTGGTACCACATTACTACGTGACACAATCCAGAAACAGCCCAGGATCTAGCCATGAAGTATGAGAAATATGCGAAAGCATGAGCCTGATGAGGGCAAATCCTAGACCTAACCCAAACCTAATATGCGTTATCCTCTAAAATAGTTATCAAGGTCAGGTTTAATTGAATGTTTCAGTGTGGTACCACATTACTACGTGATCCAAGCCAGAAAAAACCCAGGATCCGTTCAACAAGTATGTGAAGAATGCGAAAGTATGAGTCTGATGAGTGAAAATCCTCGGCCTAACCTATACCTAACATGCGTTATCCTCAAAAATATTGACCGAAACCAGGTTTAATCGACTGTTTCAGTGTGGTACCACATTACTACGTGATCCAAACCAGAAAAAACCCCAGGACCTGTTCAACAAGTATTTGAAGTATGCGAAAGAATGAGTCTGATGAGGGCAAATCCCAGGCCTAAACTAGACCTAACATGCGTTATCCTCAAAAATATTGATCAAAACCTAGTTTAATCGACTGTTTCAGTGTAGTACCACATTACTATGTGATCCAAACCAGAAAATAACCCAGGATCTGTTCAACGAGTATGTGAAGTGTGCGAAAGAATGAGTATGATGAGGGCAAATCCCAGACCTATCCCAGACCTAACATGCGTTATCCTCTAAAATATTTATCAAGACCAGGATTAATTGATTGTTTCAGTGTGGTCCCACATTACTACGTGATCCAAACCAGAAAAAACCCAGGATCCGTTCAACAAGTATGTGAAGAATGCGAAAGTATGAGTCTGATGAGTGAAAGTCCCAGGCCTAACCTAGACCTAACATGCGTTATCCTCAAAAATATTGATCGAAACCTGGTTTAATCGACTGTTTCGGTGTGGTACCACATTACTACCGGACCCAAACCAGAAAGACCCAGGATCTGTTCAACAAGTATGTGAAGAATGCGAAAGTATGAGTCTGAGGAGTGAAAATCCCAGACCTATCCCAGACCAAACTTGCGTTATCCTCTAAAATATTGATCGAAACCTGGTTTAATCGACTGTTTCAGTGTGGTACCACTATGCTACGTGATCCAAACCAGAAAAAACCCAGGATCAGTTCAACAAGTATGTGAAAAACGCGAAAGTATGAGCCTGATGAGGGCGAATCCCAGACCTATCCCAGACCTAACTTGCGTTATCCTCTAAAATATTGATCGAAACCAGGTTTAATTGACTGTTTCAGCGTGGTACCACATTACTACGTGATACAATCCAGAAACAGCCCAGGATCTAGCCATGAAGTATGAGAAATATGCGAAAGTATGAGCCTGATGAGGGCAAATCCTAGACCTAACCCAGACCTAACATGCGTTATCCTCTAAAATATTTATCAAGACCAGGTTTAATTGATTGTTTCAGTGTGGTCCCACATTACTACGTGATCCAAACCAGAAAAAACCCAGGATCCGTTCAACAAATATGTGAAGAATGCGAAAGTATGAGTGTGATGAGTGAAAAACGCCGGCCTAACCTAGACCTAACACGCGTTATCCTCAAAAATATTGATCGAAAGCTGGTTTAATCGTCTGTTTCAGTGTGGTACCACATTACTATGTGATCCAAACCAGAAAATAACCCAGGATCTGTTCAACGAGTATGTGAAGTGTGCGAAAGTATGAGTCTGATGAGGGCAAATCCCAGACCTATCCCAGACCTTACATGCATTATCCTCTAAAATATTTATCAAGACCAGGTTTAATTGATTGTTTCAGTGTGGTCCCACATTACTACCTGACACAATCCAGAAACAGCCCAGGATCTAGCCATGAAGTATGAGAAATATGCGAAAGTATGAGCCTGATGAGAGCAAATCCTAGACCTAACCCAAACCTAACATGCGTCATCCTCTAAAATATTTATCAAGACCAGGTTTAATGAATGTTTCAGTGTGGTACCACATTACTACGTGATCCAAACCAATAAAAACCCAGGATCCGTTCAACAAGTACGTGGAGAATGCGAAAGTATGAGTTTGATGAGTGAAAATCCTCGGCCTAACCTAGACCTAACATGCGTTATCCACAAAAATATTGATCGAAACCAGGTTTAATCGACTGTTTCAGTGTGGTACCACATTACTACGTGATCCAAACCAGTAAAAACCCAGGATCCGTTCAACAAGTACGTGGAGAATGCGAAAGTATGAGTCTGATGAGTGAAAATCCTCGGCCTAACCTAGACCTAACATGCGTTGTCCTCTAAAATATTGATGGAAACCAGGTTTAATTGCCTGTTTCTGTGTTGCACTTCATTACTACGTGATCAAAACCAGTAAAAACCCAGGATCCGTTCAACAAGTATGTGCAGAATGCGAAAGTATGAGTGTGATGTGTGAAAAACCTCGGCCTAACCTAGACCTAACATGCGTTATCCTCAAATATATTGATCGAAACCTGGTTTAATCGTCTGTTTCAGTGTGGTACCACATTACTATGTGATCCAAACCAGAAAATAGCCCAGGATCTGTTCAACGAGTATGTGAAGTGTGCGAAAGTATGAGTCCGATGAGGGCAAATCCCAGACCTATCCGAGACCTAACATGCATTATCCTCTAAAATATTTATCAAGACCAGGTTTAATTGATTGTTTCAGTGTGGTCCCACATTACTACGTGATACAATCCAGAAACAGCCCAGGATCTAGCCATGAAGTATGAGAAATATGCGAAAGTATGAGCCTGATGAGGGCAAATCCTAGACCTAACCCAAACCTTACATGCGCTATCCTCAAAAATATTGATCGAAACCAGGTTTAATTGAATGTTTCAGTGTGGTACCACATTACTACGTGATCCAAACCAGTAAAAACCCAGGATCCGTTCAACAAGTATGTGGAGAATGCGAAAGTATGAGTCTGATGAGTGAAAATCCTCGGCCTAACCTAGACCTAACATGCGTTGTCCTCTAAAATATTGATGGAAACCAGGTTTAATTGACTGTTTCAGTGTTGCACTTCACTAGTACGTGATCCAAACCAGTAAAAACCCAGGATCCGTTCAACAAGTATGTGAAGAATGCGAAACTATGAGTGTGATGAGTGCAAAACCCCGGCCAAACCTAGACCTAACATGCGTTATCCTAAAAAATATTGATCGAAACCTTGTTTAATCGTCTGTTTCAGTGTGGTACCACATTACTATGTGATCCAAATCAGAAGAAACCCTGTATCTGTTCAACAAGTATGTGAAGAATGCGAAAGTATGAGTCTGATGAGTGAAAATCCCAGGGCTAAACTAGACCTAACAAGCGTTATCCTCTAAAATATTTATCAAGACCAGGTTTAATTGACTGTTTCAGCGTGGTACCACATTACTACGTGACACAATCCAGAAACAGCCCAGGATCTAGCCATGAAGTATGAGAAATATGCGAAAGTATGAGCCTGATGAGGGCAAATCCTAGACCTAACCCAAACCTAACATGCGTTATCCTCTAAAATATTTATCAAGGTCAGGTTTAATTGAATGTTTCAGTGTGGTACCACATTACTACGTGATCCAAACCAGTAAAAACCCAGGATCGGTTCAACAAGTATGTGGAGAATGCGAAAGTATGAGTCTGATGAGTGAAAATCCTCGGCCTAACCTAGACCTAACATGCGTTGTCCTCTAAAATATTGATGGAAACCAGGTTTAATTGCCTGTTTCTGTGTTGCACTTCATTACTACGTGATCAAAACCAGTAAAAACCCAGGATCCGTTCAACAAGTACGTGGAGAATGCGAAAGTATGAGTCTGATGAGTGAAAATCCTCGGCCTAACCTAGACCTAACATGCGTTGTCCTCTAAAATATTGATGGAAACCAGGTTTAATTGCCTGTTTCTGTGTTGCACTTCATTACTACGTGATCAAAACCAGTAAAAACCCAGGATCCGTTCAACAAGTATGTGCAGAATGCGAAAGTATGAGTGTGATGTGTGAAAAACCTCGGCCTAACCTAGACCTAACATGCGTTATCCTCAAATATATTGATCGAAACCTGGTTTAATCGTCTGTTTCAGTGTGGTACCACATTACTATGTGATCCAAACCAGAAAATAGCCCAGGATCTGTTCAACGAGTATGTGAAGTGTGCGAAAGTATGAGTCCGATGAGGGCAAATCCCAGACCTATCCGAGACCTAACATGCATTATCCTCTAAAATATTTATCAAGACCAGGTTTAATTGATTGTTTCAGTGTGGTCCCACATTACTACGTGATACAATCCAGAAACAGCCCAGGATCTAGCCATGAAGTATGAGAAATATGCGAAAGTATGAGCCTGATGAGGGCAAATCCTAGACCTAACCCAAACCTTACATGCGCTATCCTCAAAAATATTGATCGAAACCAGGTTTAATTGAATGTTTCAGTGTGGTACCACATTACTACGTGATCCAAACCAGTAAAAACCCAGGATCCGTTCAACAAGTATGTGGAGAATGCGAAAGTATGAGTCTGATGAGTGAAAATCCTCGGCCTAAACTAGACCTAACATGCGTTGTCCTCTAAAATATTGATGGAAACCAGGTTTAATTGACTGTTTCAGTGTTGCACTTCACTAGTACGTGATCCAAACCAGTAAAAACCCAGGATCCGTTCAACAAGTATGTGAAGAATGCGAAACTATGAGTGTGATGAGTGCAAAACCCCGGCCAAACCTAGACCTAACATGCGTTATCCTAAAAAATATTGATCGAAACCTTGTTTAATCGTCTGTTTCAGTGTGGTACCACATTACTATGTGATCCAAATCAGAAGAAACCCTGTATCTGTTCAACAAGTATGTGAAGAATGCGAAAGTATGAGTCTGATGAGTGAAAATCCCAGGGCTAAACTAGACCTAACAAGCGTTATCCTCTAAAATATTTATCAAGACCAGGTTTAATTGACTGTTTCAGCGTGGTACCACATTACTACGTGACACAATCCAGAAACAGCCCAGGATCTAGCCATGAAGTGTGAGAAATATGCGAAAGTATGAGCCTGATGAGGGCAAATCCTAGACCTAACCCAAACCTAACATGCGTTATCCTCTAAAATATTTATCAAGGTCAGGTTTAATTGAATGTTTCAGTGTGGTACCACATTACTACGTGATCCAAACCAGTAAAAACCCAGGATCGGTTCAACAAGTATGTGGAGAATGCGAAAGTATGAGTCTGATGAGTGAAAATCCTCGGCCTAACCTATACCTAACATGCGTTATCCTCAAAAATATTGACCGAAACCAGGTTTAATCGACTGTTTCAGTGTGGTACCACATTACTACGTGATCCAAACCTGAAAGAAACCCAGGATCAGTTCAACGAGTATGTGAAAAACGCGAAAGTATGAGCCTGATGAGGGCAAATCCCAGACCTATCCCAGACCTAACTTGCGTTATCCTCAAAAATATTGATAGAAACCTGGTTTAATCGACTGTTTCAGTGTGGTACCACATTACTACCTGATCCAATCCAGAAATAGCCCAGGATCTAGCCATGAAATATGAGAAATATGCGAAAGTAAGAGCCTGACGAGGGCAAATCCTAGACCTAACCCAGACCTAATATGCGTTATCCTCTAAAATATTTATCAAGACCAGGTTTAATTGATTGTTTCAGTGTGGTCCCACATTACTACGTGATCCAAACCAGAAAAAACCCAGGATCCGTTCAACAAATATGTGAAGAATGCGAAAGTATGAGTGTGATGAGTGAAAAACGCCGGCCTAACCTAGACCTAACACGCGTTATCCTCAAAAATATTGATCGAAAGCTGGTTTAATCGTCTGTTTCAGTGTGGTACCACATTACTATGTGATCCAAACCAGAAAATAACCCAGGATCTGTTCAACGAGTATGTGAAGTGTGCGAAAGTATGAGTCTGATGAGGGCAAATCCCAGACCTAACATGCATTATCCTCTAAAATATTTATCAAGACCAGGTTTAATTGATTGTTTCAGTGTGGCCCCACATTACTACCTGACACAATCCAGAAACAGCCCAGGATCTAGCCATGAAGTATGAGAAATATGCGAAAGTATGAGCCTGATGAGGGCAAATCCTAGACCTAACCCAAACCTAACATGCGTCATCCTCTAAAATATTTATCAAGACCAGGTTTAATGAATGTTTCAGTGTGGTACCACATTACTACGTGATCCAAACCAGTAAAAACCCAGGATCCGTTCAACAAGTACGTGGAGAATGCGAAAGTATGAGTTTGATGAGTGAAAATCCTCGGCCTAACCTAGACCTAACATGCGTTATCCTCAAAAATATTGATCGAAACCAGGTTTAATCGACTGTTTCTGTGTGGTACCACATTACTACGTGATCCAAACCAGTAAAAACCCAGGATCCGTTCAACAAGTACGTGGAGAATGCGAAAGTATGAGTCTGATGAGTGAAAATCCTCGGCCTAACCTAGACCTAACATGCGTTGTCCTCTAAAATATTGATGGAAACCAGGTTTAATTGACTGTTTCAGTGTTGCACTTCATTACTACGTGATCAAAACCAGTAAAAACCCAGGATCCGTTCAACAAGTATGTGAAGAATGCGAAAGTATGAGTGTGATGAGTGAAAAACCCCGGCCTAACCTAGACCTAACATGCGTTATCCTCAAATATATTGATCGAAACCTGGTTTAATTGACTGTGTCAGTGTTGCACTTCATTACTACGTGATCCAAACCAGTAAAAACCCAGGATCCGTTCAACAAGTATGTGAAGAATGCGAAAGTATGAGTCTGATGAGTGAAAATCCCAGACCTATCGTCAGACCTAACATGCGTTATCCTCTAAAATATTTATCTAGACCAGGTTTAATTGAATGTTTCAGTGTGGTACCACATAACTAAGTGAACCAAACCAGAAAAAACCCTGTATCTGTTCAACAAGTATGTGAAGAATGCGAAAGTATGAGTGTGATGAGTGAAAATCCTCGGCCTAACCTAGACCTAACATGCGTTGTCCTCTAAAATATTGATGGAAACCAGGTTTAATTGCCTGTTTCTGTGTTGCACTTCATTACTACGTGATCAAAACCAGTAAAAACCCAGGATCCGTTCAACAAGTATGTGCAGAATGCGAAAGTATGAGTGTGATGTGTGAAAAACCTCGGCCTAACCTAGACCTAACATGCGTTATCCTCAAATATATTGATCGAAACCTGGTTTAATCGTCTGTTTCAGTGTGGTACCACATTACTATGTGATCCAAACCAGAAAATAGCCCAGGATCTGTTCAACGAGTATGTGAAGTGTGCGAAAGTATGAGTCCGATGAGGGCAAATCCCAGACCTATCCGAGACCTAACATGCATTATCCTCTAAAATATTTATCAAGACCAGGTTTAATTGATTGTTTCAGTGTGGTCCCACATTACTACGTGATACAATCCAGAAGCAGCCCAGGATCTAGCCATGAAGTATGAGAAATATGCGAAAGTATGAGCCTGATGAGGGCAAATCCTAGACCTAACCCAAACCTTACATGCGCTATCCTCTAAAATATTTATCAAGACCAGGTTTAATTGAATGTTTCAGTGTGGTACCACATTACTACGTGATCCAAACCAGTAAAAACCCAGGATCCGTTCAACAAGTATGTGGAGAATGCGAAAGTATGAGTTTGATGAGTGAAAATCCTCGGCCTAACCTAGACCTAACATGCGTTATCCTCAAAAATATTGACCGAAACCAGGTTTAATCGACTGTTTCAGTGTGGTACCACATTACTACGTGATCCAAACCTGAAAAAAACCCAGGATCAGTTCAACGAGTATGTGAAAAACGCGAAAGTATGAGCCTGATGTGGGCGAATCCCAGACCTATCCCAGACCTAACTTGCGTTATCCTCTAAAATATTGATCGAAACCAGGTTTAATTGACTGTTTCAGCGTGGTACCACATTACTACGTGATACAATCCAGAAACAGCCCAGGATCTAGCCATGAAGTTTGAGAAATATGCGAAAGTATGAGCCTGATGAGGGCAAATCCTAGACCTAACCCAAACCTAACATGCGTTATCCTCTAAAATATTGATCCAAGCCAGGTTTAATGGACTGTTTCAGTGTGGTCCCACATTACTACGTGATCCAAACCAGAAAAAACCCAGGATCCGTTCAACAAGTATGTGAAGAATACGAAAGTATGTGTCTGATGAGTGAAAATCCCAGGACTAACCTAGACCTAACATGCGTTATCCTCATAAGTATTGATGGAAACCAGATTTAATTGACTGTTGCAGTGTTGTACTTCATTACTACGTGATGCAATCCAGGAAAAGCCCACGATCTAGCCATCAAGTATGAGAAATATGCGAAAGAATGGGCCAGATGAGAGCAAATCCCAGACCTAACCTAGACCTAACATGAATTATTCTCTTAAATATTGATCGAAACCTGGTTTAATCGACTGTTTCAGAGTGGTACCACATTACTACATGATCCAAACCAGAAAAAACCCAGGATCTGTTCAACAAGTATGTGAAGAATGCGAAAGTATGAGCCTGATGAGTGAAAATCCCAGGCCTAACCTAGGCCAAACTTGCGTTGTCCTCTAAGATATTGATGGAAACCAGATTTAATGGACTGTTTCAGTGTGGCACCACATTACTACGTGATCCAAACCAGAAAAAACCCAGGATCAGTTCAACAAGTATGTGAAGAATGCGAAAGTATGAGTCTGATGAGTGAAAATCCTCGGCCTAACCTATACCTAACATGCGTTATCCTCTAAAATATAGATCGAAACGAGGTTTAATGGACTGTTTCAGTGTGGCACCACATTACTACGTGATCCAAACCAGAAAAAACCCAGGATCAGTTCAACAAGTATGTGAAGAATGCGATAGTATGAGTCTGATGAGTGAAAATCCCAGGGCTAACCTAGACCTAACATGCGTTATCCTCTAAAATATTGATCGAAACCAGGTTTAATCGACTGCTTCAGTGTGGTATCACACTGCTACGCGACCCAAAACAGAAAAAACCCATGATCTGTTCAACAAGTATGTGAAAAACGCGAAAGTATGAGCCTGATGAGGGCAAGTCCTAGACCTAACCCAGACCTAACATGCGTTATCCTCTAAAATATTTACCAAGACCAGGTTTAATTTATTGTTTCAGTGTGGTCCCACATTACTACGTGATCCAAACCAGAAAAAACCCAGGATCCGTTCAACAAGTATGTGAAGAATGCGAATGTATGAGCCTGATGGGTGAAAATCCCAGGCCTAACCTAGACCAAACTTGCGTTGTCCTCGAAAATATTGATCGAAACCAGGTTTAATTGACGGTTTCTGCGTGGTACCACATTACTACGTGACACAACCTAGAAACAGCCCAGGATCTAGCAATCAAGTATGAGAAATATGCGAAAGAATGGGCCAGATGAGAGCAAATCCCAGGACTAACCTAGACCTAACATGCGTTATCCTCATAAATATTGATGGAAACCAGATTTAATTGACTGTTGCAGTGTTGTACTTCATTACTACGTGATGCAATCCAGGAAAAGCCCAGGATCTAGCCATCAAGTATGAGAAATATGCGAAAGAATGGGCCAGATGAGAGCAAATCCTAGACCTAACCCAGACCTAATATGCGTTATCCTCTAAAATATTTATCAAGACCAGGTTTAATTGATTGTTTCAGTGTGGTACCACATTACTATGTGATCCAAACCAGAAAATAACCCAGGATCTGTTCAACGAGTATGTGAAGTGTGCGAAAGTATGAGCCTGATGTGGGCAAATCCCAGACCTATCCCAGACCTAACATGCATTATCCTCTAAAATATTTATCAAGACCAGGTTTAATTGATTGTTTCAGTGTGGTCCCACATTACTACCTGACACAATCCAGAAACAGCCCAGGATCTAGCCATGAAGTATGAGAAATATGCGAAAGTATGAGCCTGATGAGAGCAAATCCTAGACCTAACCCAAACCTAACATGCGTCATCCTCTAAAATATTTATCAAGACCAGGTTTAATGAATGTTTCAGTGTGGTACCACATTACTACGTGATCCAAACCAATAAAAACCCAGGATCCGTTCAACAAGTACGTGGAGAATGCGAAAGTATGAGTTTGATGAGTGAAAATCCTCGGCCTAACCTAGACCTAACATGCGTTATCCACAAAAATATTGATCGAAACCAGGTTTAATCGACTGTTTCAGTGTGGTACCACATTACTACGTGATCCAAACCAGTAAAAACCCAGGATCCGTTCAACAAGTACGTGGAGAATGCGAAAGTATGAGTCTGATGAGTGAAAATCCTCGGCCTAACCTAGACCTAACATGCGTTGTCCTCTAAAATATTGATGGAAACCAGGTTTAATTGACTGTTTCAGTGTTGCACTTCACTAGTACGTGATCCAAACCAGTAAAAACCCAGGATCCGTTCAACAAGTATGTGAAGAATGCGAAACTATGAGTGTGATGAGTGAAAAACCCCGGCCAAACCTAGACCTAACATGCGTTATCCTCAAATATATTGATCGAAACCTGGTTTAATCGTCTGTTTCAGTGTGGTACCACATTACTATGTGATCCAAACCAGAAAATAGCCCAGGATCTGTTCAACGAGTATGTGAAGTGTGCGAAAGTATGAGTCCGATGAGGGCAAATCCCAGACCTATCCGAGACCTAACATGCATTATCCTCTAAAATATTTATCAAGACCAGGTTTAATTGATTGTTTCAGTGTGGTCCCACATTACTACGTGATACAATCCAGAAACAGCCCAGGATCTAGCCATGAAGTATGAGAAATATGCGAAAGTATGAGCCTGATGAGGGCAAATCCTAGACCTAACCCAAACCTAACATGCGTTATCCTCTAAAATATTTATCAAGGTCAGGTTTAATTGAATGTTTCAGTGTGGTACCACATTACTACGTGATCCAAACCAGTAAAAACCCAGGATCCGTTCAACAAGTATGTGGAGAATGCGAAAGTATGAGTCTGATGAGTGAAAATCCTCGGCCTAACCTATACCTAACATGCGTTATCCTCAAAAATATTGATCGAAACCTGGTTTAATTGACTGTGTCAGTGTTGCACTTCATTACTACGTGATCCAAACCAGTAAAAACCCAGGATCCGTTCAACAAGTATGTGAAGAATGCGAAAGTATGAGTCTGATGAGTGAAAATCCCAGACCTATCCCAGACCTAACTTTTTTTTTTTTTTTTTTTTTTTTTTTTTTTTGTCGTGGGGAAAATCTTCGAAAGACTCCCTCCCACCTCCTTGGGGAGAGGTGGGAGGGGTGTGTGGGATTCCCCGCGCCCGTACAACGACAGGCGCGGGACCTACCCACTAAAAACCCCACGGTGACCCTTCGGCACGCTTTGGGAGGATACCGGGAATCGCTCGAAGCATTCTTCCGGTATCCTCCCCGTGCCCGCGCTTTCGCGCCCATCCCCCGGGGGGACCGGTCCCCCCAGTAGTCACACTGCCTCATAGCGGCGGGACGGGGCCACTCCATCCCGCCGCTATCCGTCCCGGGGTCGCGTTTAGTGGCGGCTGCGAGCCCCAACTCGCAACCGCCCGCGACCCCGTTTCCACCCCTCGGCGGCCGGGCGTTCATGGCCGCACCAGACCGCCGAGGGTGCCTCCCCTTGCGTCGGACCGGTAGGGGGAGGCACTCCTACCCCCAACCGGTCCGACCCGGCGCCGCCTGGCGGGAGGAGGGTCCCCTCAGGACCCCCCTCCCAGCCTAGGTCATCCGCCACGCCGAGGCGGCCGCCCGCGACGCCTCGCGACCGGGCGACGACCTCGGGCCACCGCACGAGCGCGCGCTTCAGCACGCCGCTGAAGCTCGCGCTCCCTCCCCGCGGCCTCCTTCTGCAACATTACGTTCTCGCAAAAGGAGGCCACGGCCCTCCACTTCTCCTCGCTGCCGAGCATGGCGCGCACCACGCCCGGCAGCGAGACATCCCGCCCGACGACGCCGACCAGGACACGGCGCTCCCCCTCCCACGCGGGACATACCTCCAGGGTATGATCCGCCGTGTCCTGCTCAGCGTCGCAGTGGCAGCAACGCGCCGTCGGCTCCTTCCCTATCCGGCACAGGTATCTTCCGAAGCTGCCATGCCCGGAAAATACCTGTGCCAGCCGGTAGGTGAGGCTGCCATGGCCTCTGTCCAGCCACTCCTTCAGGAGTGGCCGAACAGCCCCGACAGTCCGGTGCCCCGCGGTTGGCAGAGCCAGCCGCACCTGCCACGCGAGCAACACGGACTGCCGGGCCTGGCGCTTCAAATCGCCCCAAGCAGGTTCCTGCCCGCCCGGGACCGCCCCCACCCCCGCGCGACGGTCGACGCGGTGCCGGTACATCACCGCGTGCGACCGCGCGAGCAGGTCCATGGGCGGCATCCCCGCTAGAACCGTCGCCGCCTCATGTGACATGGTCCGATACCCGCGGACGACCCTGAGCGCCATGCGCCTCTGCACCCGACGCAGCATAGTCATGCTGCGCCGGGAGGCAGCCAGGTCGTCCGCCCAGACGGGGGCCCCGTATAGGGCCACCGACTGGACCATTGCCACATAGAGGCGACGAACTCGGCCCGCCGGGCCCCCCAGGTTGGGCAGGATCCGGCCCAGAGCCGCAACCATCCTTTCCAACCGGGGGACCAGGCAGCGGAAATGCTTCTCGAAACGCCAGTGGCTATCGAGGATCAGCCCCAGATACCTGATCTGGGGCTTCACCTCGATGTCAGCCCCACCCACCCGAATCAGAGGGGGTGGCGGATCCTGCCGAGGTGAATGAAACGCAATCACCTCGGTCTTATGGACCGCCACCGTCATCCCCATCCCCCTGATCCGGTCGACGACGCGTTGCGACCCTTCCTCCGCGCGACGCATGGCCCTCCCCCAGTGCGCCCCGACGGCCAGCACCAGTGTGTCATCCGCATAACACACCGTGCTGACGCCGTCGGGGAGGCCGGCCCGCAACACCGAGTCGTACGCGATGTTCCACAGGAGTGGCCCGAGGACCGACCCCTGCGGAACACCGCAGTACACCTCCCTCCGCATATCACCATCCCGGCCCGGATACTCGATCCACCTGCCGCGGAGATAATCCCCGACGACCGCCCTGAGACAAGGGGGGACTCGATGATATTCGAGTCCCCTCCTTATCTCTTCCCAGGGGAGGGTGTTAAAAGCATTGGCAATATCCAAGGATATTGCCAATGCCACCCCTCCCCGGGAGACGGCCGCCTCCGAGAGAGCCCTCACACGACCTATCGCGTCGATAGTCGATCGGCCCCCCCGGAAACCGAACTGGCAGTCGGCCAGACCGGGATCACCCCGCGACAGGTGCTCGACGAGGCGGGCAGCAATCACACGCTCGAAGAGCTTGCC
Organism: Colletes latitarsis; assembly: GCF_051014445.1. Classification (NCBI taxonomy): domain Eukaryota; kingdom Metazoa; phylum Arthropoda; class Insecta; order Hymenoptera; family Colletidae; genus Colletes; species Colletes latitarsis. The sequence goes on along the minus strand of NW_027488379.1, from coordinate 546,449 downwards.
CACCTCGTCGAGGAGACAAATGGGCCGGTATGCGGAGGGAGACTCCGCGGGCCGACCCTCCTTCCGGAGGAGGACCATCCTCGCCACCTTCCAACTGGGGGGGAATCGCCCGTCCCTCAGGCAGCGGTCGAACAACCGCCTGAGGTCGGCCCCAAGGACGCCCTGGGTCAAGACCCAAACCCGGCCGGGCACACCATCCGGACCCGGGGCCGTGTTACGAACCCCGAGCCGTCTGATGGCCGCTGCCAGCTCCTCCTGCGTGACCCCCAGCTCGGCCGTCCACTCCACTGGGACAGCCGCCGCCGCCGGAGGACGCGGTCCCCTCTCCCCAATTGGGAAGAGTGTATTGACCACGTCCTCCAGCAGCCGGGGGTCAAGACCCTCGGTGACGGGGGGCGCCCACGGGCGGAGCTTATTCAGCACCACCTTATATGGGCGCCCCCATGGATCGTCATCAAGGGTCTGGAGGAGCTCCTTCCATGCCTGGGTCTTGGCCCGTTTGATGGCGACCTGCAGAGCAACCCGCGCCACGCGGTATGCTCCATACAGGTCATCAGCTGCCCTCGCTCGCGCCACGCCGTCGCCTGTACGTTGACGACGGCGCGCGCGGGTGTACTGGCGTCGGGCGCGGACAGTCGCGACTCGCAACTCCGCGATCGCGTCCGACCACCAGTACACCGCCCGGCGAGGAGAAGCCCGCCCGACCCGAGGCATCGCCGCGTCGCAAATACCCGCGACCAATGCTCCGAGCCGGGCGACCTCCTCCTCTATGCTCGGCAACTCGGCCGCTCCCTGCGGCCAAGTTGCAGCGAGGGCAGCTGCCACCAGGGCGTCCTTGTCCAGGCACCGAAGCGCCCAGCGGCGTGGTGGGGTGCCACGCAGGCGGCCGTGTCGGGATGCACTCGCGGCGGCAGAGACCTCCATCCGGATGTACCGGTGATCGGAGAGTGTCTCTGCCCCCGCGACCACGTGCCAACCCGACACCATGCGCACGGCGTTGGGGGTCGCGAATCCAACATCCACGATGGACCCCCCATATCGCCGCACGCATGTGTGCTCCGACCCCCGGTTCAATACCCGGAGGTCGAGCCCCGCCGCCCAATCGCCCAGGATCCCGCCGCGAACGGAGGTCCTGGGGGATCCCCAAGCCACCGACTTGGCATTAAAATCCCCCAGGACCAGCACCGGCCGGGCCGCGCAGCGCTGCACGCATGCCGCGACCTCGGCCAAGTACAGCTCGAACGCAGCGTGACCGCTACGGGGCGAAATGTAGCACCCCACCACAGCGACTCCCCCCCAGTCCACGGCGACGAATCCCCGACCGCGCTCCAACAAGGAGAACGGTGGGGACCCGTCGCCCCCTCCCCATACCGTCGCCACCAAGCCGTCCGCGTCGCCCACCCAATGAGGGTGATCAGGGACGCGGTACGGCTCGGCGGCGACCGCCAGGCCAACCCCCCACTCCGCGAGGACTTGGGACATCAAGTCCTGTGCCGCGCGGCAGTGGTTGAGGTTGGCCTGGAGGAGGAGGCGGGGCGGCATTAATTAATGGCCGCGCCAGCCTCCTCCCGGCCGTCCGTCCCCGTAGCACCGTCCACCTCCATGGAGGACGATGCCACCGCCCTCGGCACCGGAGCCGGTGCAGCCCGCCTCATCCTCTCCTTCCGGGAGGGGGGGGAGCACTTCTTGCTCCCTACCCTGTGATCGGCTGGCCTCCCCATGTCCGCACACAGCGGGCAGTGGGGGGCCGCCGAGCACTGGCTCGCACGGTGCTCTTTGGCACCGCAGCGGTAACACTGACCGCTGCGGTCCACCGGCGAGGTGCACCACTGCCTCACGTGCCCCAATTCGAGGCAGCGGTGACACTGGAGCGGGCGCGGCGCGAGGATTTCCACTCGCGCCGAAACCCACCCCACCAACACCCTCCCGGATTCCGCCACCTTACGGGCGGCGGAGAGGGGGCACCGGGCCCACACCGACCCGAGGCCGGAGGGCGACCTGCGGATCTCTCCGATCCGCAGGTCCTCCACAGGACAGTCCCCCGCCCTCGCAAGGGCACGGGACACATCCTGTGCGCTGACCGAGTCGTCCAGCCCACAAACGCGCATCTCCGTGCGCTTCGTGGGCCGGGCGACCCGGACACCTCGCTCGCCCAGCTGCTCCCGGAGCCTCTGGGCGAGACGATCCGCCTTCGCGCCGCCTTCTGCACCGGGGATCTCCAGCAAGAGACCCCCGGTCACGGCCCTCTTCGCCCTCACGGAGGCGATGCCCAGCTCTTCCAGGGAGATATTCTCCCTGGCGAGCCGCATCGCCTCCGCGAGGGTCAGGTCGCCCCCCTGCGCAACGGTCAGCGTCACCGCTGCCGTTTTTGGGGGACGACCTGGTCGTGCCTTCCCGACCTTCGCGGCCTTTACCTTGGCCGCCGGCGGCGGAGGCGGAGGCTGCGGTTGCGAGGCCTTCCTCGCCGCCCGCTTCGCCTTCCGCCCCACCACCTCACTCCACGCCACCCCCCCTTGGGAGGGTGCCGTGGAGGACGCGACCACCGCGACCACGGGTACACCACCCCCCTTGGGGGTCGCGACCCGGGGCCCTGGTGCCGCAACGCTGGGCGGAGCCTTCACTCCGCCCTTCTTTGCCTTCCCCGACTGTACCGGAACAGGTCGGGGAGGCACCGCCTTCCTGCTGACCGCTCTTCCGGCGAGGAGCTCCTCCCGGAAGGCGGCCAGCTTGCCATCAATCATGTCCCCAATCCTCCTCAGAAGATCGTCTTCTGAGGAGGACGGGGACTTCTTCACGGGCGGAGTGCGGGTGGAGGGGCCCGCGGTGCCCCGCACCACTGCCGCCGCACTCCGCTTATTTACTTCCGCCGAGGGACGCGGCGGTGGAGGAGGAGGGAGGATGGGAGGGAGGGCCGCGCTGTTCCACAGCGCCTCTGCCCTCCTCCTCCCCTGTCGCTCCTCCTCCAACAGGAGCTGCAGACGGGCGTTCCGCCCTCTGAGCTCCCGCGCCGCCTCCCTCATTTCCTCCGCCGCGGCCTTCAGGGCCTCCGCGCCACCGCTTTTCTGCCCCTTAAAGGCGCAGGCAGCGGCGACTTTCTCCACCCGCCTCAGGGACGAGGAGATCCTCTCCGATATCTCCTCGGTCACCTCGTCCCTGAGGCAACTCAGCCTCACCGACGGGCTCATCGCCCCGCCCACCTCGACGACGGCCTGCCCCGTCCTCTTCCTCTTAGAGCCTATGTGGCTCGTGCTGGAGGAGAAGGACGAGACCGACGCCGTCTCGTCGTCCTCCTCCACCCTCCACGAAGCCGGACCTGGCGCTGAGTGGGGCACGAGCGCCGCCACCCTAACCCCAACCCCGTCTCCGTCCTCCCCAACCGACAAAACCCGCCCCATCCCCATTTTATTTTCAGTGTCCATAAAAATCCCACGAGATGGTCGGAAATAAAGGTCCACCCGGGCAGAGCCGCCTTACCCGGGTAAGCCTAATACTCCGGGGGTTCGGCAGGTTCCCCGGAGGTGGTCGCTTGGGATTGGGCCTTCTCCCCCAACCATGCATCCCATCGCCGCGCACCATAGCTTAGGATTGGAGGGCGATTTTATAGAGTCGCCATACTCGTGGCCCAGGCGGTTAAGCCAAGACCCCCGTTCCTCCTGCCGTCACGTACCATTCACAAAACCAATAGGGAATTGTGAATGGGTCGTTGTGACGACCAACAGGAGGCTTACGGTGTGTGTATGACTCGGGTACCCCGGGTTCGTTAAGCCCGTACTGCAGCTGAAAGGCTGGCAGCCCCTGAGGGATCCCAGACCTAACTTGCGTTATCCTCTAAAATATTGATCGAAACCAGGTTTAATTGACTGTTTCAGCGTGGTACCACATTACTACGTGATACAATCCAGAAACAGCCCAGGATCTAGCCATGAAGTTTGAGAAATATGCGAAAGTATGAGCCTGATGAGGGCAAATCCTAGACCTAACCCAAACCTAACATGCGTTATCCTCTAAAATATTGATCCAAGCCACGTTTAATGGACTGTTTCAGTGTGGTCCCACATTACTACGTGATCCAAACCAGAAAAAACCCAGGATCCGTTCAACAAGTATGTGAAGAATACGAAAGTATGTGTCTGATGAGTGAAAATCCCAGGACTAACCTAGACCTAACATGCGTTATCCTCATCAATATTGATGGAAACCAGATTTAATTGACTCTTGCAGTGTTGTACTTCATTACTACGTGATGCAATCCAGGAAAAGCCCACGATCTAGCCATCAAGTATGAGAAATATGCGAAAGAATGGGCCAGATGAGAGCAAATCCCAGACCTAACCTAGACCTAACATGAATTATTCTCTTAAATATTGATCGAAACCTGGTTTGATCGACTGTTTCAGAGTGGTACCACATTACTACATGATCCAAACCAGAAAAAACCCAGGATCTGTTCAACAAGTATGTGAAGAATGCGAAAGTATGAGCCTGATGAGTGAAAATCCCAGGCCTAACCTAGACCAAACTTGCGTTGTCCTCTAAGATATTGATGGAAACCAGATTTAATGGACTGTTTCAGTGTGGCACCACATTACTACGTGATCCAAACCAGAAAAAAACCCAGGATCAGTTCAACAAGTATGTGAAGAATGCGATAGTATGAGTCTGATGAGTGAAAATCCCAGGGCTAACCTAGACCTAACATGCGTTATCCTCTAAAATATTGATCGAAACCAGGTTTAATCGACTGCTTCAGTGTGGTATCACACTGCTACGCGACCCAAAACAGAAAAAACCCATGATCTGTTCAACAAGTATGTGAAAAACGCGAAAGTATGAGCCTGATGAGGGCAAGTCCTAGACCTAACCCAGACCTAACATGCGTTATCCTCTAAAATATTTACCAAGACCAGGTTTAATTTATTGTTTCAGTGTGGTCCCACATTACTACGTGATCCAAACCAGAAAAAACCCAGGATCCGTTCAACAAGTATGTGAAGAATGCGAATGTATGAGCCTGATGAGTGAAAATCCCAGGCCTAACCTAGACCAAACTTGCGTTGTCCTCGAAAATATTGATCGAAACCAGGTTTAATTGACGGTTTCTGCGTGGTACCACATTACTACGTGACACAACCTAGAAACAGCCCAGGATCTAGCAATCAAGTATGAGAAATATGCGAAAGAATGGGCCAGATGAGAGCAAATCCCAGGACTAACCTAGACCTAACATGCGTTATCCTCATAAATATTGATGGAAACCAGATTTAATTGACTGTTGCAGTGTTGTACTTCATTACTACGTGATGCAATCCAGGAAAAGCCCAGGATCTAGCCATCAAGTATGAGAAATATGCGAAAGAATGGGCCAGATGAGAGCAAATCCCAGACCTAACCTAGACCTAACATGAATTATTCTCTTAAATATTGATCGAAACCTGGTTTAATCGACTGTTTCAGTGTGGCACCACATTACTACGTGATCCAAACCAGTAAAAACCCAGGATCCGTTCAACAAGTACGTGAAGAATGCGAAAGTATGAGTGTGATGAGCGAAAATCCCAGGGCTAACCTAGACCTAACAAGCGTTACCCTCTAAAATATTTATCAAGACCAGGTTTAATTGACTGTTTCAGCGTGGTACCACATTACTACGTGACAGAACCCAGAAACAGCCCAGGATCTAGCCATGAAGTATGAGAAATATGCGAAAGTATGAGCCTGATGAGGGCAAATCCTAGACCTAACCCAAACCTAACATGCGTTATCCTCTAAAATATTGATCCAAACCAGGTTTAATGGACTGTTTCAGTGTGGCACCACATTACTACGTGATCCAAACCAGAAAAAACCCAGGATCAGTCCAACAAGTATGTGAAGAATGCGAAAGTATGAGCCTGATGAGTGAAAATCCCAGGCCTAACCTAGACCAAACTTGCGTTGTCCTCCAAAATATTGATCGAAACCAGGTTTAATTGACTGTTTCAGCGTGGTACTACATTACTACGTGATACAATCCAGAAACAGCCCAGGATCTAGCCATCAAGTATGAGAAATATGCGAAAGAATGGGCCAGATGAGAGCAAATCCCAGACCTAACCTAGACCTAACATGAATTATTCTCTTAAATATTGATCGAAACCTGGTTTAATCGACTGTTTCAGTGTGGTACCACATTACTACATGATCCAAACCAGAAAAAACCCAGGATCTGTTCAACAAGTATGTGAAAAACGCGGAAGTATGAGCCTGATGAGGGCGAATCCCAGACCTATCCCAGACCTAACTTGCGTTATCCTCTAAAATATTGATCGAAACCAGGTTTAATTGACTGTTTCAGCGTGGTACCACATTACTACGTGATCCAAACCAGAAAAAACCCAGGCTCCGTTCAACAAGTATGTGAAGAATGCGAAAGTATGAGTCTGATGAGTGAAAATCCCAGGCCTAACCTAGACCTAACATGCGTTATCCTCTAAAATATTGATCGAAACCTGGTTTAATCGACTGTTTCAGTGTGGTACCACATTACTATGTGATCCAACCCAGAAAATAATCCAGGATCTCTTCAAGGAGTATGTGAAGTGTGTGAAAGTATGAGTCTGATGAGGTCAAATCGCAGATCTATCCCAGACCTAACTTGCGTTATCCTCTAAAATTTTGAGCGAAACCAGGTTTATTCGACTGTTTCAGTGTGGTACCTAATTACTACGTGATCCAAACCAGAAAAAACCCAGGATCCGTTCAACAAGTATGTGAAGAATGCGAATGTATGAGTCTAATGAGTGAAAATCCCAGACCTAACCTAGACCTAACATGCGTTATCCTCTAAAATATTGATCCAAACCTGGTTTAATGGACTGTTTCAGTGTGGTACCACACTACTACGTGATCCAAACCAGAAAAAACCCAGGATCTGTTCAACAAGTATGTGAAAAACGCGAAAGTATGAGCCTACTGAGGGCAAATCCCCGACATATCCCAGACCTAACTTGCGTTGTCCTCTAAGGTATTGATGGAAACCAGGTTTAATTGACTGATTCAGTGTTGTACGACATTACTACGTGATGCAATCCAGAAAGAGCCCAGGATCTAGCCATCAAGTATGAGAAATATGCGAAAGAATAAGCCTGATGAGAGCAAATCCCAGACCTAACCTAGACCTAACATGAATTATTCTCTAAAATATTGATCGAAATCAGGTTTAATTGACTGTTTCAGTGTGGTCCCACATTACTACGTGATCCAAACCAGAAAAAACCCAGGATCCGTTCAACAAGTATGTGAAGAACGCGAAAGTATTAGTCTGATGAGTGAAAATCCCAGACCTAACCTAGACCTAACATGCGTTATCCTCTAAAATATTGATCCAAACCAGGTTTAATGGACTGTTTCAGTGTGGTACCACACTACTACGTGATCCAAACCCGAAAAAACCCAGGATCTGTTCAACAAGTATGTGAAGAATGCGAAAGTATGAGTCTGAAGAGTGAAAATCCCAGGGCTAACCTAGACCTAACATGCGTTATCCTCTAAAATATTGATCGAAACCAGGTTTAATGGACTGTTTCAGTGTGGCACCACATTACTACGTGATCCAAACCAGAAAAAACCCAGGATCAGTTCAACAAGTATGTGAAGAATGCGAAAGTATGAGTCTGATGAGTGAAAATCCCAGGGCTAACCTAGACCTAACATGCGTTATCCTCTAAAATATTGATCCAAACCAGGTTTAATGGACTGTTTCAGTGTGGTACCACACTACTACGTGATACAAGCCAGAAAAAACCCAGGATCTGTTCAACAAGTATGTGAAAAACGCGAAAGTATGAGCCTGATGAGGGCAAATCCCAGACTTATCCCAGACCTAGCTTGCGTTGTCCTCTAAGATATTGACGGAAACCAGGTTTAATTGACTGTTTCAGTGTTGTACTTCATTACTACGTGATGCAATCCAGAAAAAGCCCAGGATCTAGCCATCAAGTATGAGAAATAGGCGAAAGAATGAGCCTGACGAGAGCAAATCCCAGACCTAACCTAGACCTAACATGAATTATTCCCTAAAATATTGATCGAAACCAGGTTTAATTGACTGTTTCAGTGTGGTCCCACATTACTACGTGATCCAAACCAGAAAAAACCCAGGATCCGTTCAACAAGTATGTGAAGAATGCGAAAGTATGAGCCTGATGAGTGAAAATCCCAGGCCTAACCTAGACCTAACTTGCGTTGTCCTCTAAGATATTGATGGAAACCAGGTTTAATTGACTGTTTCAGTGTGGTACCACACTACTTCGTGATCCAAACCAGAAAAAACCCGGGACCTGTTCAACAAGTATGTGAAAAACGCGAAAGTATGAGCCTGAAGAGGGCAAATCCCAGACCTATCCCAGACCTAACTTCCGTTATCCTCTAAAATATTGATCGAAACCAGGTTTAATCGACTGTTTCAGTGTGGTACCACATTACTACATGATCCAAACCAGAAAAAACCCAGGATCCGTTCAACAAGTATGTGAAGAATGCGAAAGTATGAGCCTGATGAGTGAAAATCCCAGGCCAAACCTAGACCTAACTTGCGTTGGCCTCTAAGATATTAATGGAAACCAGGTTTAATGGACTGTTTCAGTGTGGCACCACATTACTACGTGATCCAAACCAGAAAAAACCCAGGATCAGTTCAACAAGTATGTGAAGAATGCGAAAGTATGAGTCTGATGAGTGAAAATCCCAGGGCTAACCTAGACCTAACATGCGTTATCCTCTAAAATATTGATCCAAACCAGGTTTAATGGACTGTTTCAGTGTGGCACCACATTACTACCTGATCCAAACCAGAAAAAACACAGGATCAGTTTAACAAGTATGTGAAGAATGCGATAGTATGAGTCTGATGAGTGAAAATCCCAGGGCTAACCTAGACCTAACATGCGTTATCCTCTAAAATATTGATCGAAACCAGGTTTAATCGACTGCTTCAGTGTGGTATCACACTACTACGTGTCCCAAACCAGAAAAAACCCATGATCTGTTCAACAAGTATGTGAAAAACGCGAAAGTATGAGCCTGATGAGGGCAAATCCTAGACCTAACCCAGACCTAACATGCGTAATCCTCTAAAATATTTACAAAGACCAGGTTTAATTTATTGTTTCAGTGTGGTCCCACATTACTACGGGTCCCAAACCGGAAAAAACCCAGGATCCGTTCAACAAGTATGTGAAGAATGCGAAAGTATGATCCTGATGAGAGCAAATCCCAGACCTAACCTAGACCTAACATGAATTATTCTCTAAAATATTGATCGAAACCAGGTTTTATTGACTGTTTCAGTGTGGTCCCACATTACTACGTGATCCAAACCAGAAAAAACCCAGGCTCCGTTCAACAAGTATGTGAAGAATGCGAAAGTATGAGTCTGATGAGTGAAAATCCCAGGCCTAACCTAGACCTAACATGCGTTATCCTCTAAAATATTGATCGAAACCTGGTTTAATCGACCGTTTCAGTGTGGTACCACATTACTATGTGATCCAACCCAGAAAATAACCCAGGATCTGTTCAAGGAGTATGTGAAGTGTGTGAAAGTATGAGTCTGATGAGGTCAAATCCCAGACCTATCCCAGACCTAACTTGCGTTATCCTCTAAAATTTTGATCGAAACCAGGTTTACTCGACTGTTTCAGTGTGGTACCACATTACTACGTGATCCAAACCAGAAAAAACCCAGGATCCGTTCAACAAGTATGTGAAGAATGCGAATGTATGAGTCTGATGAGTGAAAATCCCAGACCTAACCTAGACCTAACATGCGTTATCCTTTAAAATATTGATCCAAACCAGGTTTAATGGACTGTTTCAGTGTGGTACCACACTACTACGTGATCCAAACCAGAAAAAACCCAGGATCTGTACAACAAGTATGTGAAAAACGCGAAAGTATGAGCCTGTTGCGGGCAAATCCCAGACATATCCCAGACCTAACTTGCGTTGTCCTCTAAGGTATTGATGGAAACCAGGTTTAATTGACTGTTTCAGTGTTGTACTTCATTACTACGTGATGCAATCCAGAAAGAGCCCAGGATCTAGCCATCAAGTATGAGAAATATGCGAAAGAATGAGCCTGATGAGAGCAAATCCCAGACATAACCTAGACCTAACATGAATTATTCTCTAAAATATTGATCGAAATCAGGTTTAATTGACTGTTTCAGTGTGATCCCACATTACTACGTGATCCAAACCAGAAAAAACCCAGGATCCGTTCAACAAGTATGTGAAGAATGGGAAAGTATGAGTCTGATGAGTGAAAATCCCAGACCTAACCTAGACCTAACATGCGTTATCCTCTAAAATATTGATCCAAACCAGGTTTAATGGACTGTATCAGTGTGGTACCACACTACTACAAGATCCAAACCCGAAAAAACCCAGGATCTGTTCAACAAGTATGTGAAGAATGCGAAAGTATGATTCTGAAGAGTGAAAATCCCAGGGCTAACCTAGACCTAACATGCGTTGTCCTCTTAGATATTGACGGAAACCAGGTTTAATTGACTGTTTCAGTGTTGTACTTCATTACTACGTGATGCAATCCAGAAAAAGCCCAGGATCTAGCCATCAAGTATGAGAAATATGCGAAAGAATGAGCCTGATGAGAGCAAATCCCAGACCTAACCTAGACCTAACATGAATTATTCTCTAAAATATTGATCGAAACCAGGTTTAATTGCCTGTTTCAGTGTGGTCCCACATTACTACGTGATCCAAACCAGAAAAAACCCAGGATCCATTCAACAAGTATGTGAAGAATGCGAAAGTATGAGCCTGATGAGTGAAAATCCCAGGCCTAACCTAGACCTAACTTGCGTTGTCCTCTAAGATATTGATGGAAACCAGGTTTAATTCACTGTTTCAGTGTGGTACCACATTACTACGTGATCCAAACCAGAAAAAACCCAGGATCAGTTCAACAAGTATGTGAAGAATGCGAAAGTATGAGTCTGATGAGTAAAAATCCCAGGGCTAACCTAGACCGAACATGCGTTATCCTCTAAAATATTGATCCAAACCAGGTTTAATGGACTGTTTCAGTGTGGCACCACATTACTACGTCATCCAAACCAGAAAAAACCCATGATCTGTTCAACAAGTATGTGAAAAACGCGAAAGTATGAGCCTGATGAGGGCAAATCCCAGACCAAACCTAGACCTAACATGAATTATTCTCTAAAATATTGATCGAAACCAGGTTTAATTGACTGTTTCAGTGTGGTCCCACATTACTACGTGATCCAAACCAGAAAAAACCCAGGATCAGTTCAACAAGTATGTGAAGAATGCGAAAGTATGAGTCTGATGAGTGAAAATCCCAGGGCTAACCTAGACCTAACATGCGTTATCCTCTAAAATATTGATCGAAACCAGGTTTAATTAACTGTTTCAGTGTTGTACTTCATTACTACGTGATGCAATCCAGAAAAAGCCCAGGATCTAGCCATCAAGTATGAGAAATATGCGAAAGAATGAGCCTGATGAGAGCAAATCCCAGACCTAACCTAGACCTAACATGCGTTATCCTCAAAAATATTGACCGAAACCTGGTTTAATCGACTGTTTCAGTGTGGTACCACATTACTATGTGATCCAAACCAGAAAATAACCCAGGATCTGTTCAACGAGTATGTGAAAAACGCGAAAGTATGAGCCTGATGAGGGCGAATCCCAGACCTATCCCAGACCTAACTTGCGTTATCCTCTAAAATATTGATCGAAACCAGATTTAATTGACTGTTTCAGTGTTGTACTTCATTACTACGTGATGCAATCCAGAAATAGCCCAGGATCTAGCCATCAAGTATGAGAAATATGCGAAAGAATGAGCCTGATGAGAGCAAATCCCAGACCTAACCCAGAACTAACATGAATTATTCTCAAAAATATTGATCGAAACCAGGTTTAATTGACTGTTTCAGTGTCGTCCCACATTACTACGTGATCCAAACCAGAAAAAACCCAGGATCAGTTCAACAAGTATGTGAAGAATGCGAAAGTATGAGTCTGATGAGTGAAAATCCCAGGGCTAACCTAGACCTAACTTGCGTTATCCTCTAAAATATTGATCGAAACCAGATTTAATTGACTGTTTCAGTGTTGTACTTCATTACTACGTGATGCAATCCAGGAATAGCCCAGGATCTAGCCATCAAGTATGAGAAATATGCGAAAGAATGAGCCTGATGAGAGCAAATCCCAGACCTACCCTAGAACTAACATGAATTATTCTCTAAAATATTGGTCGAAACCAGATTTAATTGACTGTTTCAGTGAGGTCCCACATTACTACGTGATCCAAACCAGAAAAAACCCAGGATCCGTTCAACAAGTATGTGAAGAATACGAAAGTATGTGTCTGATGAGTGAAAATCCCAGGCCTAACCTAGACCTAACATGCGTTATCCTCAAAAATATTGATCGATACCTGGTTTAATCGACTGTTTCAGTGTGGTACCACATTACTACGTGACCCAAACCAGAAAAAACCCAGGATCAGTTCAACAAGTACGTGAAAAATGCGAAAGTATGAGCCTGATGAGGGCGAATCCCAGACCTAACCCAGACCTAACATGCGTTATCCTCTAAAATATTGATCGAAACCAGGTTTAATTGACTGTTTCAGCGTGGTACCGCATTACTACGTGATACAATCCAGAAACAGCCCAGGATCTAGCCATGAAGTATGAGAAATATGCGAAAGTATGAGCCTGATGAGGGCAAATCCTAGACCTAACCCAAACCTAAAATGCGTTATCCTCTAAAATATTGATCCAAACCAGGTTTAATGGACTGCTTCAGTGTGGTACCACTTTACTACGTGATGCAAAGCAGAAAAAACGCTCGATCAGGTCAACATGTATGTTAAAACTGCGAAAGTATGATCCTGATGAGGGCAAATATCAGGCCTAACCTAGACCTAACATGCGTTATCCTCTAAAATATTGATCCAAACCAGGTTAAATGGACTGTTTCAGTGTGGTGCCACATTACTACGTGAGCCAAACCAGAAAAAACCCGGGTTCTGTTCAAGAAGTATGTGAAAAAGGCGAAAGTATGAGCCTGATGAGGGCAAATCCCAGGCCTAACCTAGACCTAACATGCGTTATCCTCAAAAATATTGATCGAAACCTGCTTTAATCGACTGTTTCAGTGTGGTACCACATTACTACGTGATACAATCCAGAAACAGCCCAGGATCTAGCCATGAAGTATGAGAAATATGCGAAAGTATGAGCCTGATGAGGGCAAATCCTAGACCTAACCCAAACCTAACATGCGTTATCCTCTAAAATATTGATCCAAACCAGGTTTAATGGACTGCTTCAGTGTGGTACCACTTTACTACGTGATCCAAAGCAGAAAAAACCCTCGATCAGGCCAACATGTATGTTAAAACTGCGAAAGTATGACCCTGACGAGGGCAAATCCCAGGCCTAACCTAGACCTAACATGCGTTATCTTCTAAGATATTGTGCGAAACCAGGTTTTATTGACTGTTTCAGTGTGGTAACACATTACTACGTGATCCAATCCAGAAAAAGCCCAGGATCTAGCCATCAAGTATGAGAAATATGCGAAAGAATGAGCCTGATGAGAGGAAATCCCAGACCTAACCTTGACCTAACGTGAATTATTCTCTAAAATATTGATCGAAACCAGGTTCAATTGACTGTTTCAGTGTGGTATCACATTACTACATGATCCAAACCAGTAAAAACCCAGGATCCGTTCAACAAGTATGTGAAGCATGCAAAAGTATGAGTCTGATGAGGGCAAATCCCAGGCCTAACCTAGACCTAACATGCGTTATCTTCTAAAAAATTGAGCGAAACCAGGTTTAATTGACTGTTTCAGTGTGGTAACACATTACTACGTGATCCAATCCAGAAAAAGCCCAGGATCTAGCCATCAAGTATGTGAAGAATGCGAAAGTATGAGTCTGATGAGTGAAAATCCTCGGCCTAACCTAGACCTAACATGCGTTATCCTCAAAGATATTGATCGAAACCAGGTTTAATCGACTGTTTCAGTGTGGTACCACATTACTACGTGATCCAAACCAGAAAAAAACCCAGGATCTTTTCAACAAGTATGTGAAGTATGCGAAAGTATGAGTCTGATGAGGGCAAATCCCAGACCTAAACTAGACATAACTTTCGTTATCCTCTAAAATATTGATCGAAACCAGGTTTAATTGACTGTTTCAGTGTGGACCCACATTACTACGTGATCCACACCAGTAAAAACCCAGGATCCGTTCTACAAGTATGTGAAGAATGCGAAAGTATGAGTCTGATGAGTGAAAATCCTCTGCCTAACCTAGACCTAACATGCGTTATCCTCAAAAATATTGATCGAAACCTGGTTTAATCGACTGTTTCAGTGTGGTACCACATTACTATGTGATCCAAACCAGAAAATAACCCAGGATCTGTTCAACGAGTATGTGAAGAATGCGAAAGTATGAGTCTGATGAGTGAAAATCCCAGGGCTAACCTAGACCTAACATGCGTTATCCTCTAAAATATTGAGCGAAACCAGGTTTAATTGATTGTTTCAGTGTGGTACCACGTGACCCAACCCAGAAAAAACCCATGATCTGTTCAACAAGTATGTGAAAAACGCGAAAGTATGAGCCTGATGAGGGCAAATCCCAGACCTATCCCAGACCTAACTTGCGTTATCCTCTAAAATATTGATCGAAACCAGGTTTAATTGACCGTTTCAGTGTGGTACCACATTACTACGTGATCCAATCCAGAAAAAACCCAGGATCAGTTCAACAAGTATGTGAAGAATGCGAAAGTATGAGTCTGATGAGTGAAAATCCCAGGGCTAACCTAGACCTAACATGCGTTATCCTCTAAAATATTGAGCGAAACCAGGTTTAATTGATTGTTTCAGTGTGGTACCACGTGACCCAACCCAGAAAAAGCCCATGATCTGTTCAACAAGTATGTGAAAAACGCGAAAGTATGAGCCTGATGAGGGCAAATCCCAGACCTATCCCAGACCTAACTTGCGTTATCCTCTAAAATATTGATCGAAACCATGTTTAATTGACCGTTTCAGTGTGGTACCACATTACTACGTGATCCAAACCAGAAAAAACTCAGGATCCGTTCTACAAGTATGTGAAGAATGCGAAAGTATGAGTCTGATGAGTGAAAATCCTCTGCCTAACCTAGACCTAACTTGCGTTGTCCTCTAAAATATTGATCGAAACCAGGTTTCATCGACTGTTTCAGTGTGGTACCACATTACTACGTGATCCAAACCAGAAAAAACCCAGGATCTGTTCAACGAGTATGTGAAGTGTGCGAAAGTATGAGTCAGATGAGGTCAAATGCCAGACCTATCCCAGACCTAACATGCGTTATCCTCTAAAATATTTATCAAGACCAGGTTTAATTGATTGTTTCAGTGTGGACCCACATTATTACGTGATCCAAACCAGAAAAAACCCAGGATCTGTTCAACAAGTATGTGAAAAACGCGAAACTGTGAGCCTGATGAGGGCAAATCTTAGAACTAACCCAGACCTAAGATGCGTTATCCTCTAAAATATTGATCGAAACCAGGTTTTATCGACTGTTTCAGTGTGGTACCACATTACCACGTGATCCAAACCCGCAAAAGCCCAGGATCCGTTCAACAAGTATGTGAAGAATGCGAAAGTATGAGTCTGATGAGTGAAAATCCCCGACCTAACCTAGACCTAACATGCGTTATCCTCTAAAATATTGATCCAAACCAGGTTTAATGGACTGTTTCAGTGTGGTACCACACTACTACGTGATCCAAACCAGAAAAAACCCAGGATCTGTTCAACACGTATGTGAAAAACGCGAAAGTATGAGCCTGATGAGGGCAAGTTCCAGACCTATCCCAGACCTAACTTGCGTTGTCCTCTAAGATATTGATGGAAACCAGGTTTAATTGACTGTTTCAGTGTTGCACTTCATTACTACGTGATGCAATCCAGAAAAAGCCCAGGATCTAGCCATCAAGTATGAGAAATATGCGGAAGAATGAGACTGATGAGAGCAAATCCCAGACCTAACCTAGACCTAACATGAATTATTCTGTAAAATATTGATCAAAACCAGGTTTAATTGACTGTTTCAGTGTGGTACCACATTACTACGTGATCCAAACCAGAAAAAACCCTCGATCAGGTCAACAAGTATGTGAAAAACGCGAAAGTATGACCCTGATGAGGGCAAATCCCAGGCCTAACCTAGACCTAACATGCGTTCTCCTCTAAAATATTGGTCGAAACCTGGTTTAATCGACTGTTTCAGTGTGGTACCACATTACTATGCGATCCAAACCAGAAAATAACCCAGGATCTGTCAAACGAGTATGTGAAGTGTGCGAAAGTATGAGCCTGATGAGAGCAAATCCCAGACCTAACCTAGACCTAACATGAATTATTCTCTAAAATATTGATCAAAACCAGGTTTAATTGACTGTTTCAGTGTGGTACCACATTACTACGTGATCCAAACCAGAAAAAGCCCAGGATCAGTTCAACAAGTATGTGAAAAACGCGAAAGTATGAGTCTGATGAGGGCGAATCCCAGACCTATGCCAGACCTAACTTGCGTTATCCTCTAAAATATTGATCGAAACCAGGTCTAATTGACTGTTTGAGCGTGGTACCACATTACTACGTGATACAATCCAGAGACAGCCCAGGATCTAGCCATGAAGTATGAGAAATATGCGAAAGTATGAGCCTGATGAGGGCAAATCTTAGACCTAACCCAGATCTAACATGCGTTATCCTCTAAAATATTTATCAAGATCAGGTTTAATTGAATGTTTCAGTGTGGTACCACATTACTACGTGAGCCAAACCAGAAAAAACCCAGGATCCGTTCAACAAGTATGTGAAGAATGCGAAAGTATGACCCTGATGAGGGCAAATCCCTGGCCTAACCTAGACCTAACATGCGTTGTCCTCTAAAATATTGATGGGTACCAGGTTTAATTGACTGTTTCAGTGTTGTACTTCATTACTACGTGATGCTATCCAGAGAAAGCCCAGGATCTAGCCATCAAGTATGAGAAATATGCGAAAGAATGAGCCTGATGAGAGCAAATCCCAGACCTAACCTAGACCTAACATGAATTATTCTGTAAAATATTGATCAAAACCAGGTTTAATTGACTGTTTCAGTGTGGTACCACATTACTACGTGATCCAATCCAGAAATAGCCCAGGATCCAGCCATGAAGTATGAGAAATATGCGAAAGTATGAGTCTGATGAGGTCAAATCCCAGACCTATCCCAGACTTAACTTGCGTTATCCTCTAAAATATTGATCGAAACCAGGTTTAATCTACTGTTTCAGCGTGGTACCACATTGCTATGTGATACAATCCAGAATCATCCCAGGACCTAGCCATGAAGTATGAGAAATATGCGAAAGTATGAGCCTGATGAGTGAAAATCCCCGGCCTAACCTAGACCTAACATGCGTTATCCTCAAAAATATTGATCCAAACCAGGTTTAATGGACTGTTTCAGTGTGGTACCACTTTACTACGTGATCCAAAGCAGAAAAAACCCTCGATCAGGTCAACATGTATGTTAAAACTGCGAAAGTATGACCCCGATGAGAGCAAACCCCAGGCCTAACCTAGACCTAACATGCGTTGTCCTCTAAAATATTGATGGAAACCAGGTTTAATTGACTGTTTCAGTGTTGTACTTCATTACTACGTGATGCGATCCAGAGAAAGCCCAGGATCCAGCCATGAAGTATGAGTAATATGCGAAAGTATGAGCCTGATGAGGGCAAATCCTAGACCTAACCCAGACCTAACATGCGTTATCCTCTAAAATATTTATCAAGATCAGGTCTAATTGATTGTTTCAGTGTGGTACCACATTACTACGTGATCCACACCAGAAAAAACCCAAGATCCGTTCAACAAGTATGTGAAGAATGCGAAAGTATGAGTCTGATGAGTGAAAATCGCATGCCTAACCTAGATCTAACATGCGTTATCCTCAATAATATTGATGGAAACCAGGTTTAATTGAGTGTTTCAGTGTTGTACTTCATTACTACGTGATGCAATCCAGAAAGAGCCCACGATCTAGCCATCCAGTATGAGAAATATGCGAAAGTATGAGCCTGATGAGGGCAAATCTTAGAACTAACCCAGACCTAAGATGCGTTATCCTCTAAAATATTTATCCAGACCAGGTTTAATTGACTGTTTCAGTGTGGTCCGACATTACTACGTGATCCAAACCAGAAAAAACCCAGAATCCGTTCAACAAGTATGTGAAGAATGCGAAAGTATGAGTCAGATAAATGAAAATCCCAGGTCTAACCTAGACCTAACATGAGTTAGACTCTAAAATATTGATCGAAACCTGGTTTAATCGACTGTTTCAGTGTGGTACCACATTACTACGTGATCCAAACCAGTAAAACCCCAGGATCAGTTCAACAAGTATGTGAAGAATGCGAAAGTATGAGTCTAATGAGTGAAAATCCCAGGGCTAACCTAGACCTAACATGCGTTATCCTCTAAAATATTGATGCAAACCAGGTTTAATGGACTGTTTCAGTGTGGTACCACACTACTACGTGATACAAACCAGAAAAAACCCAGGATCTGTTCAACAAGTATGTGAAAAACGCGAAAGTATGAGCCTGATGAGGGCAAATCCCAGACCTATCCCAGACCTAACTAGCGTTGTCCTCTAAGATATTGATGGAAACCAGGTTTAATTGACTGTTTCAGTGTTGTACTTCATTACTACGTGATGCAATCCAGAAAAAGCCCAGGATCTAGCCATGAAGTATGAGAAATATGCGAAAGTATGAGCCTGATGGGGGCAAATCCTAGACCTAACCCAGACCTAAAATGCGTTATTCTCTAAAATATTTATCAAGACCAGGTTTAATTGAATGTTTTAGTGTGGTACCACATTACTACGTGATGCAATCCAGAAAAAGCCCAGGATCTAGCCATCAAGTTTGAGAAATATGCGAAAGAATGAGCCTGATGAGGGCAAATCCTAGACCTAATCCAGTCCTAACATGCGTTATCCTCTAAAATATTGATCCAAACCAGGTTTAATGGACTGTTTCAGTGTGGTACCACTTTACTACGTGATCCAAAGCAGAAAAAACCCTCGATCAGGTCAACATGTATGTTAAAACTGCGAAAGTATGTCCCTGATGAGGGCAAATCCCAGGCCTAACCTAGACCTAACATGCGTTGTCCTCTAAAATATTGATGGAAACCAGGTTTAATTGACTGTTTCAGTGTTGTACTTCATTACTACGTGATGCAATCCAGAAAAAGCCCAGGATCTAGCCATCAAGTATGAGAAATATGCGAAAGAATGAGCCTGATGAGAGCAAATCCCAGACCTAACCTAGACCTAACATGAATTATTCTCTAAAATATTGATCAAAACCAGGTTTAATTGACTGTTTCAGTGTGGTACCACATTACTACGTGATCCAGTCCAGAAATAGCCCAGGATCCAGCCATGACGTATGAGAAATATGCGAAAGTATGAGCCTGATGAGGGCAAATCCTAGACCTAACCCAGACCTAACATGCGTTATCCTCTAAAATATTTATCAAGATCAGGTTTAATTGATTGTTTCAGTGTGGTACCACATTACTACGTGATCCACACCAGAAAAAACCCAAGATCCGTTCAATAAGTATGTGAAGAATGCGAAAGTATGAGTCTGATGAGTGAGAATCCCAGGACTAACCTAGATCTAACATGCGTTATCCTCAATAATATTGATGGAAACCAGGTTTAATTGAGTGTTTCAGTGTTGTACTTCATTACTACGTGATGCAATCCAGAAAAAGCTCAGGATCTAGCCATCTAGTATGAGAAATATGCGAAAGTATGAGCCTGATGAGGGCAAATCTTAGAACTAACCCATACCTAAGATGCGTTATCCTCTAAAATATTTATCCAGACCAGGTTTAATTGACTGTTTCAGTGTGGTCCGACATTACTACGTGATCCAAACCAGAAAAAACCCAGAATCCGTTCAACAAGTATGTGAAGAATGCGAAAGTATGAGTCTGATGAGTGAGAATCCCAGGCCTAACCTAGATCTAACATGCGTTATCCTCAATAATATTGATGGAAACCAGGTTTGATTGAGTGTTTCAGTGTTGTACTTCATTACTGCGTGATGCAATCCAGAAAAAGCCCAGGATCTAGCCATCTAGTATGAGAAATATGCGAAAGAATGAGCCTGATGAGAGCAAATCCCATGCCTAACCTAGACCTAACATGAATTATTCTCTAAAATATTCATCAAAACCAGGTTTAATTGACTGTTTCAGTGTTGTACTTCATTACTACGTGATGCAATCCAGAAAAAGCCCAGGATCTAGCCATCAAGTATGAGAAATATGCGAAAGAATGAGCCTGATGAGAGCAAATCCCAGACCTAACCTACACGTAACATGAATTATTCTCTAATATATTGATCGAAACCAGGTTCAATTGACTGTTTCAGTGTGGCCCCACATTACTACGTGATCCAAACCAGAAAAAATCCAGGATCCGTTCAACAAGTATGTGAAGAATGCGAAAGTATGAGTCTGTTGAGTGAAAATCCCCGGCCTAACCTAGACCTAACATGCGTTATCCTCAAAAATATTGATCGAAACCAGGTTTAATGGACTGTTTCAGTGTGGTACCACACTACTACGTGACGCAATCCAGAAAAAAACCCAGGATCTGTTCAACAAGTATGTGAAAAACGCGAAAGTATGAGTCTGTTGAGTGAAAATCCCCGGCCTAACCTAGACCTAACATGCGTTATCCTCAAAAATATTGATCGAAACCTGGTTTAATCGACTGTTTCAGTGTGGTACCACATTACTATGTGGTCCAAACCAGAAAATAACCCAGGATCTGTTCAACGAGTATGTGAAGTGTGCGAAAGTATGAGTCTGATGAGGTCAAATCCCAGACCAATCCAAGACTTACCTTGCGTTATCCTCTAAAATATTGATCGAAACCAGGTTTCATCGACTGTTTCAGTGTGGTACCACATTACTACGTGATCCAAACCAGAAAAAACCCAGGATCTGTTCAACGAGTATGTGAAGTGTGCGAAAGTATGAGTCTGATGAGGGCAAATCCCAGACCTATCCCAGACCTAACATGCGTTATCCTCTAAAATATTTATCAAGACCAGGTTTAATTAATTGTTTCAGTGTGGACCCACATTACTACGTGATCCAAACCAGAAAAAACCCAGGATCCGTTCAACAAGTATGTGAAGAATGCGAAAGCATGAGTCTGATGAGTGAAAGTCCCAGGCCTAACCTAGACCTAACATGCGTTATCCTCAATAATATTGATCGAAACCAGGTTTAATTGAGTGTTTCAGTGATGTACTTCATTACAGCGTGATGCAATCCAGTAAATGCCCAGGATCTAGCCATCTAGTATGAGAAATATGCGAAAGAATGAGCCTGATGAGAGCAAATCCCATGCCTAACCTAGACCTAACATGAATTATTCTCTAAAATATTCATCAAAACCAGGTTTAATTGACTGTTTCAGTGTGGTACCACATTAATACGTGATCCAATCCAGAAATAGCCCAGGATCCAGCCATGAAGTATGAGAAATATGCGAAAGTATGAACCTGATGAGGGCAAATCCTAGACCTAACCCAGACCTAACATGCGTTATCCTCCAAAATATTTATCAAGACCAGGTTTAATTCAATGTTTCAGTGTGGTTCCACATTACTACGTGATCCAAACCAGAAAAAACCCAGGATCCGTTCAACAAGTATGTGAAGAATGCGAAAGTATGAGTCTGATGAGTGAAAATCCCAGACCTAACGTAGACCTAACATGCGTTATCCTGTAAAATGTTGATCCAAACCTGGTTTAATCGACTGTTTCAGTGCGATACCACATTACTATGTGATCCAAACCAGAAAATAACCCAGGATCTGTTCAACGAGTATGTGAAGTGTGCGAAAGTATGAGTCTGATGAGGGCAAATCCCAGACCTATCCCAGACCTAACATGCGTTATCCTCTAAAATATTTATCAAGATCAGGTTTAATTGAATGTTTCAGTGTGGTACCACATTACTACGTGAACCAAACCAGAAAATACCCAGGATCCGTTCAACAAGTATGCGAAGAATGCGAAAGTATGAGTCTGATGAGTGAAAATCCCAGGGCTAACCTAGACCTAACATGCGTTATCCTCTAAAATATTGATCGAAACCAGGTTTAATTGAGTGTTTCAGTGATGTACTTCATTACAGCGTGATGCAATCCAGTAAATGCCCAGGATCTAGCCATCTAGTATGAGAAATATGCGAAAGAATGAGCCTGATGAGAGCAAATCCCATGCCTAACCTAGACCTAACATGAATTATTCTCTAAAATATTCATCAAAACCAGGTTTAATTGACTGTTTCAGTGTGGTACCACATTAATACGTGATCCAATCCAGAAATAGCCCAGGATCCAGCCATGAAGTATGAGAAATATGCGAAAGTATGAACCTGATGAGGGCAAATCCTAGACCTAACCCAGACCTAACATGCGTTATCCTCCAAAATATTTATCAAGACCAGGTTTAATTCAATGTTTCAGTGTGGTTCCACATTACTACGTGATCCAATCCAGAAAAAACCCAGGATCTGTTCAACAAGTATGTGAAAAACGCGAAAGTATGAGCCTGATGAGGGCAAATCCCAGACCCATCCCAGACCTAACTTGCGTTATCCTCTAAAATATTGATCGAAACCAGGTTTAATTGACTGTTTCAGTGTGGTACCACATTACTACGTGATCCAAACCAGAAAAAGCCCAGGATCAGTTCAACAAGTAAGTGAAAAACGCGAAAGTATGAGCCTGATTAGGGTGAATCCCAGGCCTAACCTAGACCTAACATGCGATGTCCTCTAAAATATTGATGGAAACCAGGTTTAATTGACTGTTTCAGTGTTGTACTTCATTACTACGTGATGCAATCCAGAAAATAACCCAGGATCTGTTCAACGAGTTTGTGACGTGTGCGAAAGTATGAGTCTGATGTGGTCAAATCCCAGACCTATCCCAGACCTAACTTGCGTTATCCTCTAAAATATTGATCGAAACCAGGTTTAATCGACTGTTTCAGTGTGGTACCACATTACTACGTGATCCAAACCAGAAAAAACCCAGGATCAGTTCAACAAGTATGTGAAGAATGCGAAAGTATTAGTCTGATGAGTGAAAATCCCTGGGCTAACCTATACCTAACATGCGTTATCCTCTAAAATATTGATGCAAACCAGGTTTAATGGACTGTTTCGGTGTGGTACCACAATACTACGTGAGACAAACCAGAAAAAGCCCAGGATCTAGCCGTCAAGTATGAGAAATATGTGAAAGAATGAGCCTGATGAGAGCAAATCCCAGACCTAACCTAGACCTAACATGAATTATTCTCTAAAATATTGATCAAAACCAGGTTTAATTGACTGTTTCAGTGTGTTACCACATTACTACGTGATCCAATCCAGAAATAGCCCAGGATCCAGCCATGAAGTACGAGAAATATGCGAAAGAATGAGCCTGATGAGAGCAAATCCCAGACCTAACCTAGACCTAACATGAATTATTCTCTAAAATATTCATCAAAACCAGGTTTAATTGACTGTTTCAGTGTGGTACCACATTACTACGTGATCCAATCCAGAAATAGCCCAGGATCCAGCCATGAAGTATGAGAAATTTGCGAAAGAATGAGCCTGATGAGGGCAAATCCCAGAACTAACCTAGACCTAACATGAATTATTCTCTAAAATATTGATCAAAATCAGGTTTAATTGACTGTTTCAGTGTGGTACCACATTACTACGTGTTCCAATCCAGAAATAGCCCAGGATCCAGCCATGAAGTATGAGATATATGCGAAAGTATGAACCTGATGAGGGCAAATCCTAGACCTAACCCAGACCTAACATGCGTTATCCTCTAAAATATTGATCGCAACCAGGTTTAATGGACTGTTTCAGTGTGCTACCACACTACTACGTGATCCAAACCAGAAAAACCCAGGATCTGTTCAACAAGTATGTGAAAAACGCGAAAGTATGAGTCTGATGAGGACAAATCCCAGACCTATCCCACACTTAACTAGCGTTATTCTCTAAAATATTGATCGAAACCAGGTTTAATCGACTGTTTCAGCGTGGTACCACATTACTATGTGATACAATGCAGAAACAGCCCAGGATCCAGCCATGAAGTATGAGAAATATGCGAAAGTGTGAGCCTGATGGGTGCATATCCTAGACCTAACCCAGACCTAACATGCGTTAACCTCTAAAATATTTATCAACATCAGGTTTAATTGATTGTTTCAGTGTGGGACCACATTACTACGTGATCCACACCAGAAAAAACCCAAGATCCGTTCAACAAGTATGTGAAGAATGCGAAAGTATGAGTCTGATGAGTGAAAATCCCAGGGCTAACCTAGACCTAACATGCGTTATCCTCAATAATATTGATCGAAACCAGGATTAATTGAGTGTTTCAGTGTTGTACCACATTACTACGTGATCCAAGCCAGAAAAAGCCCAGGATCAGTTCAACAAGTATGTGAAAAACGCGAAAGTATGAGTCTGATGAGGGCGAATCCCAGACCTATGCCAGACCTAACTTGCGTTATCCTCTAAAATATTGATCGAAACCAGGTTTAATTGACTGTTTCAGCGTGGTACCACATTACTACGTGATACAATCCAGAAACAGCCCAGGATCTAGCCATGAAGTATGAGAAATATGCGAAAGTATGAGCCTGATGAGGGCAAATCCTAGACCTAACCCAGAACTAACATGCGTTATACTCCAAAATATTTATCAAGATCAGGTTTAATTGAATGTTTCAGTGTGGTACCACATTACTACGTGAACCAAACCAGAAAAAACCCAGGATCCGTTCAACAAGTATGTGAAGAATGCGAAAGTATGAGTCTGATGACTGAAAATCCCGGGGCTAACCTAGACCTAACATGCGTTATCCTCTAAAAATATGGATCCAAACCAGGTTTAATGGACTGTTTCAGTGTGGTACCACTTTACTACGTGATCCAAAGCAGAAAAAACCCTCGATCAGGTCAATATGTATGTTAAAACTGCGAAAGTATGACCCTGATGAGGGCAAATTCCAGGCCTAACCTAGACCTAACATGCGTTGTCCTCTAAAATATAGATGGAAACCAGGGTTAATTGACTGTTTCAGTGTTGTACTTCATTACTGCGTGATGCAATCCAGAGAAAGCCCAGGATCTAGCTATCAAGTATGAGAAATATGCGAAAGAATGAGCCTGATGAGAGCAAATCCCAGACCTAACCTAGACCTAACATGAATTATTCTCTAAAATATTGATCGAAACCAGGTTTAATTGACTGTTTCAGTGTTGTACTTCATTACTACGTGATGCAATCCAGAAAAAGCCCAGGATCTAGCCGTCAAGTATGAGAAATATGCGAAAGAATGAGCCTGATGAGAGCAAATCCCAGACCTAACCTAGACCTAACATGAATTATTCTCTAAAATATTGATCAAAACCAGGTTTAATTGACTGTTTCAGTGTGGTACCACATTACTACGTGATCCAATCCAGAAATAGCCCAGGATCCAGCCTTGAAGTACGAGAAATATGCGAAAGAATGAGCCTGATGAGAGCAAATCCCAGACCTAACCTAGACCTAACATGAATTATTCTCTAAAATATTGATCAAAACCAGGTTTAATTGACTGTTTCATTGTGGTACCACATTACTACGTGTTCCAATCCAGAAATAGCGCAGGATCCAGCCATGAAGTATGAGAAATATGCGAAAGTATGAGCCTGATGAGGGCAAATCTTAGACCTAACCCAGACCTAACATGCGTTATCCTCTAAAATATTGATCGCAATCAGGTTTAATGGACTGTCTCAGTGTGGTACCACATTACTACGTGATCCACACCAGAAAAAACCCAAGATCCGTTCAACAAGTATGTGAAGAATGCGAAAGTATGAGTCTGATGAGTGAAAATCCCAGGGCTAACCTAGACCTAACATGCGTTATCCTCAATAATATTGATCGAAACCAGGATTAATTGAGTGTTTCAGTGTTGTACCACATTACTACGTGATCCAAGCCAGAAAAAGCCCAGGAGCAGTTCAACAAGTATGTGAAAAACGCGAAAGTATGAGTCTGATCAGGGCAAATCCCAGACCTTTCCCAGACCTAACTTGCGTTGTCCTCTAAGATATTGATGGAAACCAGGTTTAATTGACTGTTTCAGTGTTGTACTTCATTACTACGTGATGCAATCCAGAAAAAGCCCAGGATCTAGCCATCAAGTATGAGAAATATGCGAAAGAATGAGTCTGATGAGTGCAAATCCCAGACCTAACCTAGACCTAACATGAATTATTCTCTAAAATATTGATCGAAACCAAGTTTAGTTGACTGTTTCAGTGTGGTACCACATTACTACGTGATCCAATCCAGTAAAACCCCAGGATACGTTCAACAAGTATGTGAAGAATGCGAAAGTATGAGTCTGATGAGTGAAAATCCTCGGCCTAACCTAGATCTAACATGCGTTATCCTCAAAAATATTGATCGAAACCAGGTTTAATGGACAGTTTCGGTGTGGTACCACACTACTACGTGATCCAAACCAGAAAAAACCCAGGATCCGTTCAACAAGTATGTGAAGAATGCGAAAGTATGAGTCTGATGAGTGAAAATCCCAGGCCTAACCTAGACCTAACATGCGTTATCCTCTAAAATATTGATCGAAACCAGGTTTAATTGACTGTTTCAGTGTGGTACCACATTACTACGTGATCCAATCCAGAAATAGCCCAGGATCTAGCCATGAGGTATGAGAAATATGCGAAAGTATGAGCCTGATGAGGGCAAATCCTAGACCTAACCCAGACCTAACATGCGTTATCCTCAAAAATATTTATCAAGACCAGGTTTAACTGAATGTTTCAGTGTGGTACCACATTACTACGTGATCCATACCAGAAAAAACCCAGGATCTGTTCAACAAGTATCTGAAGAATGCGAAAGTATGAGTCTGATGAGTGAAAATTTCAGGGCTAACCTAGACCTAACATGCATTATCCTCTAAAATATTGATCCAAACCAGGTTTAGTGGACTGTTTCAGTGTGGTACCACTTTACTACGTGATCCAAAGCAGAAAAAACCCTCGATCAGGTCAACATGTATGTTAGAACTGCGAAAGTATGACCCCGATGAGGGCAAATCCCAGGCCTAACCTAGACCTAACATGAATTATTCTCTAAAATATTGATCGAAACCAGGTTTAATTGACTGTTTCAGTGTTGTACTTCATTACTACGTGATGCAATCCAGAAAAAGCCCAGGATCTAGCCATCAAGTATGAGAGATATGCGAAAGAATGAGCCTGATGAGAGCAAATCTTAGACCTAACACAGACCTAAGATGCGTTATCCTCTAAAATATTTATCCAGACCAGGTTTCATTGAATGTTTCAGTGTGGTACCACATTACTACGTGATCCAATCCAGAAATAGCCCAGGATCTAGCCATGAAGTATGAGAAATATGCGAAGGTATGAGCCTGATGAGGGCAAATCCTAGACGTAACCCAAACCTAACATGCGTTATCCTCTAAAATATTGATCAAGACCAGGTTTAATTGAATGTTTCAGTGTGGTACCACATTACTACGTGAACCAAACCAGAAAAAACCCAGGATCTGTTAAACAAGTATGCGAAAAATGCGAAAGTATGAGCCAGATGATTGCAAATACCACAGCTATCCCAGTCATAACCAGCGTTATCCTCTAAAATATTATTCGCAACCAGGTTTAATTGACTGTTTCAGTGTGGTACTTCATTACTACGTGATGCAATCCAGAAAAAGCCCAGGATCTAGCCATCAAGTATGAGAGATATGCGAAAGAATGAGCCTGATGAGAGCAAATCTTAGACCTAACACAGACCTAAGATGCGTTATCCTCTAAAATATTTATCCAGACCAGGTTTCATTGAATGTTTCAGTGTGGTACTACATTAATACTTGATCCAATCCAGAAAGAGCCCAGGATCTAGCCATGAAGTATTAGAAATATGCGAAAGTATGAGCCTGATGAGAGCAAATCCCAGACCTAACCTTGACCTAACATGAATTATTCTCTAAAATATTGATCCAAACCAGGTTTAATTGACTGTTTCAGTGTGGTCCCACATTACTACGTGATACAATCCTGAAACAGCCCAGGATCTAGCCATGAAGTATGAGAAATATGCGAATGTATGAGCCTGATGAGGACAAATCCTAGACCTAACCCATACCTAACATGCGTTATCCTCCAAAATATTTATCAAGACCAGGTTTAATTGAATGTTTCAGTGTGGTGCCACTTTACTACGTGATCCAATCCAGAAATAGCCCAGGATCTAGCCATGAAGTATGAGAAATATGCGAAAGTATGAGCCTGACGAGGGCAAATCCTAGACCTTACCCAGACCTGACATGCGTTATCCTCTAAAATATTTATCATAACCAGGTTTAATTGATTGTTTCAGTGTGGTCCCACATTACTACGTGATCCAAACCAGAAAAAACCCAGGATCCGTTCAACAAGTATGTGAAGAATGCGAAAGTATGAGTCTGATGAGGGCTAATCCCAGACCTATCCCAGACCTAACTTGCGTTATCGTCTAAAATAATGATCGAAACCAGGTTTAATTGACAGTTTTAGTTGTCGTACCACTTTACCACGTGATACAAAGCAGAAAAAACCCTCGATCAGGTCAACATGCATGTTAAAACTGCGAAAGTATGACCCTGATGAGGTCAAATCCCAGACTTATCCCAGACCTGACATGCGTTATCCTCTAAAATAGTTATCAAGACCAGGTTTAATTGATTGTTTCGGTGTGGTCCCACATTACTACGTAATCCAAACCAGAAAAAACCCAGGATCCGTTCAACAAGTATGTGAAGAATGCGAAAGTATGAGTCTGATGAGTGAAAATCCCAGACATAACCTAGACCTAACATGCGTTATCCTCTAAAATATTGATCCAAACCAGGTTTAATGGACTGTTTCAGTGGGGTACCACTTTACTACGTGATCCAAAGCAGAAAAAACACTCGATCAGGTCAACATGTATGTTAAAACTGCGAAAGTATGACCCTGATGAGGGCAAATCCCAGACCTATCCCAGACCTAACTTGCGTTGTCCTCTGAGATATTGATCCAAACCAGGTTTAATTGACTGTTTCAGTGTGGTCCCACATTACTACGTGATCCAAACCAGAAAAAACCCAGGATCTAGCCATCAAGTATGAGAAACATGCGAAAGAATGAGCCTGATGATAGCAAATCCCAGACCTAACCTAGACCTAACATGAATTATTCTCTAAAATATTGATCGAAACCAGGTTTAATTGACTGTTTCAGTGTGGTCCCACATTACTACGTGATCCAAACCAGAAAAAACCCAGGATCCATTCAACAAGTATGTGAAGAATGCGAAAGTATGAGTCTGATGAGTGAAGATCCCAGGCCTAACCTAGACCTAACATGAATTATTCTCTAAAATATTGATCGAAACCTGGTTTAATCTATTGTTTCAGTGTGGTACCACATTACTATTAGATCCAAACCAGAAAATAACCCAGGATCTGTTCAACGAGTATGTGAAGTGTGCGAAAGTATGAGTCTGATGAGGTCAAATCCCTGACCTATCACAGACCTAACTTGCGTTATCCTCAAAAATATTGATCGAAACCAGGTTTAATTGACTGTTTCAGCGTGGTACCACAGTACTACGTGATACAATCCAGAAACAGCCAAGGATCTAGCCATGAAGTATGAGAAATATGCGAATGTATGAGCCTGATGAGGACAAATCCTAGACCTAACCCAGACCTAACATGCGTTATCCTCTAAAATATTTATCAAGACCAGGTTTAATTGAATGTTTCAGTAAGGTACCACATTACTACGTGAACCAAACCAGAAAAAACCCAGGATCCGTTCAACAAGTATGTGAAGAATGCGAAAGTATGACCCTGATGAGGGCAAATCCCAGGCCTTACCTAGACCTAACATGCGTTGTCCTCTAAAATATTGATGGAAACCAGGTTTAATTGACTGTTTCAGTGTTGTACTTCATTACTACGTGATGCAATCCAGAAATAGCCCAGGATCTAGCCGTGAAGTATGAGAAATATGCGAAAGTATGAGTCTGACGAGGGCAAATCCTAGACCTAACTCAGACCTAACATGCGTTATCCTCTAAAATATTTATCATGACCAGGTTTAATTGATAGTTTCAGTGTGGTCCCACATTACTACGTGATCCAAACCAGAAAAAACCCAGGATCCGTTTAAGAAGTATGTGAAGAATGCGAAAGTATGAGTCTGATGAGTGAAAATCCCAGGCCTAACCTAGACCTAACATGCGTTATCCTCAGAAATATTGATCGAAACCAGGTTTAATTGACTGTTTCTGAGTGGTACCACATTACTACATGATACAATCCAGAAACAGCCAAGGATCTAGCCATGAAGTATGAGAAATATGCGAATGTATGAGCCTGATGAGGACAAATCCTAGACCTAACCCAAACCTAACATGCGTTATCCTCTAAAATATTTATCAAGACCAGGTTTAATTGAATGTTTCAGTGTGGTACCACATTACTACGTGAACCAAACCAGAAAAAACCCAGGATCCGTTCAACAAGTATGTGAAGAATGCGAAAGTATGAGTCTGATGAGTGAAAATCCCAGGCCTAACCTAGACCTAACATGCGTTATCCTCAAAAATATTGATCGAAACCAGGTTTAATTGACTGTTTCAGTGTGGTACCACATTACTATGTGATCCAATCCAGAAATAGCCCAGGATCTAGCCGTGAAGTATGAGAAATATGCGAAAGTATGAGTCTGACGAGGGCAAATCCTAGACCTAACTCAGACCTAACATGCGTTATCCTCTAAAATATTTATCATGACCAGGTTTAATTGATTGTTTCAGTGTGGTCCCACATTACTACGTAATCCAAACCAGAAAAGACCCAGGATCCGTTTAACAAGTATGTGAAGAATGCGAAAGTATGAGTCTGATGAGTGAAAATCCCCGGCCTAGCCTAGACCTAACATGCGTTATCCTCAAAAATATTGATCAAAACCAGGTTTAATTGACTGTTTCAGTGTGGTACCACACTACTACGTGACCGAAACCGGAAAAAACCCAGGATCTGTACAACAAGTATGTGAAAAACGCGAAAGTATGAGCCTGATGAGGGCAAATCCCAGACCTATCCCAGACCTAACTTTCGTTATCCTCTAAAATATTGATCGAAACCAGGTTTAATTGACTGTTTCAGCGTGGTACCACGTTACTACGTGATACAATCCCGAAATAGCCCAGGATCTAGCCATCAAGTATGAGAAATATGCGAAAGAATGAGCCTGATGAGAGCAAATCCCAGACCTAACCTAGACCTAACATGAATTATTCTCTAAAATATTGATCAAAACCAGGTTTAATTGACTGTTTCAGTGTGGTACCACATTACTACGTGATCTAGTCCAGAAATAGCCCAGGATCTAGCCATGAAGTATGAGAAATATGCGAAAGTATGACCCTGACGAGGGCAAATCCTAGACCTAACCCAGACCTAACTTGCGTTATCCTCTAAAATATTGATGGAAACCAGGTTTAATTGACTGTTTCAGTGTTGTACTTCATTACCACGTGATGCGATCCAGAAAAAGCCCAGGATCTAGCCATCAAGTATGAGAAATATGCGAAAGAATGAGCCTGATGAGAGCAAATCCCAGACCTAACCTAGACATAACATACATTATTCTCTAAAATATTGATCAAAACCAGGTTTAATTGACTGTTTCAGTGTGGTACCACATTACTACGTGATCCAATCCAGAAATAGCCCAGGATCTAGCCATGAAGTATGAGAAATATGCGAAAGTATGAGCCTGACGAGGGCAAATCCTAGACCTTACCCAGACCTGACATGCGTTATCCTCTAAAATATTTATCATAACCAGGTTTAATTGATTGTTTCAGTGTGGTCCCACATTACTACGTGATCCAAACCAGAAAAAACCCAGGATCCGTTCAACAAGTATGTGAAGAATGCGAAAGTATGAGTCTGATGAGGGCTAATCCCAGACCTATCCCAGACCTAACTTGCGTTATCGTCTAAAATAATGATCGAAACCAGGTTTAATTGACTGTTCTAGTTGTCGTACCACTTTACCACGTGATCCAAAGCAGAAAAAACCCTCGATCAGGTCAACATGCATGTTAAAACTGCGAAAGTATGACCCTGATGAGGTCAAATCCCAGACTTATCCCAGACCTGACATGCGTTATCCTCTAAAATAGTTATCAAGACCAGGTTTAATTGATTGTTTCGGTGTGGTCCCACATTACTACGTAATCCAAACCAGAAAAAACCCAGGATCCGTTCAACAAGTATGTGAAGAATGCGAAAGTATGAGTCTGATGAGGTCAAATCCCTGACCTATCACAGACCTAACTTGCGTTATCCTCAAAAATATTGATCGAAACCAGGTTTAATTGACTGTTTCAGCGTGGTACCACAGTACTACGTGATACAATCCAGAAACAGCCAAGGATCTAGCCATGAAGTATGAGAAATATGCGAATGTATGAGCCTGATGAGGACAAATCCTAGACCTAACCCAAACCTAACATGCGTTATCCTCTAAAATATTTATCAAGACCAGGTTTAATTGAATGTTTCAGTGTGGTACCACATTACTACGTGAACCAAACCAGAAAAAACCCAGGATCCGTTCAACAAGTATGTGAAGAATGCGAAAGTATGAGTCTGATGAGTGAAAATCCCAGGTCTAACCCAGACCTAACATGCGTTATCCTCTAAAATATTGATCCAAACCAGGTTTAATGGACTGTTTCAGTGTGGTACCACTTTACTACGTGATCCAAAGCATTAAGAATCCTCGATCAGGTCAACATGTATGTTAAAACTGCGAAAGTATGACCCTGATGAGGGCAAATCCCAGGCCTTACCTAGACCTAACATGCGTTGTCCTCTAAAATATTGATGGAAACCAGGTTTAATTGACTGTTTCAGTGTTGTACTTCATTACTACGTGATGCAATCCAGAAATAGCCCAGGATCTAGCCGTGAAGTATGAGAAATATGCGAAAGTATGAGTCTGACGAGGGCAAATCCTAGACCTAACTCAGACCTAACATGCGTTATCCTCTAAAATATTTATCATGACCAGGTTTAATTGATAGTTTCAGTGTGGTCCCACATTACTACGTGATCCAAACCAGAAAAAACCCAGGATCCGTTTAAGAAGTATGTGAAGAATGCGAAAGTATGAGTCTGATGAGTGAAAATCCCAGGCCTAACCTAGACCTAACATGCGTTATCCTCAGAAATATTGATCGAAACCAGGTTTAATTGACTGTTTCTGAGTGGTACCACATTACTACATGATACAATCCAGAAACAGCCAAGGATCTAGCCATGAAGTATGAGAAATATGCGAATGTATGAGCCTGATGAGGACAAATCCTAGACCTAACCCAAACCTAACATGCGTTATCCTCTAAAATATTTATCAAGACCAGGTTTAATTGAATGTTTCAGTGTGGTACCACATTACTACGTGAACCAAACCAGAAAAAACCCAGGATCCGTTCAACAAGTATGTGAAGAATGCGAAAGTATGAGTCTGATGAGTGAAAATCCCAGGCCTAACCTAGACCTAACATGCGTTATCCTCAAAAATATTGATCGAAACCAGGTTTAATTGACTGTTTCAGTGTGGTACCACATTACTATGTGATCCAATCCAGAAATAGCCCAGGATCTAGCCGTGAAGTATGAGAAATATGCGAAAGTATGAGTCTGACGAGGGCAAATCCTAGACCTAACTCAGACCTAACATGCGTTATCCTCTAAAATATTTATCATGACCAGGTTTAATTGATTGTTTCAGTGTGGTCCCACATTACTACGTAATCCAAACCAGAAAAGACCCAGGATCCGTTTAACAAGTATGTGAAGAATGCGAAAGTATGAGTCTGATGAGTGAAAATCCCCGGCCTAGCCTAGACCTAACATGCGTTATCCTCAAAAATATTGATCAAAACCAGGTTTAATTGACTGTTTCAGTGTGGTACCACACTACTACGTGACCCAAACCGGAAAAAACCCAGGATCTGTACAACAAGTATGTGAAAAACGCGAAAGTATGAGCCTGATGAGGGCAAATCCCAGACCTATCCCAGACCTAACTTTCGTTATCCTCTAAAATATTGATCGAAACCAGGTTTAATTGACTGTTTCAGCGTGGTACCACGTTACTACGTGATACAATCCCGAAATAGCCCAGGATCTAGCCATGAAGTATGAGAAATATGCGAAAGAATGAGCCTGATGAGAGCAAATCCCAGACCTAACCTAGACCTAACATGAATTATTCTCTAAAATATTGATCAAAACCAGGTTTAATTGACTGTTTCAGTGTGGTACCACATTACTACGTGATCTAGTCCAGAAATAGCCCAGGATCTAGCCATGAAGTATGAGAAATATGCGAAAGTATGACCCTGACGAGGGCAAATCCTAGACCTAACCCAGACCTAACTTG
Source organism: Colletes latitarsis (assembly GCF_051014445.1). NCBI lineage: Eukaryota > Metazoa > Arthropoda > Insecta > Hymenoptera > Colletidae > Colletes > Colletes latitarsis. The sequence continues at coordinate 511,656 of NW_027488379.1, read as the reverse complement.
CGTTATCCTCTAAAATATTGATGGAAACCAGGTTTAATTGACTGTTTCAGTGTTGTACTTCATTACCACGTGATGCGATCCAGAAAAAGCCCAGGATCTAGCCATCAAGTATGAGAAATATGCGAAAGAATGAGCCTGATGAGAGCAAATCCCAGACCTAACCTAGACATAACATACATTATTCTCTAAAATATTGATCAAAACCAGGTTTAATTGACTGTTTCAGTGTGGTACCACATTACTACGTGATCCAATCCAGAAATAGCCCAGGATCTAGCCATGAAGTATGAGAAATATGCGAAAGTATGAGCCTGACGACGGCAAATCCTAGACCTTACCCAGACCTGACATGCGTTATCCTCTAAAATATTTATCATAACCAGGTTTAATTGATTGTTTCAGTGTGGTCCCACATTACTACGTGATCCAAACCAGAAAAAACCCAGGATCCGTTCAACAAGTATGTGAAGAATGCGAAAGTATGAGTCTGATGAGGGCTAATCCCAGACCTATCCCAGACCGAACTTGCGTTATCGTCTAAAATAATGATCGAAACCAGGTTTAATTGACTGTTTTAGTTGTCGTACCACTTTACCACGTGATCCAAAGCAGAAAAAACCCTCGATCAGGTCAACATGCATGTTAAAACTGCGAAAGTATGACCCTGATGAGGTCAAATCCCAGACTTATCCCAGACCTGACATGCGTTATCCTCTAAAATAGTTATCAAGACCAGGTTTAATTGATTGTTTCGGTGTGGTCCCACATTACTACGTAATCCAAACCAGAAAAAACCCAGGATCCGTTCAACAAGTATGTGAAGAATGCGAAAGTATGAGTCTGATGAGTGAAAATCCCAGACATAACCTAGACCTAACATGCGTTATCCTCTAAAATATTGATCCAAACCAGGTTTAATGGACTGTTTCAGTGGGGTACCACTTTACTACGTGATCCAAAGCAGAAAAAACACTCGATCAGGTCAACATGTATGTTAAAACTGCGAAAGTATGACCCTGATGAGGGCAAATCCCAGACCTATCCCAGACCTAACTTGCGTTGTCCTCTGAGATATTGATCCAAACCAGGTTTAAATGACTGTTTCAGTGTGGTCCCACATTACTACGTGATCCAAACCAGAAAAAACCCAGGATCTAGCCATCAAGTATGAGAAACATGCGAAAGAATGAGCCTGATGATAGCAAATCCCAGACCTAACCTAGACCTAACATGAATTATTCTCTAAAATATTGATCGAAACCAGGTTTAATTGACTGTTTCAGTGTGGTCCCACATTACTACGTGATCCAAACCAGAAAAAACCCAGGATCCATTCAACAAGTATGTGAAGAATGCGAAAGTATGAGTCTGATGAGTGAAGATCCCAGGCCTAACCTAGACCTAACATGAATTATTCTCTAAAATATTGATCGAAACCTGGTTTAATCTATTGTTTCAGTGTGGTACCACATTACTATTAGATCCAAACCAGAAAATAACCCAGGATCTGTTCAACGAGTATGTGAAGTGTGCGAAAGTATGAGTCTGATGAGGTCAAATCCCTGACCTATCCCAGACCTAACTTGCGTTATCCTCAAAAATATTGATCGAAACCAGGTTTAATTGACTGTTTCAGCGTGGTACCACATTACTACGTGATACAATCCAGAAACAGCCAAGGATCTAGCCATGAAGTATGAGAAATATGCGAATGTATGAGCCTGATGAGGACGAATCCTAGACCTAACCCAAACCTAACATGCGTTATCCTCTAAAATATTTATCAAGACCAGGTTTAATTGAATGTTTCAGTGTGGTACCACATTACTACGTGAACCAAACCAGAAACAACCCAGGATCCGTTCAACAAGTATGTGAAGAATGCGAAAGTATGAGTCTGATGAGTGAAAATCCCAGGTCTAACCCAGACCTAACATGCGTTATCCTCTAAAATATTGATCCAAACCAGGTTTAATGGACTGTTTCAGTGTGGTACCACTTTACTACGTGATCCAAAGCATTAAGAATCCTCGATCAGGTCAACATGTATGTTAAAACTGCGAAAGTATGACCCTGATGAGGGCAAATCCCAGGCCTTACCTAGACCTAACATGCGTTGTCCTCTAAAATATTGATGGAAACCAGGTTTAATTGACTGTTTCAGTGTTGTACTTCATTACTACGTGATGCAATCCAGAAATAGCCCAGGATCTAGCCGTGAAGTATGAGAAATATGCGAAAGTATGAGTCTGACGAGGGCAAATCCTAGACCTAACTCAGACCTAACATGCGTTATCCTCTAAAATATTTATCATGACCAGGTTTAATTGATTGCTTCAGTGTGGTCCCACATTACTACGTGATCCGAACCAGAAAAAACCCAGGATCCGTTCAACAAGTATGTGAAGAATGCGAAAGTATGAGTCTGATGAGTGAAAATCCCAGGCCTAACCTAGACCTAACATGCGTTATCCTCAGAAATATTGATCGAAACCAGGTTTAATTGACTGTTTCTGTGTGGTACCACATTACTACATGATACAATCCAGAAACAGCCAAGGATCTAGCCATGAAGTATGAGAAATATGCGAATGTATGAGCCTGATGAGGACAAATCCTAGACCTAACCCAAACCTAACATGCGTTATCCTCTAAAATATTTATCAAGACCAGGTTTAATTGAATGTTTCAGTGTGGTACAACATTACTACGTGAACCAAACCAGAAAAAACCCAGGATCCGTTCAACAAGTATGTGAAGAATGCGAAAGTATGAGTCTGATGAGTGAAAATCCCAGGCCTAACCTAGACCTAACATGCGTTATCCTCAAAAATATTGATCGAAACCAGGTTTAATTGACTGTTTCAGTGTGGTCCCACATTACTACGTGATCCAAACCAGAAAAAACCCAGGATCCATTCAACAAGTATGTGAAGAATGCGAAAGTATGAGTCTGATGAGTGAAGATCCCAGGCCTAACCTAGACCTAACATGAATTATTCTCTAAAATATTGATCGAAACCTGGTTTAATCTATTGTTTCAGTGTGGTACCACATTACTATTAGATCCAAACCAGAAAATAACCCAGGATCTGTTCAACGAGTATGTGAAGTGTGCGAAAGTATGAGTATGATGAGGGCAAATCCCAGACCTATCCCAGACCTAACATGCGTTATCCTCTAAAATATTTATCAAGACCAGGTTTAGTTGATTGTTTCAGTGTGGTCCCACATTACTACGTGATCCAAACCAGAAAAAACCCACGATCCGTTCAACAAGTATGTGAAGAATGCGAAAGTATGAGTCTGATGAGTGAAAATCCCAGACATAACCTAGACCTAACATGCGTTATCCTCTAAAATATTGATCCAAACCAGGTTTAATTGACTGTTTCAGTGTGGTCCCACATTACTACGTGATACAATCCTGAAACAGCCCAGGATCTAGCCATGAAGTATGAGAAATATGCGAATGTATGAGCCTGATGAGGACAAATCCTAGACCTGACCCATACCTAACATGCGTTATCCTCCAAAATATTTATCAAGACCAGGTTTAATTGAATGTTTCAGTGTGGTGCCACTTTACTACGTGATCCAAAGCATTAAGAACCCTCGATCAGGTCAACATGTATGTTAAAACTGCGAAAGTATGACCCTGATGAGGGCAAATCCCAGGCCTTACCTAGACCTAACATGCGTTGTCCTCTAAAATATTGATGGAAACCAGGTTTAATTGACTGTTTCAGTGTTGTACTTCATTACCACGTGATGCGATCCAGAAAAAGCCCAGGATCTAGCCATCAAGTATGAGAAATATGCGAAAGAATGAGCCTGATGAGAGCAAATCCCAGACCTAACCTAGACATAACATACATTATTCTCTAAAATATTGATCAAAACCAGGTTTAATTGACTGTTTCAGTGTGGTACCTCATTACTACGTGATCCAATCCAGAAATAGCCCAGGATCTAGCCATGAAGTATGAGAAATATGCGAAAGTATGAGCCTGACGAGGGCAAATCCTAGACCTTACCCAGACCTGACATGCGTTATCCTCTAAAATATATATCATAACCAGGTTTAATTGATTGTTTCAGTGTGGTCCCACATTACTACGTGATCCAAACCAGAAAAAACCCAGGATCCGTTCAACAAGTATGTGAAGAATGCGAAAGTATGAGTCTGATGAGGGCTAATCCCAGACCTATCCCAGACCTAACTTGCGTTATCGTCTAAAATAATGATCGAAACCAGGTTTAATTGACTGTTTTAGTTGTCGTACCACTTTACCACGTGATCCAAAGCAGAAAAAACCCTCGATCAGGTCAACATGCATGTTAAAACTGCGAAAGTATGACCCTGATGAGGTCAAATCCCAGACTTATCCCAGACCTGACATGCGTTATCCTCTAAAATAGTTATCAAGACCAGGTTTAATTGATTGTTTCGGTGTGGTCCCACATTACTACGTAATCCAAACCAGAAAAAACCCAGGATCCGTTCAACAAGTATGTGAAGAATGCGAAAGTATGAGTCTGATGAGTGAAAATCCCAGACATAACCTAGACCTAACATGCGTTATCCTCTAAAATATTGATCCAAATCAGGTTTAATGGACTGTTTCAGTGTGGTACCACATTACTATTAGATCCAAACCAGAAAATAACCCAGGATCTGTTCAACGAGTATGTGAAGTGTGCGAAAGTATGAGTCTGATGAGGTCAAATCCCTGACCTATCCCAGACCTAACTTGCGTTATCCTCAAAAATATTGATCGAAACCAGGTTTAATTGACTGTTTCAGTGTTGTACTTCATTACTACGTGATGCAATCCAGAAATAGCCCAGGATCTAGCCGTGAAGTATGAGAAATATGCGAAAGTATGAGTCTGACGAGGGCAAATCCTAGACCTAACTCAGACCTAACATGCGTTATCCTCTAAAATATTTATCATGACCAGGTTTAATTGATAGTTTCAGTGTGGTCCCACATTACTACGTGATCCAAACCAGAAAAAACCCAGGATCCGTTTAAGAAGTATGTGAAGAATGCGAAAGTATGAGTCTGATGAGTGAAAATCCCAGGCCTAACCTAGACCAAACATGCGTTATCCTCAGAAATATTGATCGAAACCAGGTTTAATTGACTGTTTCTGAGTGGTACCACATTACTACATGATACAATCCAGAAACAGCCAAGGATCTAGCCATGAAGTATGAGAAATATGCGAATGTATGAGCCTGATGAGGACAAATCCTAGACCTAACCCAAACCTAACATGCGTTATCCTCTAAAATATTTATCAAGACCAGGTTTAATTGAATGTTTCAGTGTGGTACCACATTACTACGTGAACCAAACCAGAAAAAACCCAGGATCCGTTCAACAAGTATGTGAAGAATGCGAAAGTATGAGTCTGATGAGTGAAAATCCCAGGCCTAACCTAGACCTAACATGCGTTATCCTCAAAAATATTGATCGAAACCAGGTTTAATTGACTGTTTCAGTGTGGTACCACATTACTATGTGATCCAATCCAGAAATAGCCCAGGATCTAGCCGTGAAGTATGAGAAATATGCGAAAGTATGAGTCTGACGAGGGCAAATCCTAGACCTAACTCAGACCTAACATGCGTTATCCTCTAAAATATTTATCATGACCAGGTTTAATTGATTGTTTCAGTGTGGTCCCACATTACTACGTAATCCAAACCAGAAAAGACCCAGGATCCGTTTAACAAGTATGTGAAGAATGCGAAAGTATGAGTCTGATGAGTGAAAATCCCCGGCCTAGCCTAGACCTAACATGCGTTATCCTCAAAAATATTGATCAAAACCAGGTTTAATTGACTGTTTCAGTGTGGTACCACACTACTACGTGACCCAAACCGGAAAAAACCCAGGATCTGTACAACAAGTATGTGAAAAACGCGAAAGTATGAGCCTGATGAGGGCAAATCCCAGACCTATCCCAGACCTAACTTTCGTTATCCTCTAAAATATTGATCGAAACCAGGTTTAATTGACTGTTTCAGCGTGGTACCACGTTACTACGTGATACAATCCCGAAATAGCCCAGGATCTAGCCATGAAGTATGAGAAATATGCGAAAGAATGAGCCTGATGAGAGCAAATCGCAGACCTATCCCAGACCTAACTTGCGTTATCGTCTAAAATAATGATCGAAACCAGGTTTAATTGACTGTTTTAGTTGTCGTACCACTTTACCACGTGATCCAAAGCAGAAAAAACCCTCGATCAGGTCAACATGCATGTTAAAACTGCGAAAGTATGACCCTGATGAGGTCAAATCCCAGACTTATCCCAGACCTGACATGCGTTATCCTCTAAAATAGTTATCAAGACCAGGTTTAATTGATTGTTTCGGTGTGGTCCCACATTACTACGTAATCCAAACCAGAAAAAACCCAGGATCCGTTCAACAAGTATGTGAAGAATGCGAAAGTATGAGTCTGATGAGTGAAAATCCCAGACATAACCTAGACCTAACATGCGCTATCCTCTAAAATATTGATCCAAACCAGGTTTAATGGACTGTTTCAGTGGGGTACCACTTTACTACGTGATCCAAAGCAGAAAAAACACTCGATCAGGTCAACATGTATGTTAAAACTGCGAAAGTATGACCCTGATGAGGGCAAATCCCAGAACTATCCCAGACCTAACTTGCGTTGTCCTCTGAGATATTGATCCAAACCAGGTTTAATTGACTGTTTCAGTGTGGTCCCACATTACTACGTGATCCAAACCAGAAAAAACCCAGGATCTAGCCATCAAGTATGAGAAACATGCGAAAGAATGAGCCTGATGATAGCAAATCCCAGACCTAACCTAGACCTAACATGAATTATTCTCTAAAATATTGATCGAAACCAGGTTTAATTGACTGTTTCAGTGTGGTCCCACATTAGTACGTGATCCAAACCAGAAAAAACCCAGGATCCATTCAACAAGTATGTGAAGAATGCGAAAGTATGAGTCTGATGAGTGAAGATCCCAGGCCTAACCTAGACCTAACATGAATTATTATCTAAAATATTGATCGAAACCTGGTTTAATCTATTGTTTCAGTGTGGTACCACATTACTATTAGATCTAAACCAGAAAATAACCCAGGATCTGTTCAACGAGTATGTGAAGTGTGCGAAAGTATGAGTCTGATGAGGTCAAATCCCTGACCTATCCCAGACCTAACTTGCGTTATCCTCAAAAATATTGATCGAAACCAGGTTTAATTGACTGTTTCAGTGTGGTACCACATTACTATGTGATCCAATCCAGAAATAGTCCAGGATCTAGCCGTGACGTATGAGAAATATGCGAAAGTATGAGTCTGACGAGGGCAAATCCTAGACCTAACTCAGACCTAACATGCGTTATCCTCTAAAATATTTATCATGACCAGGTTTAATTGATTGTTTCAGTGTGGTCCCACATTACTACGTAATCCAAACCAGAAAAGACCCAGGATCCGTTTAACAAGTATGTGAAGAATGCGAAAGTATGAGTCTGATGAGTGAAAATCCCCGGCCTAGCCTAGACCTAACATGCGTTATCCTCAAAAATATTGATCAAAACCAGGTTTAATTGACTGTTTCAGTGTGGTACCACACTACTACGTGACCCAAACCGGAAAAAACCCAGGATCTGTACAACAAGTATGTGAAAAACGCGAAAGTATGAGCCTGATGGGGGCAAATCCCAGACCTATCCCAGACCTAACTTTCGTTATCCTCTAAAATATTGATCGAAACCAGGTTTAATTGACTGTTTCAGCGTGGTACCACGTTACTACGTGATACAATCCCGAAATAGCCCAGGATCTAGCCATGAAGTATGAGAAATATGCGAAAGAATGAGCCTGATGATAGCAAATCCCAGACCTAACCTAGACCTAACATGAATTATTCTCTAAAATATTGATCAAAACCAGGTTTAATTGACTGTTTCAGTGTGGTACCACATTACTACGTGATCTAGTCCAGAAATAGCCCAGGATCTAGCCATGAAGTATGAGAAATATGCGAAAGTATGACCCTGACGAGGGCAAATCCTAGACCTAACCCAGACCTAACTTGCGTTATCCTCTAAAATATTGATGGAAACCAGGTTTAATTGACTGTTTCAGTGTTGTACTTCATTACCACGTGATGCGATCCAGAAAAAGCCCAGGATCTAGCCATCAAGTATGAGAAATATGCGAAAGAATGAGCCTGATGAGAGCAAATCCCAGACCTAACCTAGACATAACATACATTATTCTCTAAAATATTGATCAAAACCAGGTTTAATTGACTGTTTCAGTGTGGTACCACATTACTACGTGATCCAATCCAGAAATAGCCCAGGATCTAGCCATGAAGTATGAGAAATATGCGAAAGTATGAGCCTGACGAGGGCAAATCCTAGACCTTACCCAGACCTGACATGCGTTATCCTCTAAAATATTTATCATAACCAGGTTTAATTGATTGTTTCAGTGTGGTCCCACATTACTACGTGATCCAAACCAGAAAAAACCCAGGATCCGTTCAACAAGTATGTGAAGAATGCGAAAGTATGAGTCTGATGAGGGCTAATCCCAGACCTATCCCAGACCTAACTTGCGTTATCGTCTAAAATAATGATCGAAACCAGGTTTAATTGACTGTTTTAGTTGTCGTACCACTTTACCACGTGATCCAAAGCAGAAAAAACCCTCGATCAGGTCAACATGCATGTTAAAACTGCGAAAGTATGACCCTGATGAGGTCAAATCCCAGACTTATCCCAGACCTGACATGCGTTATCCTCTAAAATAGTTATCAAGACCAGGTTTAATTGATTGTTTCGGTGTGGTCCCACATTACTACGTAATCCAAACCAGAAAAAACCCAGGATCCGTTCAACAAGTATGTGAAGAATGCGAAAGTATGAGTCTGATGAGTGAAAATCCCAGACATAACCTAGACCTAACATGCGTTATCCTCTAAAATATTGATCCAAACCAGGTTGAATGGACTGTTTCAGTGGGGTACCACTTTACTACGTGATCCAAAGCAGAAAAAACACTCGATCAGGTCAACATGTATGTTAAAACTGCGAAAGTATGACCCTGATGAGGGCAAATCCCAGACCTATCCCAGACCTAACTTGCGTTGTCCTCTGAGATATTGATCCAAACCAGGTTTAATTGACTGTTTCAGTGTGGTCCCACATTACTACGTGATCCAAACCAGAAAAAACCCAGGATCTAGCCATCAAGTATGAGAAACATGCGAAAGAATGAGCCTGATGATAGCAAATCCCAGACCTAACCTAGACCTAACATGAATTATTCTCTAAAATATTGATCGAAACCAGGTTTAATTGACTGTTTCAGTGTGGTCCCACATTACTACGTGATCCAAACCAGAAAAAACCCAGGATCCATTCAACAAGTATGTGAAGAATGCGAAAGTATGAGTCTGATGAGTGAAGATCCCAGGCCTAACCTAGACCTAACATGAATTATTCTCTAAAATATTGATCGAAACCTGGTTTAATCTATTGTTTCAGTGTGGTACCACATTACTATTAGATCCAAACCAGAAAATAACCCAGGATCTGTTCAACGAGTATGTGAAGTGTGCGAAAGTATGAGTCTGATGAGGTCAAATCCCTGACCTATCCCAGACCTAACTTGCGTTATCCTCAAAAATATTGATCGAAACCAGGTTTAATTGACTGTTTCAGCGTGGTACCACATTACTACATGATACAATCCAGAAACAGCCAAGGATCTAGCCATGAAGTATGAGAAATATGCGAATGTATGAGCCTGATGAGGACAAATCCTAGACCTAACCCAAACCTAACATGCGTTATCCTCTAAAATATTTATCAAGACCAGGTTTAATTGAATCTTTCAGTGTGGTACAACATTACTACGTGAACCAAACCAGAAAAAACCCAGGATCCGTTCAACAAGTATGTGAAGAATGCGAAAGTATGAGTCTGATGAGTGAAAATCCCAGGCCTAACCTAGACCTAACATGCGTTATCCTCAAAAATATTGATCGAAACCAGGTTTAATTGACTGTTTCAGTGTGGTACCACATTACTATGTGATCCAATCCAGAAATAGCCCAGGATCTAGCCGTGAAGTATGAGAAATATGCGAAAGTATGAGTCTGACGAGGGCAAATCCTAGACCTAACTCAGACCTAACATGCGTTATCCTCTAAAATATTTATCATGACCAGGTTTAATTGATTGTTTCAGTGTGGTCCCACATTACTACGTAATCCAAACCAGAAAAGACCCAGGATCCGTTTAACAAGTATGTGAAGAATGCGATAGTATGAGTCTGATGAGTGAAAATCCCCGGCCTAGCCTAGACCTAACATGCGTTATCCTCAAAAATATTGATCAAAACCAGGTTTAATTGACTGTTTCAGTGTGGTACCACACTACTACGTGACCCAAACCGGAAAAAACCCAGGATCTGTACAACAAGTATGTGAAAAACGCGAAAGTATGAGCCTGATGGGGGCAAATCCCAGACCTATCCCAGACCTAACTTTCGTTATCCTCTAAAATATTGATCGAAACCAGGTTTAATTGACTGTTTCAGCGTGGTACCACGTTACTACGTGATACAATCCAGAAATAGCCCAGGATCTAGCCATGAAGTATGAGAAATATGCGAATGAATGAGCCTGATGAGAGCAAATCCCAGACCTAACCTAGACCTAACATGAATTATTCTCTAAAATATTGATCAAAACCAGGTTTAATTGACTGTTTCAGTGTGGTACCACATTACTACGTGATCTAGTCCAGAAATAGCCCAGGATCTAGCCATGAAGTATGAGAAATATGCGAAAGTATGACCCTGACGAGGGCAAATCCTAGACCTAACCCAGACCTAACTTGCGTTATCCTCTAAAATATTTATCAAGACCAGGTTTAATTGATTGTTTCAGTGTGGTCCGACATTACTACGTGATCCGAACCAGAAAAAACCCAGGATCCGTTCAACAAGTATGTGAAGAATGCGAAAGTATGAGTCTGATGAGTGAAAATCCCAGGCCTAACCTAGACCTAACATGCGTTATCCTCAAAAATATTGATCGAAACCTGGTTTAATCGACTGTTTCAGTGTGGTACCACATTACTGTGTGATCCAAACCAGAAAATAACCCAGGATCTGTTCAACGAGTATGTGAAGTGTGCGAAAGTATGAGTCTGATGAGGGCAAATCCTAGACCTATCCCAGACCTAACATGCGTTATCCTCTAAAATATTGATCGAAACCAGGTTTAATTGACTGTTTCAGCGTGGTACCACATTACTACGTGATACAATCCAGAAACAGCCCAGGGTCTAGCCATGAAGTATGAGAAATATGCGAAAGTATGAGCCTGATGAGGGCGAATCCCGGACCTATCCCAGACCTAACTTGCGTTATCCTCTAAAATATTGATCGAAATCAGGTTTAATTTACTGCTTCAGCGTGGTACCACATTACTACGTGATACAATCCAGAAACAGCCCTGGGTCTAGCCATGAAGTATGAGAAATATGCGAAAGTATGAGCCTGATGAGGGCAAATCCAAGACCTAACCCAAACCTTACATGAGTTATCCTCTAAAATATTTATCATGACCAGGTTTAATTGAATGTTTCAGTGTGGTACCACATTACTACGTGAACCAAACCAGAAAAAACCCTGTATCCGTTCAACAAGTATGTGAAGAATGCGAAAGTATGAGTCTGATGAGTGAAAGTCCCAGGGCTAACCTAGACCTAACAAGCGTTATCCTCTAAAATATTGATCCAAATCAAGTTTAATGGACTGTTTCAGTGTGGTACCACTTTACTGCGTGATCCAAAGCAGAAAAAACCTTCGATCAGGTCAACATGTATGTTAAAACTGCGAAAGTATGACCCTGGTGTGGGCAAATCCCAGGCCTAACCTAGACCTAACATGCGTTGTCCTCTAAAATATTGGTGGAAACCAGGTTTAATTGACTGTTTCAGTGTTGCACTTCATTACTACGTGATCCATACCAGTAAAAACCCAGGATCCGTTCAACAAGTATGTGAAGAATGCGAAAGTATGAGTGTGGTGAGTGAAAAACCCCGGCCTAACCTAGACCTAACATGCGTTATCCTCAAATATATTGATCGAAACCTGGTTTAATCGTCGGTTTCAGTGTGTTACCAAATTACTACGTGATCCAATCCAGAAATAGCCCAGGATCTAGCCATGAAATATGAGAAATATGCGAAAGTATGAGCCCGACGAGGGCAAATCCTAGACCTAACCCAGACCTAACATGCGTTATCCTCTAAAATATTTATCAAGACCAGGTTTAATTGATTGTTTCAGTGTGGTCCCACATTACTACGTGATCCAAACCAGAAAAAACCCAGGTTCCGTTCAACAAGTATGTGAAGAATGCGAAAGTATGAGTCTGATGAGTGAAAATCCCAGGTCTAACCCAGACCTAACATGCGTTATCCTCTAAAATATTGATCCAAACCAGGTTTAATGGACTGTTTCAGTGTGGTACCACTTTACTACGTGATCCAAAGCATTAAGAATCCTCGATCAGGTCAACATGTATGTTAAAACTGCGAAAGTATGACCCTGATGAGGGCAAATCCCAGGCCTTACCTAGACCTAACATGCGTTGTCCTCTAAAATATTGATGGAAACCAGGTTTAATTGACTGTTTCAGTGTTGTACTTCATTACTACGTGATGCAATCCAGAAATAGCCCAGGATCTAGCCGTGAAGTATGAGAAATATGCGAAAGTATGAGTCTGACGAGGGCAAATCCTAGACCTAACTCAGACCTAACATGCGTTATCCTCTAAAATATTTATCATGACCAGGTTTAATTGATTGTTTCAGTGTGGTCCCACATTACTACGTGATCCAATCCAGAAAAAACCCAGGATCCGTTTAAGAAGTATGTGAAGAATGCGAAAGTATGAGTCTGATGAGTGAAAATCCCAGGCCTAACCTAGACCTAACATGCGTTATCCTCAAAAATATTGATCGAAACCAGGTTTAATTGACTGTTTCTGCGTGGTACCACATTACTACATGATACAATCCAGAAACAGCCAAGGATCTAGCCATGAAGTATGAGAAATATGCGAATGTATGAGCCTGATGAGGACAAATCCTAGACCTAACCCAAACCTAACATGCGTTATCCTCTAAAATATTTATCAAGACCAGGTTTAATTGAATGTTTCAGTGTGGTACCACATTACTACGTGAACCAAACCAGAAAAAACACAGGATCCGTTCAACAAGTATGTGAAGAATGCGAAAGTATGAGTCTGATGAGTGAAAATCCCAGGCCTAACCTAGACCTAACATGCGTTATCCTCAAAAATATTGATCGAAACCAGGTTTAATTGACTGTTTCAGTGTGGTACCACATTACTATGTGATCCAATCCAGAAATAGCCCAGGATCTAGCCGTGAAGTATGAGAAATATGCGAAAGTATGAGTCTGACGAGGGCAAATCCTAGACCTAACTCAGACCTAACATCCGTTATCCTCTAAAATATTTATCATGACCAGGTTTAATTGATTGTTTCAGTGTGGTCCCACATTACTACGTAATCCAAACCAGAAAAAACCCAGGATCCGTTTAACAAGTATGTGAAGAATGCGAAAGTATGAGCCTGATGAGGGCAAATCCCAGACCTATCCCAGACCTAACTTTCGTTATCCTCTAAAATATTGATCGAAACCAGGTTTAATTGACTGTTTCAGCGTGGTACCACGTTACTACGTGATACAATCCAGAAATAGCCCAGGATCTAGCCATGAAGTATGAGAAATATGCGAAAGAATGAGCCTGATGAGAGCAAATCCCAGACCTAACCTAGACCTAACATGAATTATTCTCTAAAATATTGATCAAAACCAGGTTTAATTGACTGTTTCAGTGTGGTACCACATTACTACGTGATCTAGTCCAGAAATAGCCCAGGATCTAGCCATGAAGTATGAGAAATATGCGAAAGTATGACCCTGACGAGGGCAAATCCTAGACCTAACCCAGACCTAACTTGCGTTATCCTCTAAAATATTTATCAAGACCAGGTTTAATTGATTGTTTCAGTGTGGTCCGACATTACTACGTGATCCAAACCAGAAAAAACCCAGGATCCGTTCAACAAGTATGTGAAGAATGCGAAAGTATGAGTCTGATGAGTGAAAATCCCAGGCCTAACCTAGACCTAACATGCGTTATCCTCAAAAATATTGATCGAAACCTGGTTTAATCGACTGTTTCAGTGTGGTACCACATTACTATGTGATCCAAACCAGAAAATAACTCAGGATCTGTTCAACGAGTATGTGAAGTGTGCGAAAGTATGAGTCTGATGAGGGCAAATCCAAGACCTAACCCAAACCTAACATGAGTTATCCTCTAAAATATTTATCATGACCAGGTTTAATTGAATGTTTCAGTGTGGTACCACATTACTACGTGAACCAAACCAGAAAACACCCTGTATCCGTTCAACAAGTATGTGAAGAATGCGAAAGTATGAGTCTGATGAGTGAAAGTCCCAGGGCTAACCTAGACCTAACAAGCGTTATCCTCTAAAATATTGATCCAAACCAGGTTTTATGGACTGTTTCAGTGTGGTACCACTTTACTGCGTGATCCAAAGCAGAAAAAACCCTCGATCAGGTCAACATGTATGTTAAAACTGCGAAAGTATGACCCTGGTGTGGGCAAATCCCAGGCCTAACCTAGACCTAACATGCGTTGTCCTCTAAAATATTGATGGAAACCAGGTTTAATTGACTGTTTCAGTGTTGCACTTCATTACTACGTGATCCATACCAGTGAAAACCCAGGATCCGTTCAACAAGTATGTGAAGAATGCGAAAGTATGAGTGTGGTGAGTGAAAAACCCCGGCCTAACCTAGACCTAACATGTGTTATCCTCAAATATATTGATCGAAACCTGGTTTAATCGTCGGTTTCAGTGTGTTACCACATTACTACGTGATCCAATCCAGAAATAGCCCAGGATCTAGCCATGAAATATGAGAAATATGCGAAAGTATGAGCCTGACGAGGGCAAATCCTAGACCTAACCCAGACCTAACATGCGTTATCCTCTAAAATATTTATCAAGACCAGGTTTAATTGTTGTTTCAGTGTGGTCCCACATTACTACGTGATCCAAGCCAGAAAAAACCCAGGTTCCGTTCAACAAGTATGTGAAGAATGCGAAAGTATGAGTCTGATGAGTGAAAATCCCCGGCCTAACCTAGACCTAACATGCGTTATCCTCAAAAATATTGATCGAAACCAGGTTTAATCGACTGTTTCAGTGTGGTACCACACTACTACGTGATACAATCCAGAAACAGCCCAGGATCTAGCCATGAAGTATGAGAAATATGCGAAAGTATGAGCCTGACGAGGGCAAATCCTAGACCTAACCCAGACCAAACATGCGTTATCCTCAAAAATATTGATCGAAACCAGGTTTAATCGACTATTTCAGTGTGGTACCACATTACTACGTGATCCAAACCAGAAAATGACCCAGGATCTGTTCAACGAGTATGTGAAGTGTGCGAAAGTATGAGTCTGATGAGGACAAATCCCAGACCTATCCGAGACCTAACATGCATTATCCTCTAAAATATTTATCAAGACCAGGTTTAATTGAATGTTTCAGTGTGGTACCACATTACTACGTGATCCAATCCAGAAATAGCCCAGGATCCAGCCATGAAGTATGAGAAATATGCGAAAGTATGAGCCTGATGGGGGCAAATCCTAGACCTAACCCAGACCTAACATGCGTTATCCTCTAAAATATTGATCGAAACCAGGTTTAATCGACTGTTTCAGTGTGGTACCACACGACTACGTGACCCAAACCGGGAAAAACCCAGGATCTGTTCAACAAGTGTGTGAAAAACGCGAAAGTATGAGCCTGATGAGGGCAAATCCCAGTCCTATCCCAGACCTAACTTGCGTTATCCTCAAAAATATTGATCGAAACCTGGTTTAATCGACTGTTTCAGTGTGGTACCACATTACTACGTGACCCAATCCAGAAATAGCCGAGGATCTAGCCATGAAGTATGAGAAATATGCGAAAGTATGAGCCTGACGAGGACAAATCCTAGACCTAACCCAGACCAAACATGCGTTATCCTCAAAAATATTGATCGAAACCGGGTTTAATCGACTGTTTCAGTGTGGTACCACATTACTACGTGATCCAAACCAGAAAAAACCCAGGATCCGTTCAACAAGTATGTGAAGAATGCGAAAGTATGAGTCTGATGAGTGAAAATCCCAGGCCTATCCCAGACCTAACTTGCGTTATCCTCAAAAATATTGATAGAAACCTGGTTTAATCGACTGTTTCAGTGTGGTACCACATTACTACGTGATCCAATCCAGTAATAGCCCAGGATCTAGCCATGAGATATGAGAGATATGCGAAAGTATGAGCCTGACGAGGGCAAACCCTAGACCTAACCCAGACCTAACATGCGTTATACTCTAAAATATTTATCAAGACCAGGTTTAATTGATTGCTTCAGTGTGGTCCCACATTACTACGTGATCCAAACCAGAAAAAACCCAGGATCCGTTCAACAAATATGTGAAGAATGCGAAAGTATGAGTCTGATGAGTGAAAATCTCAGACCTATCCCAGACCTAACATGCGTTATCCTGTAAAATATTTATCAAGACCAGGTTTAATTGAATGTTTCAGTGTGGTACCACATTACTACGTGAACCAAACCAGTAAAGACCCAGGATCCGTTCAACAAATATGTGAAGAATGCGAAAGTATGAGTCTGATGAGTGAAAATCCCAGACCTATCCCAGACCTAACATGCGTTATCCTGTAAAATATTTATCAAGACCAGGTTTAATTGATTGTTTCTGTGTGGGCCCACATTACTACGTGACACAATTCAGAAACAGCCCAGGATCTAGCCATGAAGTAAGAGAAATATGCGAAAGTATGAGCCTGATGAGAGCAAATCCTAGACCTAACCCATACCTAACATGCGTTATCCTCTAAAATATTTATCAAGACCAGGTTTAATTGAATGTTTCAGTGTGGTCCCACATTACTACGTGATCCAAACCAGAAAAAACCCAGGATCCGTTCAACAAATATGTGAAGAATGCGAAAGTATGAGTCTGATGAGTGAAAATCCCAGACCTATCCCAGACCTAACATGCGTTATCCTGTAAAATATTTATCAAGACCAGGTTTAATTGAATGTTTCAGTGTGGTACCACATTACTACGTGAACCAAACCAGTAAAAACCCAGGATCCGTTCAACAAGTATGTGGAGAATGCGAAAGTATGAGTTTGATGAGTGAAAATCCTCGGCCTAACCTATACCTAACATGCGTTATCCTCAAAAATATTGATCGAAACCAGGTTTAGTCGACTGTTTCAGTGTGGTACCACATTACTACGTGATCCAAACCAGTAAAAACCCAGGATCCGTTCAACAAGTATGTGGAGAATGCGAAAGTATGAGTCTGATGAGTGAATATCCTCGGCCTAACCTATACCTAACATGCGTTATCCTCAAAAATATTGATCGAAACCAGGTTTAATCGACTGTTTCAGTGTGGTAGCACATGGCTACGTGATCCAAACCAGAAAAAAACCCAGGACCTGTTCAACAAGTATTTGAAGTATGCGAAAGAATGAGTCTGATGAGGGCAAATCCCAGGCCTAAACTAGACCTAACATGCGTTATCCTCAAAAATATTGATCAAAACCTGGTTTAATCGACTGTTTCAGTGTGGTACCACATTACTATGTGATCCAAACCTGAAAATAATCCAGGATCTGTTCAAGGAGTATGTGAAGTGTGCGAAAGTTTGAGTATGATGAGGGCAAATCCCAGACCTATCCCAGACCTAACATGCGTTATCCTCTAAAATATTTATCAAGACCAGCTTTAATTAAATGTTTCAGTGTGGTACCACATTACAACGTGATCCAAACCAGTAAAAACCCAGGATCCGTTCAGCAAGTATGTGGAGAATGCGAAAGTACGAGTTTGAAGAGTGAAAATTCTCGGCCTAACCTAGACCTAACATGCGTTATCCTCAAAAATATTGATCGAAACCAGGTTTAATCGACTGTTTCAGTGTGGTATCACATTACTACGGGATCCAAACCAGTAAAAACCCAGGATCCGTTCAACAAGTATGTGGAGAATGCGAAAGTATGAGTCTGATGAGTGAAAATCCTCGGCCTAACCTAGACCTAACATGCGTTGTCCTCTAAAATATTGATGGAATCCAGGTTTAATTGACTGTTTCAGTGTTGCACTTCATTACTACGTGATCCAAACCAGTAAAAACCCAGGATCCGTTCAACAACTATGTGAAGAATGCGACAGTATGAGTGTGATGAGTGAAAAACCCCGGCCTAACCTAGACCTAACATGCGTTATCCTCAAAAATATTGATCGAAACCTGGTTTAATCGTCTGTTTCAGTGTGGTGCCACATTACTATGTGATCCAAACCAGAAAAAACCCTGTATCTGTTCAACAAGTATGTGAAGAATGCGAAAGTATGAGTCTGATGAGTGAAAATCCCAGAGCTAACCTAGACATAACAAGCGTTATCCTCAAAAATATTGATCGAAACCTGGTTTAATCGACTGTTTCAGTGTGGTACCACATTACTATGTGATCCAAACCAGAAAAAACTCAGGATCCGTTCAACAAGTATGTGGAGAATGCGAAAGTGTGAGTCTGATGAGTGAAAATCCTCGGCCTATCCTATACCTAACATGCGTTATCCTCTAAAATATTTATCAAGACCAGGTTTAATTGATTGTTTCAGTGTGGTCCCACATTACTACGTGACACAATCCAGAAACAGCCCAGGATCTAGCCATGAAGTATGAGAAATATGCGAAAGTATGAGCCTGATGAGGGCAAATCCTAGACCTAACCCAAACCTAACATGCGTTATCCTCTAAAATATTTATCAAGACCAGCTTTAATTGAATGTTTCAGTGTGGTACCACATTACTACGTGATCCAAACCAGTAAAAACCCAGGATCCGTTCAACAAGTATGTGAAGTATTCGAAAGTATGAGTGTGATGAGTGAAAAACCCCGGCCTAACCTAGACCTAACATGCGTTATCCTCAAAAATATTGATCGAAACCTGGTTTAATCGTCTGTTTCAGTGTGGTACCACATTACTATGTGATCCAAACCAGAAAAAACTCAGGATCCGTTCAACAAGTATGTGGAGAATGCGAAAGTATGAGTCTGATGAGTGAAAATCCCCGGTCTATCCTATACGTAACATGCGTTATCCTCAAAAATATTGATCGAAACCAGGTTTAATCGACTGTTTCAGTGTGGCGCCACATTACTACGTGATCCAAACCAGAAAAAAACCCAGGACCAGTTCAACAAGTATTTGAAGTATGCGAAAGTATGAGTCTGATGAGGGCAAATCCCAGGCCTAAACTAGACCTAACATGCGTTATCCTCAAAAATATTGATCAAAACCTGGTTTAATCTACTGTTTCAGTGTGGTACCACATTACTATGTGATCCAAACCAGAAAATAACCCAGGATCTGTTCAACGAGTTTGTGAAGTGTGCGAAAGTATGAGTATGATGAGGGCAAATCCCAGACCTATCCCAGACCAAACATGCGTTATCCTCTAAAATATTTATCGAGACCAGGTTTAATTGATTGTTTCAGTGTGGTCCCACATTACTACGTGATCCAAACCAGAAAAAACCGAGGATCCGTCCTACAAGTATGTGAAGAATGCGAAAGTATGAGTCTGATGACTGAAAATCCCCGGCCTAACCTAGACCTAACATGCGTTATCCTCAAAAATATTGATCGAAGCCAGGTTTAATCGACTGTTTCAGTGTGGTACCACCCTACTACGTGACCCAAACCGGAAAAAACCCAGGATCTGTTCAACAAGTATGTGAAAAACGCGAAAGTATGGGCCTGATAAGGGCAAATCCCAGACCTATCCCAGACCTAACTTGCGTTATCCTCAAAAATATTTATCAAGACCAGGTTTAATTCATTGTTTCAGTGTGGTCCCACATTACTACGTGATCCAAACCAGAAAAAACCCAGGATCCGTTCAACAAGTATGTGAAAAACGCGAAAGTATGAGCCTGATGAGGGCAAATCCCAGACCTATCCCAGACCTAACATGCGTTATCCTCTAAAATATTCATCAAGACCAGGTTTAATTGATTGTTTCAGTGAGGTCCCACATTACTACGTGATCCAAACCAGAAAAAACCCAGGATCTGTCCAACAAGTATGTGAAGAATGCGAAAGTATGAGTCTGATGAGTGAAAATCCCCGGCCTAACCTAGACCTAACATGCGTTATCCTCAAAAATATTGATCGAAACCAGGTTTAATCGACTGTTTCAGTGTGGTACCACATTACTACGTGATCCAAACCAGAAAAAAACCCTGGATCTTGTCAAGGAGTATGTGAAGTGTGCGAAAGTATGAGTCTGATGAGGGATAATCCGAGACCTATCCCAGACCTAACTTGCGTTATCCTCTAAAATAGTGATCGAAACCAGGTTTAATTGACTGTTTTAGTTGTGGTACCACTTTACTACGTGATCCAAAGCAGAAAAAACCCTCGATCAGGTCAACATGCATGTTAAAACTGTGAAAGTATGACCCTGATGAGGGCAAATCCCAGGCCTAACCTAAACCTAACACGCGTCATGTTCTAAAATATTGAGCGAAACCAGGTTTAATTGATTGTTTCAGTGTGGTACCACATTACTACGTGATGCAATCCAGAAATATCCCAGGATATAGCCATGAAGTATAAGAAATATGCGATAGTATGAGTCTGATGGGGGCAAATCCCAGACCTATCCCAGACCTAACTTGCGTTATCCTCAAAAATATTTATCAAGACCAGGTTTAATTAATTGTTTCAGTGTGGTCCCACATTACTACGAGATCCAAACCAGAAAAATCCCAGGATCGGGCCAACAAGAATGCGAAAAATGCGAAAGTACGAGCCAGATGAGGGCAAATCCCAGACCTGACCGAGACATAACCTGCGTTATCCTCTAAAATATTAATCGCAACCAGGTTTATTTGACTGTTTCGGTGTGGTAACGCATTACTACGTGATCCAAACAAGATAAAGCCCAGGATCTGGCCAACAAGTATGTGAAAAATGTGAAAGTTCGAGCCAGATGAGGGCAAATCCCAGACTTAACCGAGACATAACCGGCGTTATCCTCTAAAATATTAATTGCAACCAGGTTTAATTAACTGTTTCAGTGTGGTACCACATTACTACGTGATCCAAATCAGAAAAAGCCCAGGATCTGGCCAACAAGTATGCGAAAAATGCGAAAGTACGAGCCAGATGAGGGCAAATCCCAGACCTAACCGAGACATAACCTGCGTTATCCTCTAAAATATTAATCGCAACCAGGTTTATTTGACTGTTTCGGTGTGGTAACGCATTACTACGTGATCCAAACCAGATAAAGCCCAGGATCTGGCCAACAAGTATGTGAAAAATGTGAAAGTTCGAGCCAGATGAGGGCAAATACCAGACCTAACCCAGACAAAACCGGTGTTATCCCCTAAAATATTAACCGCAACCAGGTATAATTGACTGTTTCGGTGTGGTACCACATTACTACGTGGTCCAAGCCAGCAAAAGGCCAGGATCAGGCCAACATGAATGCGAAAAATGCGAAAGTACGCGCCAGATGAGGGCAAATCCCAGACCTAACCGAGACATAACCGGCGTTATCCACTAAAATATTAATCGCAACCAGGTTTAATTGACTGTTTCGGTGTGGTACCACATTACTACGTGGTCCAAGCCAGAAAAAGGCCAGGATCTGGCCAACAAGTATGCGAAAAACGCGAAAGTACGAGCCAGATGAGGGCAAATCCCAAACCTAACGGAGACATAACCGGCGATATCCTTTAAAATATTAATCGCAACCAGGTTCATTTGACTGTTTCGGTGTGGTACCACATTACTACGTGGTCCAAGCCAGAAAAAGGCCAGGATCTGGCCAACAAGGATGCGAAAAACGCGAAAGTACGAGCCAGATGAGGACAAATCCCAGACCTACCCGAGACATAACCGGCGCTATCCTCTAAAATATTAATCGCAACCAGTTTCATTGACTGCTTCGGTGTGGAACCTCATTACTACGGGATCCAAAACAGAAAAAACCCAGGATCTGGCCAACAAGTAGGCGAAAAACGCGAAAGTATGTGCCAGATGAGGGCTAATCCCAGACCTAACCGAGACATAACCGGCGTTATCCTCTAAAATATTAATCGCAACCAGGTATAATTGACTGCTTCAGTGTGGTACCACATTACTACGTGATCCAAACCAGAAAAAGGCCATGATCTGTCCAACAAGTATGCGAAAAATGCGAAAGTACGAGCCAGATGAGGGCAAATCCCAGACCTAACGGAGACATAACCGGCGATATCCTTTAAAATATTAATCGCAACCAGGTTCATTTGACTGTTTCGGTGTGGTACCACATTACTACGTGGTCCAAGCCAGAAAAAGGCCAGGATCTGGCCAACAAGGATGCGAAAAACGCGAAAGTACGAGCCAGATGAGGACAAATCCCAGACCTACCCGAGACATAACCGGCGTTATCCTCTAAAATATTAATCGCAACCAGGTTTAATTGACTGTTTCGGTGTGGTACCGCATTACTACGTGATCCAAACCAGAAAAAGCCCAGGATCAGGCCAACAAGTATGCGAAAAATGCGAAAGTATGAGTCAGATGGTTGCAAATACCAGAACTATGCCTGACATTACCAGCGTTATCCTCTAGAATACGAATCGGAACATGCTTTCAATGACTGTTTCAGTGTGGTAACACATTACTACGAGATCCAAACCTTAAAAATCCCAGGATCGGGCCAACAAGAATGCGGGAAACGCGAAAGTACGAGCCACATGAGTGAAAATTCCAGACCTAACCCAGTCATAACCGGCATTATCCGCTAAAATATTAATCGCAACCAGGTTTAGTTGACTGTTTCGTTGTGGACCCACATTACTACGGGATCCAAACCAGACAGAACCCTGGATCTGGCCAACAAGTATGCGAAAAATGCGAAAGAACGAGCCAGATGAGGGCAAATCCCAAACCTAACCGAGACATAACCGGCGTTATCCTCTAAAATATTAATCGCAACCAGGTTTATTTGACTGTTTCGGTGTGGTAACGCATTACTACGTGATCCAAACCAGATAAAGCCCAGGATCTGGCCAACAAGTATGTGAGAAATGTGAAAGTTCGAGCCAGATGAGGGCAAATACCAGACCTAACCCAGACAAAACCGGCGTTATCCCCTAAAATATTAACCGCAACCAGGTATAATTGACTGTTTCGGTGTGGTACCGCATTGCTACGATGATCCAAGCCAGAAAAAACCCAGGATCTGGCCAACAAGTATGCGAAAAATGCGAAAGTACGATCCAGATGAGGGCAAATCCCAGACCTAACCGAGACATAACCGGCGTTATCCTCTAAAATATTATTCGCAACCAGGTGTAATTGACTGTTTCGGTGTGGTACCACATTACTACGTGGTCCAAGCCAGAAAAAGCCCAGGATCTGGCCAACATGAATGCGAAAAATGCGAAAGTACGCGCCAGATGAGGGCTAATCCCAGACCTAACCGAGACATAACCGGCGTTATCCTCTAAAATATTAATCGCAACCAGGTTTAATTGACTGTTTCGTTGTGGAACCACATTACTGCGCGATCCAAACCAGAAAAAACCCAGGATCTGGCCAACAAGTATGCGAAAAATGCGAAAGTACGATCCAGATGAGGGCAAATCCCAGACCTAACCGAGACATAACCGGCGCTATCCTCTAAAATATAAATCGCAACCAGGTTTAATTGACTGTTTCGGTGTGGTACTGCATTACTACGTGATCCAAACCAGAAAAAGCCCAGGATCTGGCCAACAAGAATGCGAAAAATGCGAAAGTACGCGCCAGGTGAGGGCAAATGCCAGACCTAACCGAGACATAACCGGCGTTATCCTCTAAAATATTAATCGCAACCAGGTTTAATTGACTGGTCCGTTGCGGAACCACATTACTGCGGGATCCAAACCAGAAAAAACCCAGGATCTGGCCAACAAGTATGCGAAAAATGCGAAAGTACGATCCAGATGAGGGCAAATCCCAGACCTAACCGAGACATAACCGGCGTTATCCTCTAAAATATTAATCGCAACCAGGTTTATTTGACTGTTTCGGTGTGGTAACGCATTACTACGTGATCCAAACCAGATAAAGCCCAGGATCTGGCCAACAAGTATGTGAAAAATGTGAAAGTTCGAGCCAGATGAGGACAAATCCCAGACCTACCCGAGACATAACCGGCGTTATCCTCTAAAATATTAATCTCAACCAGGTTTAATTGACTGTTTCGTTGTGGAACCACATTACAACGGGATCCAAACCAGACAAAACCCAGGATCTGTTCAACAACTATGAGAAAAACGCGAAAGTACGAGCCAGATGAGGGAAAATCCCAGACCTAACCGAGACGTAACCGGCGTTATCCCCTAAAATATTAATCGCAACCAGGTATAATTGACTGTTTCGGTGTGGTACCGCATTGCTACGATGATCCAAACCAGAAAGAGGCCAGGATCTGGGCAACAAGTATGCGAAAATTGCGAAAGTACGAGCCAGATGAGGGCAAATCCTAGACCTAACGGAGACATAACCGGCGATATCCTCTAAAATATTAATCGCAACCAGGATTATTTGACTGTTTCGGTGTGGTACCACATTACTACGTGGTCCAAGCCAGAAAAAGGCCAGGATCTGGCCAACAAGTATGCGAAAAACGCGAAAGTACGAGCCAGATGAGGACAAATCCCAGACCTACCCGAGACATAACCGGCGTTATCCTCTAAAATATTAATCGCAACCAGGTTTAATTGACTGTTTCGGTGTGGTACCGCATTACTACGTGATCCAAACCAGAAAAAGGCCATGATCTGGCCAACAAGTATGCGAAAAATACGAAAGTATGAGCCAGATGATTGCAAATACCAGAACTATGCCTGACATTACCAGCGTTATCCTCTAAAATACGAATCGGAACATGCTTTTAATGACTGTTTCAGTGTGGTAACACATTACTACGAGATCCAAACCAGAAAAATCCCAGGATCGGGCCA
Source organism: Colletes latitarsis (assembly GCF_051014445.1). Taxonomy (NCBI): domain Eukaryota; kingdom Metazoa; phylum Arthropoda; class Insecta; order Hymenoptera; family Colletidae; genus Colletes; species Colletes latitarsis. The sequence goes on along the minus strand of NW_027488379.1, from coordinate 486,366 downwards.
ACAAGAATGCGAAAAATGCGAAAGTACGAGCCAGATGAGGGCAAATCCCAGACCTAACCGAGACATAACCTGCGTTATCCTCTAGAATATTAATCGCAACCAGGTTTATTTGACTGTATCGGTGTGGTAACGCATTACTACGTGATCCAAACCAGATAAAGCCCAGGATCTGGCCAACAAGTATGTGAAAAATGTGAAAGTTCGAGCCAGATGAGGGCAAATCCCAGACCTAACCGAGACATAACCGGCGTTATCCTCTAAAATATTAATTGCAACCAGGTTTAATTAACTGTTTCAGTGTGGTGCCACATTACTACGTGATCCAAATCAGAAAAAGCCCAGGATCTGGCCAACAAGTATGCGAAAAATGCGAAAGTACGAGCCAGATGAGGGCAAATCCCAGACCTAGCCGAGACATAACCTGCGTTATCCTCTAAAATATTAATCGCAACCAGGTTTATTTGACTGTTTCGGTGTGGTAACGCATTACTACGTGATCCAAACCAGATAAAGCCCAGGATCTGGCCAACAAGTATGTGAAAAATGTGAAAGTTCGAGCCAGATGTGGGCAAATACCAGACCTAACCCAGACAAAACCGGTGTTATCCCCTAAAATATTAACCGCAACCAGGTATAATTGACTGTTTCGGTGTGGTACCGCATTGCTACGATGATCCAAGCCAGAAAAAACCCAGGATCTGGCCAACAAGTATCCGAAAAATGCGAAAGTACGATCCAGATGCGGGCAAATCCCAGACCTAACCGAGACATAACCGGCGTTATCCTCTAAAATATTATTCGCAACCAGGTGTAATTGACTGTTTCGGTGTGGTACCACATTACTACGTGGTCCAAGCCAGCAAAAGGCCAGGATCTGGCCAACATGAATGCGAAAAATGCGAAAGTACGTGCCAGATGAGGGCTAATCCCAGACCTAACCGAGACATAACCGGCGTTATCCACTAAAATATTAATCGCAACCAGGTTTAATTGACTGTTTCGGTGTGGTACCACATTACTACGTGGTCCAAGCCAGAAAAAGGCCAGGATCTGGCCAACAAGTATGCGAAAAACGCGAAAGTACGAGCCAGATGAGGACAAATCCCAGACCTACCCGAGACATAACCGGCGCTATCCTCTAAAATATTAATCGCAACCAGTTTCATTGACTGCTTCGGTGTGGAACCTCATTACTACGGGATCCAAAACAGATAAAACCCAGGATCTGGCCAACAAGTAGGCGAAAAACGCGAAAGTATGTGCCAGATGAGGGCTAATCCCAGACCTAACCGAGACATAACCGGCGTTATCCTCTAAAATATTAATCGCAACCAGGTATAATTGACTGCTTCAGTGTGGTACCACATTACAACGTGATCCAAACCAGAAAAAGGCCATGATCTGGCCAACAAGTATGCGAAAAATGCGAAAGTACGAGCCAGATGAGGGCAAATCCCAGACCTAACCGAGACATAACCGGCGTTATCCTCTAAAATATTATTCGCAACCAGGTGTAATTGACTGTTTCGGTGTGGTACCACATTACTACGTGGTCCAAGCCAGAAAAAGCCCAGGATCTGGCCAACATGAATGCGAAAAATGCGAAAGTACGCGCCAGATGAGGGCTAATCCCAGACCTAACCGAGACATAACCGGCGTTATCCTCTAAAATATTAATCGCAACCAGGTTTAATTGACTGTTTCGTTGTGGAACCACATTACTGCGCGATCCAAACCAGAAAAAACCCAGGATCTGGCCAACAAGTATGCGAAAAATGCGAAAGTACGATCCAGATGAGGGCAAATCCCAGACCTAACCGAGACATAACCGGCGCTATCCTCTAAAATATAAATCGCAACCAGGTTTAATTGACTGTTTCGGTGTGGTACTGCATTACTACGTGATCCAAACCAGAAAAAGCCCAGGATCTGGCCAACAAGAATGCGAAAAATGCGAAAGTACGCGCCAGGTGAGGGCAAATGCCAGACCTAACCGAGACATAACCGGCGTTATCCTCTAAAATATTAATCGCAACCAGGTTTAATTGACTGGTTCGTTGCGGAACCACATTACTGCGGGATACAAACCAGAAAAAACCCAGGATCTGGCCAACAAGTATGCGAAAAATGCGAAAGTACGATCCAGATGAGGGCAAATCCCAGACCTAACCGAGACATAACCGGCGTTATCCTCTAAAATATTAATCGCAACCAGGTTTATTTGACTGTTTCGGTGTGGTAACGCATTACTACGTGATCCAAACCAGATAAAGCCCAGGATCTGGCCAACAAGTATGTGAAAAATGTGAAAGTTCGAGCCAGATGAGGACAAATCCCAGACCTACCCGAGACATAACCGGCGTTATCCTCTAAAATATTAATCTCAACCAGGTTTAATTGACTGTTTCGTTGTGGAACCACATTACAACGGGATCCAAACCAGACAAAACCCAGGATCTGTTCAACAACTATGAGAAAAACGCGAAAGTACGAGCCAGATGAGGGAAAATCCCAGACCTAACCGAGACGTAACCGGCGTTATCCCCTAAAATATTAATCGCAACCAGGTATAATTGACTGTTTCGGTGTGGTACCGCATTGCTACGATGATCCAAACCAGAAAGAGGCCAGGATCTGGGCAACAAGTATGCGAAAATTGCGAAAGTACGAGCCAGATGAGGGCAAATCCTAGACCTAACGGAGACATAACCGGCGATATCCTCTAAAATATTAATCGCAACCAGGATTATTTGACTGTTTCGGTGTGGTACCACATTACTACGTGGTCCAAGCCAGAAAAAGGCCAGGATCTGGCCAACAAGTATGCGAAAAACGCGAAAGTACGAGCCAGATGAGGACAAATCCCAGACCTACCCGAGACATAACCGGCGTTATCCTCTAAAATATTAATCGCAACCAGGTTTAATTGACTGTTTCGGTGTGGTACCGCATTACTACGTGATCCAAACCAGAAAAAGGCCATGATCTGGCCAACAAGTATGCGAAAAATGCGAAAGTATGAGCCAGATGATTGCAAATACCAGAACTATGCCTGACATTACCAGCGTTATCCTCTAAAATACGAATCGGAACATGCTTTTAATGACTGTTTCAGTGTGGTAACACATTACTACGAGATCCAAACCAGAAAAATCCCAGGATCGGGCCAACAAGAATGCGAAAAATGCGAAAGTACGAGCCAGATGAGGGCAAATCCCAGACCTAACCGAGACATAACCTGCGTTATCCTCTAGAATATTAATCGCAACCAGGTTTATTTGACTGTATCGGTGTGGTAACGCATTACTACGTGATCCAAACCAGATAAAGCCCAGGATCTGGCCAACAAGTATGTGAAAAATGTGAAAGTTCGAGCCAGATGAGGGCAAATCCCAGACCTAACCGAGACATAACCGGCGTTATCCTCTAAAATATTAATTGCAACCAGGTATAATTAACTGTTTCAGTGTGGTGCCACATTACTACGTGATCCAAATCAGAAAAAGCCCAGGATCTGGCCAACAAGTATGCGAAAAATGCGAAAGTACGAGCCAGATGAGGGCAAATCCCAGACCTAGCCGAGACATAACCTGCGTTATCCTCTAAAATATTAATCGCAACCAGGTTTATTTGACTGTTTCGGTGTGGTAACGCATTACTACGTGATCCAAACCAGATAAAGCCCAGGATCTGGCCAACAAGTATGTGAAAAATGTGAAAGTTCGAGCCAGATGTGGGCAAATACCAGACCTAACCCAGACAAAACCGGTGTTATCCCCTAAAATATTAACCGCAACCAGGTATAATTGACTGTTTCGGTGTGGTACCGCATTGCTACGATGATCCAAGCCAGAAAAAACCCAGGATCTGGCCAACAAGTATCCGAAAAATGCGAAAGTACGATCCAGATGCGGGCAAATCCCAGACCTAACCGAGACATAACCGGCGTTATCCTCTAAAATATTATTCGCAACCAGGTGTAATTGACTGTTTCGGTGTGGTACCACATTACTACGTGGTCCAAGCCAGCAAAAGGCCAGGATCTGGCCAACATGAATGCGAAGAATGCGAAAGTACGCGCCAGATGAGGGCTAATCCCAGACCTAACCGAGACATAACCGGCGTTATCCACTAAAATATTAATCGCAACCAGGTTTAATTGACTGTTTCGGTGTGGTACCACATTACTACGTGGTCCAAGCCAGAAAAAGGCCAGGATCTGGCCGACAAGTATGCGAAAAACGCGAAAGTACGAGCCAGATGAGGACAAATCCCAGACCTACCCGAGACATAACCGGCGCTATCCTCTAAAATATTAATCGCAACCAGTTTCATTGACTGCTTCGGTGTGGAACCTCATTACTACGGGATCCAAAACAGATAAAACCCAGGATCTGGCCAACAAGTAGGCGAAAAACGCGAAAGTATGTGCCAGATGAGGGCTAATCCCAGACCTAACCGAGACATAACCGGCGTTATCCTCTAAAATATTAATCGCAACCAGGTGTAATTGACTGCTTCAGTGTGGTACCACATTACAACGTGATCCAAACCAGAAAAAGGCCATGATCTGGCCAACAAGTATGCGAAAAATGCGAAAGTACGAGCCAGATGAGGGCAAATCCCAGACCTAACCGAGACATAACCGGCGTTATCCTCTAAAATATTATTCGCAACCAGGTGTAATTGACTGTTTCGGTGTGGTACCACATTACTACGTGGTCCAAGCCAGAAAAAGCCCAGGATCTGGCCAACATGAATGCGAAAAATGCGAAAGTACGCGCCAGATGAGGGCTAATCCCAGGCCTAACCGAGACATAACCGGCGTTATCCTCTAAAATATTAATCGCAACCAGGTATAATTGACTGTTTCGTTGTGGAACCACATTACAACGGGATCCAAATCAGACAAAACCCAGGATCTGTTCAACAACTATGAGAAAAACGCGAAAGTACGAGCCAGATGAGGGAAAATCCCAGACCTAACCGAGACGTAACCGGCGTTATCCCCTAAAATATTAATCGCAACCAGGTATAATTGACTGTTTCGGTGTGGTACCGCATTGCTACGATGATCCAAACCAGAAAGAGGCCAGGATCTGGGCAACAAGTATGCGAAAATTGCGAAAGTACGAGCCAGATGAGGGCAAATCCCAGACCTAACGGAGACATAACCGGCGATATCCTCTAAAATATTAATCGCAACCAGGATTATTTGACTGTTTCGGTGTGGTACCACATTACTACGTGGTCCAAGCCAGAAAAAGGCCAGGATCTGGCCAACAAGTATGCGAAAAACGCGAAAGTACGAGCCAGATGAGGACAAATCCCAGACCTACCCGAGACATAACCGGCGTTATCCTCTAAAATATTAATCGCAACCAGGTTTAATTGACTGTTTCGGTGTGGTACCGCATTACTACGTGATCCAAACCAGAAAAAGGCCATGATCTGGCCAACAAGTATGCGAAAAATGCGAAAGTATGAGCCAGATGATTGCAAATACCAGAACTATGCCTGACATTACCAGCGTTATCCTCTAAAATACGAATCGGAACATGCTTTTAATGACTGTTTCAGTGTGGTAACACATTACTACGAGATCCAAACCAGAAAAATCCCAGGATCGGGCCAACAAGAATGCGAAAAATGCGAAAGTACGAGCCAGATGAGGGCAAATCCCAGACCTAACCGAGACATAACCTGCGTTATCCTCTAAAATATTAATCGCAACCAGGTTTATTTGACTGTTTCGGTGTGGTAACGCATTACTACGTGATCCAAACCAGATAAAGCCCAGGATCTGGCCAACAAGTATGTGAAAAATGTGAAAGTTCGAGCCAGATGAGGGCAAATCCCAGACCTAACCGAGACATAACCGGCGTTATCCTCTAAAATATTAATTGCAACCAGGTTTAATTAACTGTTTCAGTGTGGTACCACATTACTACGTGATCCAAATCAGAAAAAGCCCAGGATCTGGCCAACAAGTATGCGAAAAATGCGAAAGTACGAGCCAGATGAGGGCAAATCCCAGACCTAACCGAGACATAACCTGCGTTATCCTCTAAAATATTAATCGCAACCAGGTTTATTTGACTGTTTCGGTGTGGTAACGCATTACTACGTGATCCAAACCAGATAAAGCCCAGGATCTGGCCAACAAGTATGTGAAAAATGTGAAAGTTCGAGCCAGATGTGGGCAAATACCAGACCTAACCCAGACAAAACCGGTGTTATCCCCTAAAATATTAACCGCAACCAGGTATAATTGACTGTTTCGGTGTGGTACCGCATTGCTACGATGATCCAAGCCAGAAAAAACCCAGGATCTGGCCAACAAGTATCCGAAAAATGCGAAAGTACGATCCAGATGAGGGCAAATCCCAGATCTAACCGAGACATAACCGGCGTTATCCTCTAAAATATTATTCGCAACCAGGTGTAATTGACTGTTTCGGTGTGGTACCACATTACTACGTGGTCCAAGCCAGCAAAAGGCCAGGATCTGGCCAACATGAATGCGAAAAATGCGAAAGTACGCGCCAGATGAGGGCTAATCCCAGACCTAACCGAGACATAACCGGCGTTATCCACTAAAATATTAATCGCAACCAGGTTTAATTGACTGTTTCGGTGTGGTACCACATTACTACGTGGTCCAAGCCAGAAAAAGGCCAGGATCTGGTCAACAAGTATGCGAAAAACGCGAAAGTACGAGCCAGATGAGGGCAAATACCAGACCTAACCCAGACAAAACCGGTGTTATCCCCTAAAATATTAACCGCAACCAGGTATAATTGACTGTTTCGGTGTGGTACCGCATTGCTACGATGATCCAAGCCAGAAAAAACCCAGGATCTGGCCAACAAGTATGCGAAAAATGCGAAAGTACGCGCCAGATGAGGGCTAATCCCAGACCTAACCGAGACATAACCGGCGATATCCTTTAAAATATTAATCGCAACCAGGTTTATTTGACTGTTTCGGTGTGGTACCACATTACTACGTGGTCCAAGCCAGAAAAGGGCCAGGATCTGGCCAACAAGGATGCGAAAAACGCGAAAGTACGAGCCAGATGAGGACAAATCCCAGACCTACCCGAGACATAACCGGCGTTATCCTCTAAAATATTAATCGCAACCAGGTTTAATTGACTGTTTCGGTGTGGTACCGCATTACTACGTGATCCAAACCAGAAAAAGGCCATGATCTGGCCAACAAGTATGCGAAAAATGCGAAAGTATGAGTCAGATGGTTGCAAATACCAGAACTATGCCTGACATTACCAGCGTTATCCTCTAAAATACGAATCGGAACATGCTTTTAATGACTGTTTCAGTGTGGTAACACATTACTACGAGATCCAAACCAGAAAAATCCCAGGATCGCGCCAACAAGAATACGAAAAATGCGAAAGTACGAGCCAGATGAGGGCAAATCCCAGACCTAACCGAGACATAACCTGCGTTATCCTCTAAAATATTAATCGCAACCAGGTTTATTTGACTGTTTCGGTGTGGTAACGCATTACTACGTGATCCAAACCAGAAAAAGGCCATGATCTGGCCAACAAGTATGCGAAAAATGCGAAAGTATGAGCCAGATGATTGCAAATACCAGAACTATGCCTGACATTACCAGCGTTATCCTCTAAAATACGAATCGGAACATGCTTTTAATGACTGTTTCGGTGTGGTACCACATTACTACGTGGTCCAAGCCAGAAAAAGCCCAGGATCTGGCCAACAAGTATGCGAAAAATGTGAAAGTACGATCCAGATGGGGGCAAATCCCAGACCTAACCGAGACATAACCGGCGTTATCCTCTAAAATATTAATCGCAACCAGGTTTATTTGACTGTTTCGGTGTGGTAACGCATTACTACGTGATCCAAATCAGAAAAAGCCCAGGATCTGGCCAACAAGTATGCGAAAAATGCGAAAGTACGAGCCAGATGAGGGCAAATCCCAGACCTAACCGAGACATAACCTGCGTTATCCTCTAAAATATTAATCGCAACCAGGTTTATTTGACTGTTTCGGTGTGGTAACGCATTACTACGTGATCCAAACCAGATAAAGCCCAGGATCTGGCCAACAAGTATGTGAAAAATGTGAAAGTTCGAGCCAGATGAGGGCAAATACCAGACCTAACCCAGACAAAACCGGTGTTATCCCCTAAAATATTAACCGCAACCAGGTATAATTGACTGTTTCGGTGTGGTACCGCATTGCTACGATGATCCAAGCCAGAAAAAACCCAGGATCTGGCCAACAAGTATGCGAAAAATGCGAAAGTACGAGCCAGATGAGGACAAATCCCAGACCTACCCGAGACATAACCGGCGCTATCCTCTAAAATATTAATCGCAACCAGTTTCATTGACTGCTTCGGTGTGGAACCTCATTACTACGGGATCCAAAACAGAAAAAACCCAGGATCTGGCCAACAAGTAGGCGAAAAACGCGAAAGTATGTGCCAGATGAGGGCTAATCCCAGACCTAACCGAGACATAACCGGCGTTATCCTCTAAAATAATAATCGCAACCAGGTATAATTGACTGTTTCAGTGTGGTACCACATTACTACGTGATCCAAACCAGAAAAAGGCCATGATCTGGCCAACAAGTATGCGAAAAATGCGAAAGTACGAGCCAGATGAGGGCAAATCCCAGACCTAACCGAGACATAACCGGCGTTATCCTCTAAAATGTTATTCGCAACCAGGTGTTATTGACTGTTTCGGTGTGGTGCCACATTACTACGTGGTCCAAGCCAGAAAAAGCCCAGGATCTGGCCAACATGAATGCGAAAAATGCGAAAGTACGCGCCAGATGAGGGCTAATCCCAGACCTAACCGAGACATAACCGGCGTTATCCTCTAAAATATTAATCGCAACCAGGTTTAATTGACTGTTTCGTTGTGGAACCACATTACTGCGGGATCCAAACCAGAAAAAACCCAGGATCTGGCCAACAAGTATGCGAAAAATGCGAAAGTACGATCCAGATGAGGGCAAATCCCAGACCTAACCGAGACATAACCGGCGCTATCCTCTAAAATATTAATCGCAACCAGGTTTAATTGACTGTTTCGGTGTGGTACTGCATTACTACGTGATCCAAACCAGAAAAAGCCCAGGATCTGGCCAACAAGAATGCGAAAAATGCGAAAGTACGCGCCAGATGAGGGCAAATGCCAGACCTAACCGAGACATAACCGGCGTTATCCTCTAAAATATTAATCGCAACCAGGTTTAATTGACTGTTTCGTTGTGGAACCACATTACTGCGGGATCCAAACCAGAAAAAACCCAGGATCTGGCCAACAAGTATGCGAAAAATGCGAAAGTACGATCCAGATGAGGGCAAATCCCAGACCTAACCGAGACATAACCGGCGTTATCCTCTAAAATATTAATCGCAAACAGGTTTATTTGACTGTTTCGGTGTGGTAACGCATTACTACGTGATCCAAACCAGATAAAGCCCAGGATCTGGCCAACAAGTATGTGAAAAATGTGAAAGTTCGAGCCAGATGAGGACAAATCCCAGACCGACCCGAGACATAACCGGCGTTATCCTCTAAAATATTAATCTCAACCAGGTTTAATTGTGTGTTTCGTTGTGGAACCTCATTACTACGTGATCCAAACCAGATAAAGCCCAGGATCTGGCCAACAAGTATGCGAAAAACGCGAAAGTACGAGCCAGATGAGGACAAATCCCAGACCTACCCGAGACATAACCGGCGCTATCCTCTAAAATATTAATCGCAACCAGTTTCATTGACTGCTTCGGTGTGGAACCTCATTACTACGGGATCCAAAACAGAAAAAACCCAGGATCTGGCCAACAAGTAGGCGAAAAACGCGAAAGTATGTGCCAGATGAGGGCTAATCCCAGACCTAACCGAGACATAACCGGCGTTATCCTCTAAAATAATAATCGCAACCAGGTATAATTGACTGTTTCAGTGTGGTACCACATTACTACGTGATCCAAACCAGAAAAAGGCCATGATCTGGCCAACAAGTATGCGAAAAATGCGAAAGTACGAGCCAGATGAGGGCAAATCCCAGACCTAACCGAGACATAACCGGCGTTATCCTCTAAAATGTTATTCGCAACCAGGTGTTATTGACTGTTTCGGTGTGGTACCACATTACTACGTGGTCCAAGCCAGAAAAAGCCCAGGATCTGGCCAACATGAATGCGAAAAATGCGAAAGTACGAGCCAGATGAGGGCTAATCCCAGACCTAACCGAGACATAACCGGCGTTATCCTCTAAAATATTAATCGCAACCAGGTATAATTGACTGTTTCGGTGTGGAACCACATTACTACGTGATCCAAACCAGAAAAGGGCCAGGGTCTGCCCAACAAGTATGCGAAAAATACGAAAGTCCGAGCCAGATGTGGGGAAATACCAGACCTAACCGAGACATAATCGGCGTTATCCTCTATAATATTAATCGCAACCAGGTTCAATTGACTGTTTCGGTGTGGAACCACATTACTACGGGATCCAAACGAGAAAAAACCCAGGATCTGTTCAACAACTATGAGAAAAACGCGAAAGTACGAGCCAGATGAGGGAAAATCGCATACCTAACCGAGACGTAACCGGCGTTACCCCCTAAAATATTAATCGCAACCAGGTATAATTGACTGTTTCGGTGTGGTACCGCATTACTACGTGGTCCAAGCCAGAAAGAGGCCAGGATCTGGCCAACAAGTATGCGAAAATTGCGGAAGTACGAGCCAGATGAGGGCAAATCCCAGACCTAACGGAGACATAACCGGCGATATCCTCTAAAATATTAACCGCAACCAGGTTTATTTGACTGTTTCGGTGTGGTACCGCATTACTACGTGGTCCAAGCCAGAAAAAGGCCAGGATCTGGCCAACAAGGATGCGAAAAACGCGAAAGTACGAGCCAGATGAGGACAAATGCCAGACCTAACCGAGACATAACCGGCGTTATCCTCTAAAATATTATTCGCAACCAGGTGTAATTGACTGTTTCGGTGTGGTACCACATTACTACGTGGTCCAAGCCAGAAAAAGCCCAGGATCTGGCCAACATGAATGCGAAAAATGCGAAAGTACGCGCCAGATGAGGGCTAATCCCAGACCTAACCGAGACATAACCGGCGTTATCCTCTAAAATATTAATCGCAACCAGGTTTAATTGACTGTTTCGTTGTGGAACCACAGTACTGCGGGATCCAAACCAGAAAAAACCCAGGATCTGGCCAACAAGTATGCGAAAAATGCGAAAGTACGATCCAGATGAGGGCAAATCCCAGACCTAACCGAGACATAACCGGCGCTATCCTCTAAAATATTAATCGCAACCAGGTATAATTGACTGTTTCGGTGTGGTACCGCATTGCTACGATGATCCAAACCAGAAAGAGGCCAGGATCTGGCCAACAAGTATGCGAAAATTGCAAAAGTACGAGCCAGATGAGGGCAAATCCCAGACCTAACGGAGACATAACCGGCGATATCCTCTAAAATATTAATCGCAACCAGGTTTATTTGACTGTTTCGGTGTGGTACCGCATTACTACGTGGTCCAAGCCAGAAAAAGGCCAGGATCTGGCCACAAGGATGCGAAAAACGCGAAAGTACGAGCCAGATGAGGACAAATCCCAGACCTACCCGAGACATAACCGGCGTTATCCTCTAAAATATTAATCGCAACCAGGTTTAATTGACTGTTTCGGTGTGGTACCGCATTACTACGTGATCCAAACCAGAAAAAGGCCATGATCTGGCCAACAAGTATGCGAAAAATGCGAAAGTATGAGCCAGATGATTGCAAATACCAGAACTATGCCTGACATTACCAGCGTTATCCTCTAAAATACGAATCGGAACATGCTTTTAATGACTGTTTCAGTGTGGTAACACATTACTACGAGATCCAAACCAGAAAAATCCCAGGATCGGGCCAACAAGAATGCGAGAAACGCGAAAGTACGAGCCACATGAGTGAAAATTCCAGACCTAACCCAGTCATAACCGGCGTTATCCGCTAAAATCTTAATCGCAACCAGGTTCAGTTGACTGTTTCGTTGTGGACCCACATTACTACGGGATCCAAACCAGAAAGAACCCAGGATCGGGCCAACAAGAATGCGAGAAACGCGAAAGTACGAGCCACATGAGTGAAAATTCCAGACCTAACCCAGTCATAACCGGCGTTATCCCCTAAAATATTAACCGCAACCAGGTATAATTGACTGTTTCGGTGTGGTACCACATTACTACGTGGTCCAAGCCAGAAAAAGCCCAGGATCTGGCCAACATGAATGCGAAAAATGCGAAAGTACGCGCCAGATGAGGGCTAATCCCAGACCTAACCGAGACATAACCGGCGTTATCCTCTAAAATATTAATCGCAACCAGGTTTAATTGACTGTTTCGTTGTGGAACCACATTACTGCGGGATCCAAACCAGAAAAAACCCAGGATCTGGCCAACAAGTATGCGAAAAATGCGAAAGTACGATCCAGATGAGGGCAAATCCCAGACCTAACCGAGACATAACCGGCGCTATCCTCTAAAATATTAATCGCAACCAGGTTTAATTGACTGTTTCGGTGTGGTACTGCATTACTACGTGATCCAAACCAGAAAAAGCCCAGGATCTGGCCAACAAGAATGCGAAAAATGCGAAAGTACGCGCCAGATGAGGGCAAATGCCAGACCTAACCGAGACATAACCGGCGTTATCCTCTAAAATATTAATCGCAACCAGGTTTAATTGACTGTTTCGTTGTGGAACCACATTACTGCGGGATCCAAACCAGAAAAAACCCAGGATCTGGCCAACAAGTATGCGAAAAATGCGAAAGTACGATCCAGATGAGGGCAAATCCCAGACCTAACCGAGACATAACCGGCGTTATCCTCTAAAATATTAATCGCAAACAGGTTTATTTGACTGTTTCGGTGTGGTAACGCATTACTACGTGATCCAAACCAGATAAAGCCCAGGATCTGGCCAACAAGTATGTGAAAAATGTGAAAGTTCGAGCCAGATGAGGACAAATCCCAGACCGACCCGAGACATAACCGGCGTTATCCTCTAAAATATTAATCTCAACCAGGTTTAATTGTGTGTTTCGTTGTGGAACCTCATTACTACGTGATCCAAACCAGATAAAGCCCAGGATCTGGCCAACAAGTATGCGAAAAACGCGAAAGTACGAGCCAGATGAGGACAAATCCCAGACCTACCCGAGACATAACCGGCGCTATCCTCTAAAATATTAATCGCAACCAGTTTCATTGACTGCTTCGGTGTGGAACCTCATTACTACGGGATCCAAAACAGAAAAAACCCAGGATCTGGCCAACAAGTAGGCGAAAAACGCGAAAGTATGTGCCAGATGAGGGCTAATCCCAGACCTAACCGAGACATAACCGGCGTTATCCTCTAAAATAATAATCGCAACCAGGTATAATTGACTGTTTCAGTGTGGTACCACATTACTACGTGATCCAAACCAGAAAAAGGCCATGATCTGGCCAAGAAGTATGCGAAAAATGCGAAAGTACGAGCCAGATGAGGGCAAATCCCAGACCTAACCGAGACATAACCGGCGTTATCCTCTAAAATGTTATTCGCAACCAGGTGTTATTGACTGTTTCGGTGTGGTACCACATTACTACGTGGTCCAAGCCAGAAAAAGCCCAGGATCTGGCCAACATGAATGCGAAAAATGCGAAAGTACGAGCCAGATGAGGGCTAATCCCAGACCTAACCGAGACATAACCGGCGTTATCCTCTAAAATATTAATCGCAACCAGGTATAATTGACTGTTTCGGTGTGGAACCACATTACTACGTGATCCAAACCAGAAAAGGGCCAGGGTCTGCCCAACAAGTATGCGAAAAATACGAAAGTCCGAGCCAGATGTGGGGAAATACCAGACCTAACCGAGACATAATCGGCGTTATCCTCTATAATATTAATCGCAACCAGGTTCAATTGACTGTTTCGGTGTGGAACCACATTACTACGGGATCCAAACGAGAAAAAACCCAGGATCTGTTCAACAACTATGAGAAAAACGCGAAAGTACGAGCCAGATGAGGGAAAATCGCATACCTAACCGAGACGTAACCGGCGTTACCCCCTAAAATATTAATCGCAACCAGGTATAATTGACTGTTTCGGTGTGGTACCGCATTACTACGTGGTCCAAGCCAGAAAGAGGCCAGGATCTGGCCAACAAGTATGCGAAAATTGCGGAAGTACGAGCCAGATGAGGGCAAATCCCAGACCTAACGGAGACATAACCGGCGATATCCTCTAAAATATTAACCGCAACCAGGTTTATTTGACTGTTTCGGTGTGGTACCGCATTACTACGTGGTCCAAGCCAGAAAAAGGCCAGGATCTGGCCAACAAGGATGCGAAAAACGCGAAAGTACGAGCCAGATGAGGACAAATGCCAGACCTAACCGAGACATAACCGGCGTTATCCTCTAAAATATTAATCGCAACCAGGTTTATTTGACTGTTTCGGTGTGGTAACGCATTACTACGTGATCCAAACCAGATAAAGCCCAGGATCTGGCCAACAAGTATGTGAAAAATGTGAAAGTTCGAGCCAGATGAGGGCAAATACCAGACCTAACCCAGACAAAACCGGGGTTATCCCCTAATATATTAACCGCAACCAGGTATAATTGACTGTTTCGGTGTGGTACCGCATTGCTACGATGATCCAAGCCAGAAAAAACCCAGGATCAGGCCAACAAGTATGCGAAAAATGCGAAAGTACGATCCAGATGAGGGCAAATCCCAGACCTAACCGAGACATAACCGGCGTTATCCTCTAAAATATTATTCGCAACCAGGTGTAATTGACTGTTTCGGTGTGGTACCACATTACTACGTGGTCCAAGCCAGAAAAAGCCCAGGATCTGGCCAACATGAATGCGAAAAATGCGAAAGTACGCGCCAGATGAGGGCTAATCCCAGACCTAACCGAGACATAACCGGCGTTATCCTCTAAAATATTAATCGCAACCAGGTTTAATTGACTGTTTCGTTGTGGAACCACAGTACTGCGGGATCCAAACCAGAAAAAACCCAGGATCTGGCCAACAAGTATGCGAAAAATGCGAAAGTACGATCCAGATGAGGGCAAATCCCAGACCTAACCGAGACATAACCGGCGCTATCCTCTAAAATATTAATCGCAACCAGGTATAATTGACTGTTTCGGTGTGGTACCGCATTGCTACGATGATCCAAACCAGAAAGAGGCCAGGATCTGGCCAACAAGTATGCGAAAATTGCAAAAGTACGAGCCAGATGAGGGCAAATCCCAGACCTAACGGAGACATAACCGGCGATATCCTCTAAAATATTAATCGCAACCAGGTTTATTTGACTGTTTCGGTGTGGTACCGCATTACTACGTGGTCCAAGCCAGAAAAAGGCCAGGATCTGGCCACAAGGATGCGAAAAACGCGAAAGTACGAGCCAGATGAGGACAAATCCCAGACCTACCCGAGACATAACCGGCGTTATCCTCTAAAATATTAATCGCAACCAGGTTTAATTGACTGTTTCGGTGTGGTACCGCATTACTACGTGATCCAAACCAGAAAAAGGCCATGATCTGGCCAACAAGTATGCGAAAAATGCGAAAGTATGAGCCAGATGATTGCAAATACCAGAACTATGCCTGACATTACCAGCGTTATCCTCTAAAATACGAATCGGAACATGCTTTTAATGACTGTTTCAGTGTGGTAACACATTACTACGAGATCCAAACCAGAAAAATCCCAGGATCGGGCCAACAAGAATGCGAGAAACGCGAAAGTACGAGCCACATGAGTGAAAATTCCAGACCTAACCCAGTCATAACCGGCGTTATCCGCTAAAATCTTAATCGCAACCAGGTTCAGTTGACTGTTTCGTTGTGGACCCACATTACTACGGGATCCAAACCAGAAAGAACCCAGGATCGGGCCAACAAGAATGCGAGAAACGCGAAAGTACGAGCCACATGAGTGAAAATTCCAGACCTAACCCAGTCATAACCGGCGTTATCCCCTAAAATATTAACCGCAACCAGGTATAATTGACTGTTTCGGTGTGGTACCACATTACTACGTGGTCCAAGCCAGAAAAAGCCCAGGATCTGGCCAACATGAATGCGAAAAATGCGAAAGTACGCGCCAGATGAGGGCTAATCCCAGACCTAACCGAGACATAACCGGCGTTATCCTCTAAAATATTAATCGCAACCAGGTTTAATTGACTGTTTCGTTGTGGAACCACATTACTGCGGGATCCAAACCAGAAAAAACCCAGGATCTGGCCAACAAGTATGCGAAAAATGCGAAAGTACGATCCAGATGAGGGCAAATCCCAGACCTAACCGAGACATAACCGGCGCTATCCTCTAAAATATTAATCGCAACCAGGTTTAATTGACTGTTTCGGTGTGGTACTGCATTACTACGTGATCCAAACCAGAAAAAGCCCAGGATCTGGCCAACAAGAATGCGAAAAATGCGAAAGTACGCGCCAGATGAGGGCAAATGCCAGACCTAACCGAGACATAACCGGCGTTATCCTCTAAAATATTAATCGCAACCAGGTTTAATTGACTGTTTCGTTGTGGAACCACATTACTGCGGGATCCAAACCAGAAAAAACCCAGGATCTGGCCAACAAGTATGCGAAAAATGCGAAAGTACGATCCAGATGAGGGCAAATCCCAGACCTAACCGAGACATAACCGGCGTTATCCTCTAAAATATTAATCGCAAACAGGTTTATTTGACTGTTTCGGTGTGGTAACGCATTACTACGTGATCCAAACCAGATAAAGCCCAGGATCTGGCCAACAAGTATGTGAAAAATGTGAAAGTTCGAGCCAGATGAGGACAAATCCCAGACCTACCCGAGACATAACCGGCGTTATCCTCTAAAATATTAATCTCAACCAGGTTTAATTGACTGTTTCGTTGTGGAACCTCATTACTACGTGATCCAAACCAGATAAAGCCCAGGATCTGGCCAACAAGTATGCGAAAAATGCGAAAGTACGATCCAGATGGGGGCAAATCCCAGACCTAACCGAGACATAACCGGCGTTATCCTCTAAAATATTAATCGCAACCAGGTTTATTTGACTGTTTCGGTGTGGTAACGCATTACTACGTGATCCAAATCAGAAAAAGCCCAGGATCTGGCCAACAAGTATGCGAAAAATGCGAAAGTACGAGCCAGATGAGGGCAAATCCCAGACCTAACCGAGACATAACCTGCGTTATCCTCTAAAATATTAATCGCAACCAGGTTTATTTGACTGTTTCGGTGTGGTAACGCATTACTACGTGATCCAAACCAGATAAAGCCCAGGATCTGGCCAACAAGTATGTGAAAAATGTGAAAGTTCGAGCCAGATGAGGGCAAATACCAGACCTAACCCAGACAAAACCGGTGTTATCCCCTAAAATATTAACCGCAACCAGGTATAATTGACTGTTTCGGTGTGGTACCGCATTGCTACGATGATCCAAGCCAGAAAAAACCCAGGATCTGGCCAACAAGTATGCGAAAAATGCGAAAGTACGCGCCAGATGAGGGCTAATCCCAGACCTAACCGAGACATAACCGGCGTTATCCACTAAAATATTAATCGCAACCAGGTTTAATTGACTGTTTCGGGGTGGTACCACATTACTACGTGGTCCAAGCCAGAAAAAGGCCAGGATCTGGCCAACAAGTATGCGAAAAACGCGAAAGTACGAGCCAGATGAGGACAAATCCCAGACCTACCCGAGACATAACCGGCGCTATCCTCTAAAATATTAATCGCAACCAGTTTCATTGACTGCTTCGGTGTGGAACCTCATTACTACGGGATCCAAAACAGAAGAAACCCAGGATCTGGCCAACAAGTAGGCGAAAAACGCGAAAGTATGTGCCAGATGAGGGCTAATCCCAGACCTAACCGAGACATAACCGGCGTTATCCTCTAAAATAATAATCGCAACCAGGTATAATTGACTGTTTCAGTGTGGTACCACATTACTACGTGATCCAAACCAGAAAAAGGCCATGATCTGGCCAACAAGTATGCGAAAAATGCGAAAGTACGAGCCAGATGAGGGCAAATCCCAGACCTAACCGAGACATAACCGGCGTTATCCTCTAAAATGTTATTCGCAACCAGGTGTTATTGACTGTTTCGGTGTGGTACCACATTACTACGTGGTCCAAGCCAGAAAAAGCCCAGGATCTGGCCAACATGAATGCGAAAAATGCGAAAGTACGCGCCAGATGAGGGCTAATCCCAGACCTAACCGAGACATAACCGGCGTTATCCTCTAAAATATAAATCGCAACCAGGTTTAATTGACTGTTTCGTTGTGGAACCACATTACTGCGGGATCCAAACCAGAAAAAACCCAGGATCTGGCCAACAAGTATGCGAAAAATGCGAAAGTACGATCCAGATAAGGGCAAATCCCAGACCTAACCGAGACATAACCGGCGCTATCCTCTAAAATATTAATCGCAACCAGGTATAATTGACTGTTTCGGTGTGGTACCGCATTGCTACGATGATCCAAACCAGAAAGAGGCCAGGATCTGGCCAACAAGTATGCGAAAATTGCGAAAGTACGAGCCAGATGAGGGCAAATCCCAGACCTAACGGAGACATAACCGGCGATATCCTCTAAAATATTAATCGCAACCAGGTTTATTTGACTGTTTCTGTGTGGTACCGCATTACTACGTGGTCCAAGCCAGAAAAAGGCCAGGATCTGGCCACAAGGATGCGAAAAACGCGAAAGTACGAGCCAGATGAGGACAAATCCCAGACCTACCCGAGACATAACCGGCGTTATCCTCTAAAATATTAATCGCAACCAGGTTTAATTGACTGTTTCGGTGTGGTACCGCATTACTACGTGATCCAAACCAGAAAAAGGCCATGATCTGGCCAACAAGTATGCGAAAAATGCGAAAGTATGAGCCAGATGATTGCAAATACCAGAACTATGCCTGACATTACCAGCGTTATCCTCTAAAATACGAATCGGAACATGCTTTTAATGACTGTTTCAGTGTGGTAACACATTACTACGAGATCCAAACCAGAAAAATCCCAGGATCGGGCCAACAAGAATGCGAGAAACGCGAAAGTACGAGCCACATGAGTGAAAATTCCAGACCTAACCCAGTCATAACCGGCGTTATCCGCTAAAATATTAATCGCAACCAGGTTCAGTTGACTGTTTCGTTGTGGACCCACATTACTACGGGATCCAAACCAGAAAGAACTCAGGATCTGGCCAACAAGTATGCGAAAAATGCGAAAGTATGAGCCAGATGATTGCAAATACCAGAACTATGCCTGACATTACCAGCGTTATCCTCTAAAATACGAATCGGAACATGCTTTTAATGACTGTTTCAGTGTGGTAACACATTACTACGAGATCCAAACCAGAAAAATCCCAGGATCGGGCCAACAAGAATGCGAGAAACGCGAAAGTACGAGCCAGATGAGGGCAAATCCCAGACCTAACCGAGACATAACCGGCGTTATCCTCTAAAATATTAATCGCAACCAGGTTTATTTGACTGTTTCGGTGTGGTAACGCATTACTACGTGATCCAAACCAGATAAAGCCCAGGATCTGGCCAACAAGTATGTGAAAAATGTGAAAGTTCGAGCCAGATGAGGGCAAATACCAGACCTAACCCAGACAAAACCGGCGTTATCCCCTAAAATATTAACCGCAACCAGGTATAATTGACTGTTTCGGTGTGGTACCACATTACTACGTGGTCCAAGCCAGAAAAAGCCCAGGATCTGGCCAACATGAATGCGAAAAATGCGAAAGTACGCGCCAGATGAGGGCTAATCCCAGACCTAACCGAGACATAACCGGCGTTATCCTCTAAAATATTAATCGCAACCAGGTTTAATTGACTGTTTCGTTGTGGAACCACATTACTGCGGGATCCAAACCAGAAAAAACCCAGGATCTGGCCAACAAGTATGCGAAAAATGCGAAAGTACGATCCAGATGAGGGCAAATCCCAGACCTAACCGAGACATAACCGGCGCTATCCTCTAAAATATTAATCGCAACCAGGTTTAATTGACTGTTTCGGTGTGGTACTGCTTTACTACGTGATCCAAACCAGAAAAAGGCCATGATCTGGCCAACAAGTATGCGAAAAATGCGAAAGTATGAGCCAGATGATTGCAAATACCAGACCTAACCGAGACATAACCGGCGATATCCTCTAAAATATTAATCGCAACCAGGATTATTTGACTGTTTCGGTGTGGTACCACATTACTACGTGGTCCAAGCCAGAAAAAGGCCAGGATCTGGCCAACAAGTATGCGAAAAACGCGAAAGTACGAGCCAGATGAGGACAAATCCCAGACCTACCCGAGACATAACCGGCGTTATCCTCTAAAATATTAATCGCAACCAGGTTTAATTGACTGTTTCGGTGAGGTACCGCATTACTACGTGATCCAAACCAGAAAAAGGCCATGATCTGGCCAACAAGTATGCGAAAAATGCGAAAGTATGAGCCAGATGATTGCAAACACCAGAACTATGCCTGACATTACCAGCGTTATCCTCTAAAATGCGAATCGGAACATGCTTTTAATGACTGTTTCAGTGTGGTAACACATTACTACGAGATCCAAACCAGAAAAATCCCAGGATCGGGCCAACAAGAATGCGAAAAATGCGAAAGTACGAGCCAGATGAGGGCAAATCCCAGACCTAACCGAGACATAACCTGCGTTATCCTCTAAAATATTAATCGCAACCAGGTTTATTTGACTGTTTCGGTGTGGTAACGCATTACTACGTGATCCAAACCAGATAAAGCCCAGGATCTGGCCAACAAGTATGTGAAAAATGTGAAAGTTCGAGCCAGATGAGGGCAAATCCCAGACCTAACCGAGACATAACCGGCGTTATCCTCTAAAATATTAATTGCAACCAGGTTTAATTAACTGTTTCAGTGTGGTACCACATTACTACGTGATCCAAATCAGAAAAAGCCCAGGATCTGGCCAACAAGTATGCGAAAAATGCGAAAGTACGAGCCAGATGAGGGCAAATCCCAGACCTAACCGAGACATAACCTGCGTTATCCTCTAAAATATTAATCGCAACCAGGTTTATTTGACTGTTTCGGTGTGGTAACGCATTACTACGTGATCCAAACCAGATAAAGCCCAGGATCTGGCCAACAAGTATGTGAAAAATGTGAAAGTTCGAGCCAGATGTGGGCAAATACCAGACCTAACCCAGACAAAACCGGTGTTATCCCCTAAAATATTAACCGCAACCAGGTATAATTGACTGTTTCGGTGTGGTACCGCATTGCTACGATGATCCAAGCCAGAAAAAACCCAGGATCTGGCCAACAAGTATCCGAAAAATGCGAAAGTACGATCCAGATGAGGGCAAATCCCAGACCTAACCGAGACATAACCGGCGTTATCCTCTAAAATATTATTCGCAACCAGGTGTAATTGACTGTTTCGGTGTGGTACCACATTACTACGTGGTCCAAGCCAGCAAAAGGCCAGGATCTGGCCAACATGAATGCGAAAAATGCGAAAGTACGCGCCAGATGAGGGCTAATCCCAGACCTAACCGAGACATAACCGGCGTTATGCACTAAAATATTAATCGCAACCAGGTTTAATTGACTGTTTCGGTGTGGTACCACATTACTACGTGGTCCAAGCCAGAAAAAGGCCAGGATCTGGCCAACAAGTACGCGAAAAACGCGAAAGTACGAGCCAGATGAGGACAAATCCCAGACATACCCGAGACATAACCGGCGCTATCCTCTAAAATATTAATCGCAACCAGTTTCATTGACTGCTTCGGTGTGGAACCTCATTACTACGGGATCCAAAACAGAAAAAACCCAGGATCTGGCCAACAAGTAGGCGAAAAACGCGAAAGTATGTGCCAGATGAGGGCTAATCCCAGACCTAACCGAGACATAACCGGCGTTATCCTCTAAAATATTAATCGCAACCAGGTATAATTGACTGCTTCAGTGTGGTACCACATTACTACGTGATCCAAACCAGAAAAAGGCCATGATCTGGCCAACAAGTATGCGAAAAATGCGAAAGTACGAGCCAGATGTGGGCAAATCCCAGACCTAACCGAGACATAACCGGCGTTATCCTCTAAAATATTATTCGCAACCAGGTGTAATTGACTGTTTCGGTGTGGTACCACATTACTACGTGGTCCAAGCCAGAAAAAGCCCAGGATCTGGCCAACATGAATGCGAAAAATGCGAAAGTACGCGCCAGATGAGGGCTAATCCCAGGCCTAACCGAGACATAACCGGCGTTATCCTCTAAAATATTAATCGCAACCAGGTATAATTGACTGTTTCGGTGTGGATCCACATTACTACGTGATCCAAACCAGAAAAGGGCCAGGGTCTGGCCAACAAGTATGCGAAGAATACGAAAGTCCGAGCCAGATGTGGGGAAATACCAGACCTAACCGAGACATAATCGGCGTTATCCTCTATAATATTAATCGCAACCTGGTTCAATTGACTGTTTCGGTGTGGAACCACATTACTACGGGATCCAAACGAGAAAAAACCCAGGATCTGTTCAACAACTATGAGAAAAACGCGAAAGTACGAGCCAGATGAGGGAAAATCCCAGACCTAACGGAGACATAACCGGCGATATCCTCTAAAATATTAATCGCAACCAGGTATAATTGACTGTTTCGGTGTGGTACCGCATTGCTACGATGATCCAAACCAGAAAGAGTCCAGGATCTGGCCAAGAAGTATGCGAAAATTGCGAAAGTACGCGCCAGATGAGGGCAAATCCCAGACCTAACGGAGACATAACCGGCGATATCCTTTAAAATATTAATCGCAACCAGGTTTATTTGACTGTTTCGGTGTGGTACCACATTACTACGTGGTCCAAGCCAGAAAAGGGCCAGGATCTGGCCAACAAGGATGCGAAAAACGCGAAAGTACGAGCCAGATGAGGACAAATCCCAGACCTACCCGAGACATAACCGGCGTTATCCTCTAAAATATTAATCGCAACCAGGTTTAATTGACTGTTTCGGTGTGGTACCGCATTACTACGTGATCCAAACCAGAAAAAGGCCATGATCTGGCCAACAAGTATGCGAAAAATGCGAAAGTATGAGTCAGATGGTTGCAAATACCAGAACTATGCCTGACATTACCAGCGTTATCCTCTAAAATACGAATCGGAACATGCTTTTAATGACTGTTTCAGTGTGGTAACACATTACTACGAGATCCAAACCAGAAAAATCCCAGGATCGGGCCAACAAGAATGCGAGAAACGCGAAAGTACGAGCCACATGAGTGAAAATTCCAGACCTAACCCAGTCATAACCGGCATTATCCGCTAAAATATTAATCGCAACCAGGTTTAGTTGACTGTTTCGTTGTGGACCCACATTACTACGGGATCCAAACCAGAAAGAACCCAGGATCTGGCCAACAAGTATGCGAAAAATGCGAAAGAACGAGCCAGATGAGGGCAAATCCCAGACCTAACCGAGACATAACCGGCGTTATCCTCTAAAATATTAATCGCAACCAGGTTTATTTGACTGTTTCGGTGTGGTAACGCATTACTACGTGATCCAAACCAGATAAAGCCCAGGATCTGGCCAACAAGTATGTGAAAAATGTGAAAGTTCGAGCCAGATGAGGGCAAATACCAGACCTAACCCAGACAAAACCGGCGTTATCCCCAAAAATATTAACCGCAACCAGGTATAATTGACTGTTTCGGTGTGGTACCGCATTGCTACGATGATCCAAGCCAGAAAAAACCCAGGATCTGGCCAACAAGTATGCGAAAAATGCGAAAGTACGATCCAGATTATGGCAAATCCCAGACCTAACCGAGACATAACCGGCGTTATCCTCTAAAATATTATTCGCTACCAGGTATAATTGACTGTTTCGGAGTGGTACCGCATTGCTACGATGATCCAAGCCAGAAAAAACCCAGGATCTGGCCAACAAGTATGTGAAAAATGTGAAAGTTCGAGCCAGATGAGGACAAATCCCAGACCTAACCGAGACATAACCGGCGTTATCCTCTAAAATATTATTCGCAACCAGGTGTAATTGACTGTTTCGGTGTGGTACCACATTACTACGTGGTCCAAGCCAGAAAAAGCCCAGGATCTGGCCAACATGAATGCGAAAAATGCGAAAGTACGCGCCAGATGAGGGCTAATCCCAGACCTAACCGAGACATAACCGGCGTTATCCTCTAAAATATTAATCGCAACCAGGTTTAATAGACTGTTTCGTTGTGGAACCACATTACTGCGGGATCCAAACCAGGAAAAACCCAGGATCTGGCCAACAAGTATGCGAAAAATGCGAAAGTACGATCCAGATGAGGGCAAATCCCAGACCTAACCGAGACATAACCGGCGCTATCCTCTAAAATATTAATCGCAACCAGGTTTAATTGACTGTTTCGGTGTGGTACTGCATTACTACGTGATCCGAACCAGAAAAAGCCCAGGATCTGGCCAACAAGAATGCGAAAAATGCGAAAGTACGCGCCAGGTGAGGGCAAATGCCAGACCTAACCGAGACATAACCGGCGCTATCCTCTAAAATATTAATCGCAACCAGGTTTAATTGACTGTTTCGGTGTGGTACCGCATTGCTACGATGATCCAAGCCAGAAAAAACCCAGGATCTGGCCAACATGTATGCGAAAAATGCGAAAGTACGATCCAGATGAGGGCAAATCCCAGACCTAACCGAGACATAACCGGCGTTATCCTCTAAAATATTAATTGCAACCAGGTTTAATTAACTGTTTCAGTGTGGTACCACATTACTACGTGATCCAAATCAGAAAAAGCCCAGGATCTGGCCAACAAGTATGCGAAAAATGCGAAAGTACGAGCCAGATGAGGGCAAATCCCAGACCTAACAGAGACATAACCTGCGTTATCCTCTAAAATATTAATCGCAACCAGGTTTATTTGACTGTTTCGGTGTGGTAACGCATTACTACGTGATCCAAACCAGATAAAGCCCAGGATCTGGCCAACAAGTATGTGAAAAATGTGAAAGTTCGAGCCAGGTGAGGGCAAATCCCAGACCTAACCGAGACAAAACCGGCGTTATCCTCTAAAATATTAATTGCAACCAGGTTTAATTAACTGTTTCAGTGTGGTACCACATTCCTACGTGATCCAAATCAGAAAAAGCCCAGGATCTGGCCAACAAGTATGCGAAAAATGCCAAAGTACGAGCCAGATGAGGGCAAATCCCAGACCTAACCGAGACATAACCTGCGTTATCCACTAAAATATTAATCGCAACCAGGTATAATTGACTGTTTCGGAGTGGTACCGCATTGCTACGATGATCCAAGCCAGAAAAAACCCAGGATCTGACCAACAAGTATGTGAAAAATGTGAAAGTTCGAGCCAGATGAGGACAAATCCCAGACCTAACCGAGACATAACCGGCGTTATCCTCTAAAATATTATTCGCAACCAGGTGTAATTGACTGTTTCGGTGTGGTACCACATTACTACGTGGTCCAAGCCAGCAAAAGGCCAGGATCTGGCCAACATGAATGCGAAAAATGCGAGAGTACGCGCCAGATGAGGGCTAATCCCAGACCTAAGCGAGACATAACCGGCGTTATCCACTAAAATATTAATCGCAACCAGGTTTAATTGACTGTTTCGGGGTGGTACCACATTACTACGTGGTCCAAGCCAGAAAAAGGCCAGGATCTGGCCAACAAGTATGCGAAAAACGCGAAAGTACGAGCCAGATGAGGACAAATCCCAGACCTACCCGAGACATAACCGGCGCTATCCTCTAAAATATTAATCGCAACCAGGTTTATTTGACTGTTTCGGTGTGGAACCACATTACTACGTGATCCAAACCAGAAAAGGGCCAGGGTCTGGCCAACAAGTATGCGAAAAATACGAAACTCTGAGCCAGATGTGGGGAAATACCAGACCTAACCGAGACAAAATCGGCGTTATCCTCTATAATATTAATCGCAACCAGGTTCAATTGACTGTTTCGGTGTGGAACCACATTAGTACGGGATCCAAACGAGAAAAAACCCAGGATCTGTTCAACAACTATGAGAAAAACGCGAAAGTACGAGCCAGATGAGGGAAAATCCCAGACCTAACCCAGACATAACCGGCGTTATCCCCTAAAATATTAATCGCAACCAGGTATAATTGACTGTTTCGGTGTGGTACCGCATTGCTACGATGATCCAAACCAGAAAGAGGCCAGGATCTGGCCAACAAGTATGCGAAAATTGCGAAAGTACGAGCCAGATGAGGGCAAATCCCAGACCTAACGGAGACATAACCGGCGATATCCTCTAAAATATTAATCGCAACCAGGTTTATTTGACTGTTTCGGTGTGGTACCACATTACTACGTGGTCCAAGCCAGAAAAAGGCCAGGATCTGGCCAACAAGGATGCGAAAAACGCGAAAGTACGAGCCAGATGAGGACAAATCCCAGACCTACCCGAGACATAACCGGCGTTATCCTCTAAAATATTAATCGCAACCAGGTTTAATTGACTGTTTCGGTGTGGTACCGCATTACTACGTGATCCAAACCAGAAAAAGGCCATGATCTGGCCAACAAGTATGCGAAAAATGCGAAAGTATGAGTCAGATGGTTGCAAATACCAGAACTATGCCTGACATTACCAGCGTTATCCTCTAAAATACGAATCGGAACATGCTTTTAATGACTGATTCAGTGTGGTAACACATTACTACGAGATCCAAACCAGAAAAATCCCAGGATCGGGCCAACAAGAATGCGAGAAACGCGAAAGTACGAGCCACATGAGTGAAAATTCCAGACCTAACCCAGTCATAACCGGCGTTATCCGCTAAAATATTAATCGCAACCAGGTTTAGTTGACTGTTTCGTTGTGGACCCACATTACTACGGGATCCAAACCAGAAAGAACCCAGGATCTGGCCAACAAGTATGCGAAAAATGCGAAAGAACGAGCCAGATGAGGGCAAATCCCAGACCTAACCGAGACATAACCGGCGTTATCCTCTAAAATATTAATCGCAACCAGGTTTATTTGACTGTTTCGGTGTGGTAACGCATTACTACGTGATCCAAACCAGATAAAGCCCAGGATCTGGCCAACAAGTATGTGAAAAATGTGAAAGTTCGAGCCAGATGAGGGCAAATACCAGACCTAACCCAGACAAAACCGGCGTTATCCCCTAAAATATTAACCGCAACCAGGTATAATTGACTGTTTCGGTGTGGTACCGCATTGCTACGATGATCCAAGCCAGAAAAAACCCAGGATCTGGCCAACAAGTATGCGAAAAATGCGAAAGTACGATCCAGATGATGGCAAATCCCAGACCTAACCGAGACATAACCGGCGTTATCCTCTAAAATATTATTCGCAACCAGGTGTAATTGACTGTTTCGGTGTGGTACCACATTACTACGTGGTCCAAGCCAGAAAAAGCCCAGGATCTGGCCAACATGAATGCGAAAAATGCGAAAGTACGCGCCAGATGAGGGCTAATCCCAGACCTAACCGAGACATAACCGGCGTTATCCTCTAAAATATTAATCGCAACCAGGTTTAATAGACTGTTTCGTTGTGGAACCACATTACTGCGGGATCCAAACCAGGAAAAACCCAGGATCTGGCCAACAAGTATGCGAAAAATGCGAAAGTACGATCCAGATGAGGGCAAATCCCAGACCTAACCGAGACATAACCGGCGTTATCCTCTAAAATATTAATCGCAACCAGGTTTATTTGTTTGTTTCGGTGTGGTAACGCATTACTACGTGATCCAAACCAGATAAAGCCCAGGATCTGGCCAACAAGTATGTGAAAAATGTGAAAGTTCGAGCCAGATGAGGACAAATCCCAGACCTACCCGAGACATAACCGGCGTTATCCTCTAAAATATTAATCTCAACCAGGTTTAATTGACTGTTTCGTTGTGGAACCACATTACAACGGGATCCAAACCAGACAAAACCCAGGATCTGGCCAACAAGTATGCGAAAAATGCGAAAGTACGATCCAGATGAGGGCAAATCCCAGACCTAACCGAGACATAACCGGCGTTATCCTCTAAAATATTAATTGCAACCAGGTTTAATTAACTGTTTCAGTGTGGTACCGCATTACCACGTGATCCAAATCAGAAAAAGCCCAGGATCTGGCCAACAAGTATGCGAAAAATGCGAAAGTACGAGCCAGATGAGGGCAAATCCCAGACCTAACCGAGACATAACCTGCGTTATCCTCTAAAATATTAATCGCAACCAGGTTTATTTGACTGTTTCGGTGTGGTAACGCATTACTACGTGATCCAAACCAGATAAAGCCCAGGATCTGGCCAACAAGTATGTGAAAAATGTGAAAGTTCGAGCCAGGTGAGGGCGAATCCCAGACCTAACCGAGACAAAACCGGCGTTATCCTCTAAAATATTAATTGCAACCAGGTTTAATTAACTGTTTCAGTGTGGTACCACATTCCTACGTGATCCAAATCAGAAAAAGCCCAGGATCTGGCCAACAAGTATGCGAAAAATGCCAAAGTACGAGCCAGATGAGGGCAAATCCCAGACCTAACCGAGACATAACCTGCGTTATCCACTAAAATATTAATCGCAACCAGGTATAATTGACTGCTTCGGAGTGGTACCGCATTGCTACGATGATCCAAGCCAGAAAAAACCCAGGATCTGGCCAACAAGTATGTGAAAAATGTGAAAGTTCGAGCCAGATGAGGACAAATCCCAGACCTACCCGAGACATAACCGGCGTTATCCTCTAAAATATTAATCGCAACCAGGTTTAATTGACTGTTTCGTTGTGGAACCTCATTACTACGTGATCCAAACCAGATAAAGCCCAGGATCTGGCCAACAAGTATGTGAAAAATGTGAAAGTTCGAGCCAGATGAGGGCAAATACCAGACCTAACCCAGACAAAACCGGCGTTATCCCCTAAAATATTAACCGCAACCAGGTATAATTGACTGTTTCGGTGTGGTACCACATTACTACGTGGTCCAAGCCAGAAAAAGCCCAGGATCTGGCCAACATGAATGCGAAAAATGCGAAAGTACGCGCCAGATGAGGGCTAATCCCAGACCTAACCGAGACATAACCGGCGTTATCCTCTAAAATATTAATCGCAACCAGGTTTAATTGACTGTTTCGTTGTGGAACCACATTACTGCGGGATCCAAACCAGAAAAAACCCAGGATCTGGCCAACAAGTATGCGAAAAATGCGAAAGTACGATCCAGATGAGGGCAAATCCCAGACCTAACCGAGACATAACCGGCGCTATCCTCTAAAATATTAATCGCAACCAGGTTTAATTGACTGTTTCGGTGTGGTACTGCATTACTACGTGATCCAAACCAGAAAAAGCCCAGGATCTGGCCAACAAGAATGCGAAAAATGCGAAAGTACGCGCCAGATGAGGGCAAATGCCAGACCTAACCGAGACATAACCGGCGTTATCCTCTAAAATATTAATCGCAACCAGGTTTAATTGACTGTTTCGTTGTGGAACCACATTACTGCGGGATCCAAACCAGAAATAGCCCAGGATCTGGCCAACAAGTATGCGAAAAATGCGAAAGTACGATCCAGATGAGGGCAAATCCCAGACCTAACCGAGACATAACCGGCGTTATCCTCTAAAATATTAATCGCAAACAGGTTTATTTGACTGTTTCGGTGTGGTAACGCATTACTACGTGATCCAAACCAGATAAAGCCCAGGATCTGGCCAACAAGTATGTGAAAAATGTGAAAGTTCGAGCCAGATGAGGACAAATCCCAGACCTACCCGAGACATAACCGGCGTTATCCTCTAAAATATTAATCTCAACCAGGTTTAATTGACTGTTTCGTTGTGGAACCTCATTACTACGTGATCCAAACCAGATAAAGCCCAGGATCTGGCCAACAAGTATGCGAAAAATGCGAAAGTACGATCCAGATGGGGGCAAATCCCAGACCTAACCGAGACATAACCGGCGTTATCCTCTAAAATATTAATCGCAACCAGGTTTATTTGACTGTTTCGGTGTGGTAACGCATTACTACGTGATCCAAATCAGAAAAAGCCCAGGATCTGGCCAACAAGTATGCGAAAAATGCGAAAGTACGAGCCAGATGAGGGCAAATCCCAGACCTAACCGAGACATAACCTGCGTTATCCTCTAAAATATTAATCGCAACCAGGTTTATTTGACTGTTTCGGTGTGGTAACGCATTACTACGTGGTCCAAGCCAGCAAAAGGCCAGGATCTGGCCAACATGAATGCGAAAAATGCGAAAGTACGCGCCAGATGAGGGCTAATCCCAGACCTTACCGAGACATAACCGGCGTTATCCACTAAAATATTAATCGCAACCAGGTTTAATTGACTGTTTCGGGGTGGTACCACATTACTACGTGGTCCAAGCCAGAAAAAGGCCAGGATCTGGCCAACAAGTATGCGAAAAACGCGAAAGTACGAGCCAGATGAGGACAAATCCCAGACCTACCCGAGACATAACCGGCGCTATCCTCTAAAATATTAATCGCAACCAGTTTCATTGACTGCTTCGGTGTGGAACCTCATTACTACGGGATCCAAAACAGAAAAAACCCAGGATCTGGCCAACAAGTAGGCGAAAAACGCGAAAGTATGTGCCAGATGAGGGCTAATCCCAGACCTAACCGAGACATAACCGGCGTTATCCTCTAAAATAATAATCGCAACCAGGTATAATTGACTGTTTCAGTGTGGTACCACATTACTACGTGATCCAAACCAGAAAAAGGCCATGATCTGGCCAACAAGTATGCGAAAAATGCGAAAGTACGAGCCAGATGAGGGCAAATCCCAGACCTAACCGAGACATAACCGGCGTTATCCTCTAAAATATTAATCGCAAACAGGTTTATTTGACTGTTTCGGTGTGGTAACGCATTACTACGTGATCCAAACCAGAAAAAGCCCAGGATCTGGCCAACAAGAATGCGAAAAATGCGAAAGTACGCGCCAGATGAGGGCTAATCCCAGACCTAACCGAGACATAACCGGCGTTATCCTCTAAAATATTAATCGCAACCAGGTTTAATTGACTGTTTCGTTGTGGAACCACATTACTGCGGGATCCAAACCAGAAAAAACCCAGGATCTGGCCAACAAGTATGCGAAAAATGCGAAAGTACGATCCAGATGAGGGCAAATCCCAGACCTAACCGAGACATAACCGGCGCTATCCTCTAAAATATTAATCGCAACCAGGTTTAATTGACTGTTTCGGTGTGGTACTGCATTACTACGTGATCCAAACCAGAAAAAGCCCAGGATCTGGCCAACAAGAATGCGAAAAATGCGAAAGTACGCGCCAGATGAGGGCAAATGCCAGACCTAACCGAGACATAACCGGCGTTATCCTCTAAAATATTAATCGCAACCAGGTTTAATTGACTGTTTCGTTGTGGAACCACATTACTGCGGGATCCAAACCAGAAAAAACCCAGGATCTGGCCAACAAGTATGCGAAAAATGCGAAAGTACGATCCAGATGAGGGCAAATCCCAGACCTAACCGAGACATAACCGGCGTTATCCTCTAAAATATTAATCGCAAACAGGTTTATTTGACTGTTTCGGTGTGGTAACGCATTACTACGTGATCCAAACCAGATAAAGCCCAGGATCTGGCCAACAAGTATGCGAAAAATGCGAAAGTACGATCCAGATGGGGGCAAATCCCAGACCTAACCGAGACATAACCGGCGTTATCCTCTAAAATATTAATCGCAACCAGGTTTATTTGACTGTTTCGGTGTGGTAACGCATTACTACGTGATCCAAATCAGAAAAAGCCCAGGATCTGGCCAACAAGTATGCGAAAAATGCGAAAGTACGAGCCAGATCAGGGCAAATCCCAGACCTAACCGAGACATAACCTGCGTTATCCTCTAAAATATTAATCGCAACCAGGTTTATTTGACTGTTTCGGTGTGGTAACGCATTACTACGTGATCCAAACCAGATAAAGCCCAGGATCTGGCCAACAAGTATGTGAAAAATGTGAAAGTTCGAGCCAGATGAGGGCAAATACCAGACCTAACCCAGACAAAACCGGTGTTATCCCCTAAAATATTAACCGCAACCAGGTATAATTGACTGTTTCGGTGTGGTACCACATTACTACGTGGTCCAAGCCAGAAAAAGCCCAGGTTCCGGCCAACATGAATGCGAAAAATGCGAAAGTACGCGCCAGATGAGGGCTAATCCCAGACCTAACCGAGACATAACCGGCGTTATCCTCTAAAATATTAATCGCAACCAGGTTTAATTGACTGTTTCGTTGTGGAACCACATTACTGCGGGATCCAAACCAGAAAAAACCCAGGATCTGGCCAACAAGTATGCGAAAAATGCGAAAGTACGATCCAGATGAGGGCAAATCCCAGACCTAACCGAGACATAACCGGCGCTATCCTCTAAAATATTAATCGCAACCAGGTTTAATTGACTGTTTCGGTGTGGTACTGCATTACTACGTGATCCAAACCAGAAAAAGCCCAGGATCTGGCCAACAAGAATGCGAAAAATGCGAAAGTACGCGCCAGATGAGGGCAAATGCCAGACCTAACCGAGACATAACCGGCGTTATCCTCTAAAATATTAATCGCAACCAGGTTTAATTGACTGTTTCGTTGTGGAACCACATTACTGCGGGATCCAAACCAGAAAAAACCCAGGATCTGGCCAACAAGTATGCGAAAAATGCGAAAGTACGATCCAGATGAGGGCAAATCCCAGACCTAACCGAGACATAACCGGCGTTATCCTCTAAAATATTAATCGCAAACAGGTTTATTTGACTGTTTCGGTGTGGTAACGCATTACTACGTGATCCAAACCAGATAAAGCCCAGGATCTGGCCAACAAGTATGTGAAAAATGTGAAAGTTCGAGCCAGATGAGGACAAATCCCAGACCTACCCGAGACATAACCGGCGTTATCCTCTAAAATATTAATCTCAACCAGGTTTAATTGACTGTATCGTTGTGGAACCTCATTACTACGTGATCCAAACCAGATAAAGCCCAGGATCTGGCCAACAAGTATGCGAAAAATGCGAAAGTACGATCCAGATGGGGGCAAATCCCAGACCTAACCGAGACATAACCGGCGTTATCCTCTAAAATATTAATCGCAACCAGGTTTATTTGACTGTTTCGGTGTGGTAACGCATTACTACGTGATCCAAATCAGAAAAAGCCCAGGATCTGGCCAACAAGTATGCGAAAAATGCGAAAGTACGAGCCAGATGAGGGCAAATCCCAGACCTAACCGAGACATAACCTGCGTTATCCTCTAAAATATTAATCGCAACCAGGTTTATTTGACTGTTTCGGTGTGGTAACGCATTACTACGTGATCCAAACCAGATAAAGCCCAGGATCTGGCCAACAAGTATGTGAAAAATGTGAAAGTTCGAGCCAGATGAGGGCAAATACCAGACCTAACCCAGACAAAACCGGTGTTATCCCCTAAAATATTAACCGCAACCAGGTATAATTGACTGTTTCGGTGTGGTACCGCATTGCTACGATGATCCAAGCCAGAAAAAACCCAGGATCTGGCCAACAAGTATGCGAAAAATGCGAAAGTACGATCCAGATGAGGGCAAATCCCAGACCTAACCGAGACATAACCGGCGTTATCCTCTAAAATATTATTCGCAACCAGGTGTAATTGACTGTTTCGGTGTGGTACCACATTACTACGTGGTCCAAGCCAGCAAAAGGCCAGGATCTGGCCAACATGAATGCGAAAAATGCGAAAGTACGCGCCAGATGAGGGCTAATCCCAGACCTTACCGAGACATAACCGGCGTTATCCACTAAAATATTAATCGCAACCAGGTTTAATTGACTGTTTCGGGGTGGTACCACATTACTACGTGGTCCAAGCCAGAAAAAGGCCAGGATCTGGCCAACAAGTATGCGAAAAACGCGAAAGTACGAGCCAGATGAGGACAAATCCCAGACCTACCCGAGACATAACCGGCGCTATCCTCTAAAATATTAATCGCAACCAGTTTCATTGACTGCTTCGGTGTGGAACCTCATTACTACGGGATCCAAAACAGAAAAAACCCAGGATCTGGCCAACAAGTAGGCGAAAAACGCGAAAGTATGTGCCAGATGAGGGCTAATCCCAGACCTAACCGAGACATAACCGGCGTTATCCTCTAAAATAATAATCGCAACCAGGTATAATTGACTGTTTCAGTGTGGTACCACATTACTACGTGATCCAAACCAGAAAAAGGCCATGATCTGGCCAACAAGTATGCGAAAAATGCGAAAGTACGAGCCAGATGAGGGCAAATCCCAGACCTAACCGAGACATAACCGGCGTTATCCTCTAAAATGTTATTCGCAACCAGGTGTTATTGACTGTTTCGGTGTGGTACCACATTACTACGTGGTCCAAGCCAGAAAAAGCCCAGGATCTGGCCAACAGGAATGCGAAAAATGCGAAAGTACGAGCCAGATGAGGGCTAATCCCAGACCTAACCGAGACATAACCGGCGTTATCCTCTAAAATATTAATCGCAACCAGGTATAATTGACTGTTTCGGTGTGGAACCACATTACTACGTGATCCAAACCAGAAAAGGGCCAGGGTCTGCCCAACAAGTATGCGAAAAATACGAAAGTCCGAGCCAGATGTGGGGAAATACCAGACCTAACCGAGACATAATCGGCGTTATCCTCTATAATATTAATCGCAACCAGGTTCAATTGACTGTTTCGGTGTGGAACCACATTACTACGGGATCCAAACGAGAAAAAACCCAGGATCTGTTCAACAACTATGAGAAAAACGCGAAAGTACGAGCCAGATGAGGGAAAATCGCATACCTAACCGAGACGTAACCGGCGTTATCCCCTAAAATATTAATCGCAACCAGGTATAATTGACTGTTTCGGTGTGGTACCGCATTGCTACGATGATCCAAACCAGAAAGAGGCCAGGATCTGGCCAACAAGTATGCGAAAATTGCGAAAGTACGAGCCAGATGAGGGCAAATCCCAGACCTAACGGAGACATAACCGGCGATATCCTCTAAAATATTAACCGCAACCAGGTTTATTTGACTGTTTCGGTGTGGTACCGCATTACTACGTGGTCCAAGCCAGAAAAAGGCCAGGATCTGGCCAACAAGGATGCGAAAAACGCGAAAGTACGAGCCAGATGAGGACAAATCCCAGACCTAACCGAGACATAACCGGCGTTATCCTCTAAAATATTAATCGCAACCAGGTTTATTTGACTGTTTCGGTGTGGTAACGCATTACTACGTGATCCAAACCAGATAAAGCCCAGGATCTGGCCAACAAGTATGTGAAAAATGTGAAAGTTCGAGCCAGATGAGGGCAAATACCAGACCTAACCCAGACAAAACCGGGGTTATCCCCTAATATATTAACCGCAACCAGGTATAATTGACTGTTTCGGTGTGGTACCGCATTGCTACGATGATCCAAGCCAGAAAAAATCCAGGATCAGGCCAACAAGTATTCGAAAAATGCGAAAGTACGATCCAGATGAGGGCAAATCCCAGACCTAACCGAGACATAACCGGCGTTATCCTCTAAAATATTAATCGCAACCAGGTTTAATTGACTGTTTCGTTGTGGAACCACAGTACTGCGGGATCCAAACCAGAAAAAACCCAGGATCTGGCCAACAAGTATGCGAAAAATGCGAAAGTACGATCCAGATGAGGGCAAATCCCAGACCTAACCGAGACATAACCGGCGCTATCCACTAAAATATTAATCGCAACCAGGTATAATTGACTGTTTCGGTGTGGTACCGCATTGCTACGTGATCCAAACCAGATAAAGCCCAGGATCTGGCCAACAAGTATGCGAAAATTGCAAAAGTACGAGCCAGATGAGGGCAAATCCCAGACCTAACGGAGACATAACCGGCGATATCCTCTAAAATATTAATCGCAACCAGGTTTATTTGACTGTTTCGGTGTGGTACCGCATTACTACGTGGTCCAAGCCAGAAAAAGGCCAGGATCTGGCCACAAGGATGCGAAAAACGCGAAAGTACGGGCCAGATGAGGACAAATCCCAGACCTACCCGAGACATAACCGGCGTTATCCTCTAAAATATTAATCGCAACCAGGTTTAATTGACTGTTTCGGTGTGGTACCGCATTACTACGTGATCCAAACCAGAAAAAGGCCATGATCTGGCCAACAAGTATGCGAAAAATGCGAAAGTATGAGCCAGATGATTGCAAATACCAGAACTATGCCTGACATTACCAGCGTTATCCTCTAAAATACGAATCGGAACATGCTTTTAATGACTGTTTCAGTGTGGTAACACATTACTACGAGATCCAAACCAGAAAAATCCCAGGATCGGGCCAACAAGAATGCGAGAAACGCGAAAGTACGAGCCACATGAGTGAAAATTCCAGACCTAACCCAGTCATAACCGGCGTTATCCGCTAAAATCTTAATCGCAACCAGGTTCAGTTGACTGTTTCGTTGTGGACCCACATTACTACGGGATCCAAACCAGAAAGAACCCAGGATCTGGCCAACAAGTATGCGAAAAATGCGAAAGAACGAGCCAGATGAGGGCAAATCCCAGACCTAACCGAGACATAACCGGCGTTATCCTCTAAAATATTAATCGCAACCAGGTTTATTTGACTGTTTCGGTGTGGTAACGCATTACTACGTGATCCAAACCAGATAAAGCCCAGGATCTGGCCAACAAGTATGTGAAAAATGTGAAAGTTCGAGCCAGATGAGGGCAAATACCAGACCTAACCCAGACAAAACCGGCGTTATCCCCTAAAATATTAACCGCAACCAGGTATAATTGACTGTTTCGGTGTGGTACCACATTACTACGTGGTCCAAGCCAGAAAAAGCCCAGGATCTGGCCAACATGAATGCGAAAAATGCGAAAGTACGCGCCAGATGAGGGCTAATCCCAGACCTAACCGAGACATAACCGGCGTTATCCTCTAAAATATTAATCGCAACCAGGTTTAATTGACTGTTTCGTTGTGGAACCACATTACTGCGGGATCCAAACCAGAAAAAACCCAGGATCTGGCCAACAAGTATGCGAAAAATGCGAAAGTACGATCCAGATGAGGGCAAATCCCAGACCTAACCGAGACATAACCGGCGCTATCCTCTAAAATATTAATCGCAACCAGGTTTAATTGACTGTTTCGGTGTGGTACTGCATTACTACGTGATCCAAACCAGAAAAAGCCCAGGATCTGGCCAACAAGAATGCGAAAAATGCGAAAGTACGCGCCAGATGAGGGCAAATGCCAGACCTAACCGAGACATAACCGGCGTTATCCTCTAAAATATTAATCGCAACCAGGTTTAATTGACTGTTTCGTTGTGGAACCACACTACTGCGGGATCCAAACCAGAAAAAACCCAGGATCTGGCCAACAAGTATGCGAAAAATGCGAAAGTACGATCCAGATGAGGGCAAATCCCAGACCTAACCGAGACATAACCGGCGTTATCCTCTAAAATATTAATCGCAAACAGGTTTATTTGACTGTTTCGGTGTGGTAACGCATTACTACGTGATCCAAACCAGATAAAGCCCAGGATCTGGCCAACAAGTATGTGAAAAATGTGAAAGTTCGAGCCAGATGAGGACAAATCCCAGACCTACCCGAGACATAACCGGCGTTATCCTCTAAAATATTAATCTCAACCAGGTTTAATTAACTGTTTCGTTGTGGAACCTCATTACTACGTGATCCAAACCAGATAAAGCCCAGGATCTGGCCAACAAGTATGCGAAAAATGCGAAAGTACGATCCAGATGGGGGCAAATCCCAGACCTAACCGAGACATAACCGGCGTTATCCTCTAAAATATTAATCGCAACCAGGTTTATTTGACTGTTTCGGTGTGGTAACGCATTACTACGTGATCCAAATCAGAAAAAGCCCAGGATCTGGCCAACAAGTATGCGAAAAATGCGAAAGTACGAGCCAGATGAGGCCAAATCCCAGACCTAACCGAGACATAACCTGCGTTATCCTCTAAAATATTAATCGCAACCAGGTTTATTTGACTGTTTCGGTGTGGTAACGCATTACTACGTGATCCAAGCCAGATAAAGCCCAGGATCTGGCCAACAAGTATGTGAAAAATGTGAAAGTTCGAGCCAGATGAGGGCAAATACCAGACCTAACCCAGACAAAACCGGTGTTATCCCCTAAAATATTAACCGCAACCAGGTATAATTGACTGTTTCGGTGTGGTACCGCATTGCTACGATGATCCAAGCCAGAAAAAACCCAGGATCTGGCCAACAAGTATGCGAAAAATGCGAAAGTACGCGCCAGATGAGGGCTAATCCCAGACCTAACCGAGACATAACCGGCGTTATCCACTAAAATATTAATCGCAACCAGGTTTAATTGACTGTTTCGGGGTGGTACCACATTACTACGTGGTCCAAGCCAGAAAAAGGCCAGGATCTGGCCAACAAGTATGCGAAAAACGCGAAAGTACGAGCCAGATGAGGACAAATCCCAGACCTACCCGAGACATAACCGGCGCTATCCTCTAAAATATTAATCGCAACCAGTTTCATTGACTGCTTCGGTGTGGAACCTCATTACTACGGGATCCAAAACAGAAAAAACCCAGGATCTGGCCAACAAGTAGGCGAAAAACGCGAAAGTATGTGCCAGATGAGGGCTAATCCCAGACCTAACCGAGACATAACCGGCGTTATCCTCTAAAATAATAATCGCAACCAGGTATAATTGACTGTTTCAGTGTGGTACCACATTACTACGTGATCCAAACCAGAAAAAGGCCATGATCTGGCCAACAAGTATGCGAAAAATGCGAAAGTACGAGCCAGATGAGGGCAAATCCCAGACCTAACCGAGGCATAACCGGCGTTATCCTCTAAAATGTTATTCGCAACCAGGTGTTATTGACTGTTTCGGTGTGGTACCACATTACTACGTGGTCCAAGCCAGAAAAAGCCCAGGATCTGGCCAACATGAATGCGAAAAATGCGAAAGTACGCGCCAGATGAGGGCTAATCCCAGACCTAACCGAGACATAACCGGCGTTATCCTCTAAAATATAAATCGCAACCAGGTTTAATTGACTGTTTCGGTGTGGTACCGCATTGCTACGATGATCCAAGCCAGAAAAAACCCAGGATCTGGCCAACAAGTATGCGAAAAATGCGAAAGTACGATCCAGATGAGGGCAAATCCCAGACCTAACCGAGACATAACCGGCGTTATCCTCTAAAATATTATTCGCAACCAGGTGTAATTGACTGTTTCGGTGTGGTACCACATTACTACGTGGTCCAAGCCAGCAAAAGGCCAGGATCTGGCCAACATGAATGCGAAAAATGCGAAAGTACGCGCCAGATGAGGGCTAATCCCAGACCTAACCGAGACATAACCGGCGTTATCCACTAAAATATTAATCGCAACCAGGTTTAATTGACTGTTTCGGGGTGGTACCACATTACTACGTGGTCCAAGCCAGAAAAAGGCCAGGATCTGGCCAACAAGTATGCGAAAAACGCGAAAGTACGAGCCATATGAGGACAAATCCCAGACCTACCCGAGACATAACCGGCGCTATCCTCTAAAATATTAATCGCAACCAGTTTCATTGACTGCTTCGGTGTGGAACCGCATTACTACGGGATCCAAAACAGAAAAAACCCAGGATCTGGCCAACAAGTAGGCGAAAAACGCGAAAGTATGTGCCAGATGAGGGCTAATCCCAGACCTAACCGAGACATAACCGGCGTTATCCTCTAAAATAATAATCGCAACCAGGTATAATTGACTGTTTCAGTGTGGTACCACAAAACTACGTGATCCAAACCAGAAAAAGGCCATGATCTGGCCAACAAGTATGCGAAAAATGCGAAAGTACGAGCCAGATGAGGGCAAATCCCAGACCTAACCGAGACATAACCGGCGTTATCCTCTAAAATGTTATTCGCAACCAGGTGTTATTGACTGTTTCGGTGTGGTACCACATTACTACGTGGTCCAAGCCAGAAAAAGCCCAGGATCTGGCCAACATGAATGCGAAAAATGCGAAAGTACGCGCCAGATGAGGGCTAATCCCAGACCTAACCGAGACATAACCGGCGTTATCCTCTAAAATATTAATCGCAACCAGGTATAATTGACTGTTTCGGTGTGGAACCACATTACTACGTGATCCAAACCAGAAAAGGGCCAGGGTCTGCCCAACAAGTATGCGAAAAATACGAAAGTCCGAGCCAGATGTGGGGAAATACCAGACCTAACCGAGACATAATCGGCGTTATCCTCTATAATATTAATCGCAACCAGGTTCAATTGACTGTTTCGGTGTGGAACCACATTACTACGGGATCCAAACGAGAAAAAACCCAGGATCTGTTCAACAACTATGAGAAAAACGCGAAAGTACGAGCCAGATGAGGGAAAATCGCATACCTAACCGAGACGTAACCGGCGTTATCCCCTAAAATATTAATCGCAACCAGGTATAATTGACTGTTTCGGTGTGGTACCGCATTGGTACGATGATCCAAACCAGAAAGAGGCCAGGATCTGGCCAACAAGTATGCGAAAATTGCGAAAGTACGAGCCAGATGAGGGCAAATCCCAGACCTGACGGAGACATAACCGGCGATATCCTCTAAAATATTAACCGCAACCAGGTTTATTTGACTGTTTCGGTGTGGTACCGCATTACTACGTGGTCCAAGCCAGAAAAAGGCCAGGATCTGGCCAACAAGGATGCGAAAAACGCAAAAGTACGAGCCAGATGAGGACAAATCCCAGACCTAACCGAGACATAACCGGCGTTATCCTCTAAAATATTAATCGCAACCAGGTTTATTTGACTGTTTCGGTGTGGTAACGCATTACTACGTGATCCAAACCAGATAAAGCCCAGGATCTGGCCAACAAGTATGTGAAAAATGTGAAAGTTCGAGCCAGATGAGGGCAAATACCAGACCTAACCCAGACAAAACCGGCGTTATCCCCTAATATATTAACCGCAACCAGGTATAATTGACTGTTTCGGTGTGGTACCGCATTGCTACGATGATCCAAGCCAGAAAAAACCCAGGATCAGGCCAACAAGTATGCGAAAAATGCGAAAGTACGATCCAGATGAGGGCAAATCCCAGACCTAACCGAGACATAACCGGCGTTATCCTCTAAAATATTATTCGCAACCAGGTGTAATTGACTGTTTCGGTGTGGTACCACATTACTACGTGGTCCAAGCCAGAAAAAGCCCAGGATCTGGCCAACATGAATGCGAAAAATGCGAAAGTACGCGCCAGATGAGGGCTAATCCCAGACCTAACCGAGACATAACCGGCGTTATCCTCTAAAATATTAATCGCAACCAGGTTTAATTGACTGTTTCGTTGTGGAACCACAGTACTGCGGGATCCAAACCAGAAAAAACCCAGGATCTGGCCAACAAGTATGCGAAAAATGCGAAAGTACGATCCAGATGAGGGCAAATCCCAGACCTAACCGAGACATAACCGGCGCTATCCTCTAAAATATTAATCGCAACCAGGTATAATTGACTGTTTCGGTGTGGTACCGCATTGCTACGATGATCCAAACCAGAAAGAGGCCAGGATCTGGCCAACAAGTATGCGAAAATTGCGAAAGTGCGAGCCAGATGAGGGCAAATCCCAGACCTAACGGAGACATAACCGGCGATATCCTCTAAAATATTAACCGCAACCAGGTTTATTTGACTGTTTCGGTGTGGTACCGCATTGCTACGATGATCCAAACCAGAAAGAGGCCAGGATCTGGCCAACAAGTATGCGAAAATTGCGAAAGTACGAGCCAGATGAGGGCAAATCCCAGACCTAACGGAGACATAACCGGCGTTATCCTCTAAAATATTAATCGCAACCAGGTTTAATTGACTGTTTCGGTGTGGTACCGCATTACTACGTGATCCAAACCAGAAAAAGGCCATGATCTGGCCAACAAGTATGCGAAAAATGCGAAAGTATGAGCCAGATGATTGCAAATACCAGAACTATGCCTGACATTACCAGCGTTATCCTCTAAAATACGAATCGGAACATGCTTTTAATGACTGTTCCAGTGTGGTAACACATTGCTACGATGATCCAAACCAGAAAGAGGCCAGGGTCTGGCCAACAAGTATGCGAAAATTGCGAAAGTACGAGCCAGATGAGGGCAAATCCCAGACCTGACGGAGACATAACCGGCGATATCCTCTAAAATATTAACCGCAACCAGGTTTATTTGACTGTTTCGGTGTGGTACCGCATTACTACGTGGTCCAAGCCAGAAAAAGGCCAGGATCTGGCCAACAAGGATGCGAAAAACGCGAAAGTACGAGCCAGATGAGGACAAATCCCAGACCTAACCGAGACATAACCGGCGTTATCCTCTAAAATATTAATCGCAACCAGGTTTATTTGACTGTTTCGGTGTGGTAACGCATTACTACGTGATCCAAACCAGATAAAGCCCAGGATCTGGCCAACAAGTATGTGAAAAATGTGAAAGTTCGAGGCAGATGAGGGCAAATACCTGACCTAACCCAGACAAAACCGGCGTTATCCCCTAATATATTAACCGCAACCAGGTATAATTGACTGTTTCGGTGTGGTACCGCATTGCTACGATGATCCAAGCCAGAAAAAACCCAGGATCAGGCCAACAAGTATGCGAAAACTGCGAAAGTACGATCCAGATGAGGGCAAATCCCAGACCTAACCGAGACATAACCGGCGTTATCCTCTAAAATATTATTCGCAACCAGGTGTAATTGACTGTTTCGGTGTGGTACCACATTACTACGTGGTCCAAGCCAGAAAAAGCCCAGGATCTGGCCAACATGAATGCGAAAAATGCGAAAGTACGCGCCAGATGAGGGCTAATCCCAGACCTAACCGAGACATAACCGGCGTTATCCTCTAAAATATTATTCGCAACCAGGTGTAATTGACTGTTTCGGTGTGGTACCACATTACTACGTGGTCCAAGCCAGAAAAAGCCCAGGATCTGGCCAACATGAATGGGAAAAATGCGAAAGCACGCGCCAGATGAGGGCTAATCCCAGACCTAACCGAGACATAACCGGCGTTATCCTCTAAAATATTAATCGCAACCAGGTTTAATTGACTGTTTCGTTGTGGAACCACATTACTACGGGATCCAAACCAGAAAGAACCCAGGATCTGGCCAACAAGTATGCGAAAAATGCGAAAGAACGAGCCAGATGAGGGCAAATCCCAGACCTAACCGAGACATAACCGGCGTTATCCTCTAAAATATTAATCGCAACCAGGTTTAATTGACTGTTTCGGTGTGGTACTGCATTACTACGTGATCCAAACCAGAAAAAGCCTAGGATCTGGCCAAGAAGTATGCGAAAAACGCGAATGTATGAGCCAGATGGTTGCAAATACCAGAACTAACTCAGACATAACCAGCGTTATCCTCTAAAATATTAATCGCAACCAGTTTAATTGACTGTTTCGGTGTGGAACCTCATTACTACGTGATCCAAACCAGATAAAGCCCAGGATCTGGCCAACAAGTATGAGAAAAATGCGAAAGTTCGAGCCAGATGGTGGCAAATCCCAGACCTAACCGAGACATAACCAGCGTTATCCTCTAAAATATTAATAGCAACCAGGTTTAATTGACTGTTTCCATGTTGTACCGCATTACGACGTGATCCAAACCAGAAAGAGGCCAGGATCTGGCCAACAAATATGCGGAAAATGCGAAAGTTCGAGCCAGATGTGGGCAAATCCCAGAC
Organism: Colletes latitarsis; assembly: GCF_051014445.1. Lineage (NCBI taxonomy): Eukaryota > Metazoa > Arthropoda > Insecta > Hymenoptera > Colletidae > Colletes > Colletes latitarsis. The sequence goes on along the minus strand of NW_027488379.1, from coordinate 442,297 downwards.
CTACCCGAGACATAACCGGCGTTATCCTCTAAAATATTAATCGCAACCAGGTATAATTGACTGTTTCGGTGTGGTACCGCATTGCTACGATGATCCAAGCCAGAAATAACCCAGGATCTGGCCAACAAGTATGCGAAAAATGCGAAAGTACGATCCAGATGAGGGCAAATCCCAGACCTAACCGAGACATAACCGGCGTTATCCTCTAAAATATTATTCGCAACCAGGTGTAATTGACTGTTTCGGTGTGGTACCACATTACTACGTGGTCCAAGCCAGAAAAAGCACAGGATCTGGCCAACATGAATGCGAAAAATGCGAAAGTACGCGCCAGATGAGGGCTAATCCCAGACCTAACCGAGACATAACCGGCGTTATCCTCTAAAATATTAATCGCAACCAGGTTTAATTGACTGTTTCGTTGTGGAACCACATTACTGCGGGATCCAAACCAGAAAAAACCCAGTATCTGGCCAACAAGTATGCGAAAAATGCGAAAGTACGATCCAGATGAGGGCAAATCCCAGACCTAACCGAGACATAACCGGCGCTATCCTCTAAAATATTAATCGCAACCAGGTTTATTTGACTGTTTCGGTGTGGTAACGCATTACTACGTGATCCAAACCAGATAAAGCCCAGGATCTGGCCAACAAGTATGTGAAAAATGTGAAAGTTCGAGCCAGATGAGGGCAAATATCAGACCTAACCCAGACAAAACCGGTGTTATCCCCTAAAATATTAACCGCAACCAGGTATAATTGACTGTTTCGGTGTGGTACCGCATTGCTACGATGATCCAAGCCACAAAAAATCCAGGATCTGGCCAACAGGTATGCGAAAAATGCGAAAGTACGCGCCAGATGAGGGCTAATCCCAGACCTAACCGAGACATAACCGGCGTTATCCACTAAAATATTAATCGCAACCAGGTTTAATTGACTGTTTCGGTGTGGTACCACATTACTACGTGGTCCAAGCCAGAAAAAGGCCAGGATCTGGCCAACAAGTATGCGAAAAACGCGAAAGTACGAGCGAGATGAGGACAAATCCCAGACCTACCCGAGACATAACCAACGCTATCCTCTAAAATATTAATAGCAGCCAGGTTTAATTGACTGTTTCCATGTTGTACCGCATTACGACGTGATCCAAACCAGAAAGAGGCCAGGATCTGGCCAACAAGTAGGCGAAAAACGCGAAAGTATGTGCCAGATGAGGGCTAATCCCAGACCTAACCGAGACATAACCGGCGTTATCCTCTAAAATATTAATCGCAACCAGGTTTAATTGACTGTTTCGTTGTGGAACCACACTACAACGGGACCCAAACCAGACAAAACCCAGGATCTGGCCAACAAAAATGCGAAAAATGCGAAAGTACGAGCCAGATGAGGGAAAATCCCAGACCTAACCGAGACATAAGCGGCGCTATCCTCTAAAATATTAATCGCAACCAGGTTTAATTGACTGTTTCGGTGTGGTACTGCATTACTACGTGATCCAAACCAGAAAAAGCCTAGGATCTGGCCAACAAGTATGCGAAAAACGCGAATGTATGAGCCAGATGATTGCAAATACCAGAACTAACTCAGACATAACCAGCGTTATCCTCTAAACTATTAATCGCAACCAGTTTAATTGACTGTTTCGGTGTGGAACCTCATTACTACGTGATCCAAACCAGATAAAGCCCAGGATCTGGCCAACAAGTATGAGAAAAATGCGAAAGTTCGAGCCAGATGGTGGCAAATCCCAGACCTAACCGGGACATAAACAGCGTTATCCTCTAAAATATTAATAGCAACCAGGTTTAATTGACTGTTTCCATGTTGTACCGCATTACGACGTGATCCAAACCAGAAAGAGGCCAGGATCTGGCCAACAAGTAGGCGAAAAACGCGAAAGTATGTGCCAGATGAGGGCTAATCCCAGACCTAACCGAGACATAACCGGCGTTATCCTCTAAAATATTAATCGCAACCAGGTATAATTGACTGTTTCAGTGTGGTACCACATTACTACGTGATCCAAACCAGAAAAAGGCCATGATCTGGCCAACAAGTATGCGAAAAATGCGAAAGTACGAGCCAGATGAGGGCAAATCCCAGACCTAACCGAGACATAACCGGCGTTATCCTCTAAAATATTATTCGCAACCAGGTGTAATTGACTGTTTCGGTGCGGTACCACATTACTACGTGGTCCAAGCCAGAAAAAACCCAGGATCTGGCCAACAAGTATGCGAAAAATGCGAAAGTACGATCCAGATGAGGGCAAATCCCAGACCTAACCGAGACATAACCGGCGTTATCCTCTAAAATATTATTCGCAACCAGGTGTAATTGACTGTTTCGGTGTGGTACCACATTACTACGTGGTCCAAGCCAGAAAAAGCCCAGGATCTGGCCAACATGAATGCGAAAAATGCGAATGTACGCGCCAGATGAGGGCTAATCCCAGACCTAACCGAGACATAACCGGCGTTATCCTCTAAAATATTAATCGCAACCAGGTTTAATTGACTGTTTCAGTGTGGTACCACACTACTACGTGTTCCAAGCCAGAAAAAACCCAGGATCTGGCCAACAAGTATGCGAAAAATGCGAAAGTACGATCCAGATGAGGGCAAATCCCAGACCTAACCGAGACATAACCGGCGTTATCCTCTAAAATATTATTCGCAACCAGGTGTAATTGACTGTTTCGGTGTGGTACCACATTACTACGTGGTCCAAGCCAGAAAAATGCGAATGTACGCGCCAGATGAGGGCTAATCCCAGACCTAACCGAGACATAACCGGCGTTATCCTCTAAAATATTAATCGCAACCAGGTTTAATTGACTGTTTCGTTGTGGAACCACATTACTGCGGGATCCAAACCAGAAAAAACCCAGGATCTGGCCAACAAGTATGCGAAAAATGCGAAAGTACGATCCAGATGAGGGCAAATCCCAGACCTAACCGAGACATAACCGGCGTTATCCTCTGAAATATTATTCGCAACCAGGTGTAATTGACTGTTTCGGTGTGGTACCACATTACTACGTGGTCCAAGCCAGCAAAAGGCCAGGATCTGGCCAACATGAATGCGAAAAATGCGAAAGTACGCGCCAGATGAGGGCTAATCCCAGACCTAACCGAGACATAACCGGCGTTATCCACTAAAATATTAATCGCAACCAGGTTTAATTGACTGTTTCGGGGTGGTACCACATTACTACGTGGTCCAAGCCAGAAAAAGGCCAGGATCTGGCCGACAAGTATGCGAAAAACGCGAAAGTACGAGCCATATGAGGACAAATCCCAGACCTACCCGAGACATAACCGGCGCTATCCTCTAAAATATTAATCGCAACCAGTTTCATTGACTGCTTCGGTGTGGAACCTCATTACTACGGGATCCAAAACAGAAAAAACCCAGGATCTGGCCAACAAGTAGGCGAAAAACGCGAAAGTATGTGCCAGATGAGGGCTAATCCCAGACCTAACCGAGACATAACCGGCGTTATCCTCTAAAATAATAATCGCAACCAGGTATAATTGACTGTTTCAGTGTGGTACCACAAAACTACGTGATCCAAAACAGAAAAAGGCCATGATCTGGCCAACAAGTATGCGAAAAATGCGAAAGTATGAGCCAGATGATTGCAAATACCAGAACTATGCCTGACATTACCAGCGTTATCCTCTAAAATACGAATCGGAACATGCTTTTAATGACTGTTCCAGTGTGGTAACACATTACTACGAGATCCAAACCAGAAAAATCCCAGGATCGGGCCAACAAGAATGCGAGAAACGCGAAAGTACGAGCCACATGAGTGAAAATTCCAGACCTAACCCAGTCATAACCGGCGTTATCCGCTAAAATATTAATCGGAACCAGGTTTAGTTGACTGTTTCGTTGTGGACCCACATTACTACGGGATCCAAACCAGAAGGAACACAGGATCTGGCCAACAAGTATGCGAAAAATGCGAAAGAACGAGCCAGATGAGGGCAAATCCCAGACCTAACCGAGACATAACCGGCGTTATCCTCTATAATATTAATCGCAACCAGGTTCAATTGACTGTTTCGGTGTGGTAACGCATTACTACGTGATCCAAACCAGATAAAGCCCAGGATCTGGCCAACAAGTATGTGAAAAATGTGAAAGTTCGAGCCAGATGAGGGCAAATACCAGACCTAACCCAGACAAAACCGGCGTTATCCCCTAATATATTAACCGCAACCAGGTATAATTGACTGTTTCGGTGTGGTACCGCATTGCTACGATGATCAAAGCCAGAAAAAACCCAGGATCAGGCCAACAAGTATGCGAAAAATGCGAAAGTACGATCCAGATGAGGGCAAATCCCAGACCTAACCGAGACATAACCGGCGTTATCCTCTAAAGTATTATTCGCAACCAGGTGTAATTGACTGTTTCGGTGTGGTACCACATTACTACGTGGTCCAAGCCAGAAAAAGCCCAGGATCTGGCCAACATGAATGCGAAAAATGCGAAAGTACGCGCCAGATGAGGGCTAATCCCAGACCTAACCGAGACATAACCGGCGTTATCCTCTAAAATATTAATCGCAACCAGGTTTAATTGACTGTTTCGTTGTGGAACCACATTACTGCGGGATCCAAACCAGAAAAAACCCAGGATCTGGCCAACAAGTATGCGAAAAATGCGAAAGTACGAGCCAGATGTGGGCAAATCCCAGACCTACCCGAGACATAACCGGCGTTATCCTCTAAAATATTAATCGCAACCAGGTTTAATTGACTGTTTCCATGTTGTACCGCATTACGACGTGATCCAAACCAGAAAGAGGCCAGGATCTGGCCAACAAGTATGCGGAAAATGCGAAAGTGCGAGCCAGATGTGGGCAAATCCCAGACCTACCCGAGACATAACCGGCGTTATCCTCTAAAATATTAATCGCAACCAGGTATAATTGACTGTTTCGGTGTGGTACCGCATTACTACGTGATCCAAACCAGATAAAGCCCAGGATCTGGCCAACAAGTATGTGAAAAATGTGAAAGTTCGAGCCAGATGAGGGCAAATATCAGACCTAACCCAGACAAAACCGGTGTTATCCCCTAAAATATTAACCGCAACCAGGTATAATTGACTGTTTCGGTGTGGTACCGCATTGCTACGATGATCCAAGCCACAAAAAACCCAGGAGCTGGCCATCAGGTATGCGAAAAATGCGAAAGTACGCGCCAGATGAGGGCTAATCCCAGACCTAACCGAGACATAACCGGCGTTATCCACTAAAATATTAATCGCAACCAGGTTTAATTGACTGTTTCGGTGTGGTACCACATTACTACGTGGTCCAAGCCAGAAAAAGGCCAGGATCTGGCCAACAAGTATACGAAAGACGCGAAAGTACGAGCGAGATGAGGACAAATCCCAGACCTACCCGAGACATAACCAGCGCTATCCTCTAAAATATTAATAGCAACCAGGTTTAATTGACTGTTTCCATGTTGTACCGCATTACGACGTGATCCAAACCAGAAAGAGGCCAGGATCTGGCCAACAAGTAGGCGAAAAACGCGAAAGTATGTGCCAGATGAGGGCTAATCCCAGACCTAACCGAGACATAACCGGCGTTATCCTCTAAAATATTAATCGCAACCAGGTTTAATTGACTGTTTCGTTGTGGAACCACACTACAACGGGATCCAAACCAGACAAAACCCAGGATCTGGCCAACAAAAATGCGAAAAATGCGAAAGTACGAGCCAGATGAGGGAAAATCCCAGACCTAACCGAGACATAACCGGCGCTATCCTCTAAAATATTAATCGCAACCAGGTTTAATTGACTGTTTCGGTGTGGTACTGCATTACTACGTGATCCAAACCAGAAAAAGCCTAGGATCTGGCCAACAAGTATGCGAAAAACGCGAATGTATGAGCCAGATGATTGCAAATACCAGAACTAACTCAGACATAACCAGCGTTATCCTCTAAACTATTAATCGCAACCAGTTTAATTGACTGTTTCGGTGTGGAACCTCATTACTACGTGATCCAAACCAGATAAAGCCCAGGATCTGGCCAACAAGTATGAGAAAAATGCGAAAGTTCGAGCCAGATGGTGGCAAATCCCAGACCTAACCGGGACATAAACAGCGTTATCCTCTAAAATATTAATAGCAACCAGGTTTAATTGACTGTTTCCATGTTGTACCGCATTACGACGTGATCCAAACCAGAAAGAGGCCAGGATCTGGCCAACAAGTAGGCGAAAAACGCGAAAGTATGTGCCAGATGAGGGCTAATCCCAGACCTAACCGAGACATAACCGGCGTTATCCTCTAAAATATTAATCGCAACCAGGTATAATTGACTGTTTCAGTGTGGTACCACATTACTACGTGATCCAAACCAGAAAAAGGCCATGATCTGGCCAACAAGTATGCGAAAAATGCGAAAGTACGAGCCAGATGAGGGCAAATCCCAGACCTAACCGAGACATAACCGGCGTTATCCTCTAAAATATTATTCGCAACCAGGTGTAATTGACTGTTTCGGTGCGGTACCACATTACTACGTGGTCCAAGCCAGAAAAAACCCAGGATCTGGCCAACAAGTATGCGAAAAATGCGAAAGTACTATCCAGATGAGGGCAAATCCCAGACCTAACCGAGACATAACCGGCGTTATCCTCTAAAATATTATTCGCAACCAGGTGTAATTGACTGTTTCGGTGTGGTACCACTTTACTACGTGGTCCAAGCCAGAAAAAGCCCAGGATCTGGCCAACATGAATGCGAAAAATGCGAATGTACGCGCCAGATGAGGGCTAATCCCAGACCTAACCGAGACATAACCGGCGTTATCCTCTAAAATATTAATCGCAACCAGGTTTAATTGACTGTTTCGTTGTGGAACTACATTACTGCGGGATCCAAACCAGAAAAAACCCAGGATCTGGCCAACAAGTATGCGAAAAATGCGAAAGTACGATCCAGAGGAGGGCAAATCCCAGACCTAACCGAGACATAACCGGCGCTATCCTCTAAAATATTAATCGCAACCAGGTTTAATTGACTGTTTCGGTGTGGTACTGCATTACTACGTGATCCAAACCAGAAAAAGCCCAGGATCTGGCCAACAAGAATGCGAAAAATGCGAAAGTACGCGCCAGATGAGGGCAAATGCCAGACCTAACCGAGACATAACCGGCGTTATCCTCTAAAATATTAATCGCAACCAGGTTTAATTGACTGTTTCGTTGTGGAACCACATTACTGCGGGATCCAAACCAGAAAAAACCCAGGATCTGGCCAACAAGTATGCGAAAAATGCGAAAGTACGATCCAGATGAGGGCAAATCCCAGACCTAACCGAGACATAACCGGCGTTATCCTCTAAAATATTAATCGCAACCAGGTTTATTTGACTGTTTCGGTGTGGTAACGCATTACTACGTGATCCAAACCAGATAAAGCCCAGGATCTGGCCAACAAGTATGTGAAAAATGTGAAAGTTCGAGGCAGATGAGGACAAATCCCAGACCTACCCGAGACATAACCGCCGTTATCCTCTAAAATATTAATCACAACCAGGTTTAATTGACTGTTTCGTTGTGGAACCACACTACAACGGGATCCAAACCAGACAAAACCCAGGATCTGGCCAACAAAAATGCGAAAAATGCGAAAGTACGAGCCAGATGAGGGAAAATCCCAGACCTAACCGAGACATAACCGGCGCTATCCTCTAAAATATTAATCGCAACCAGGTTTAATTGACTGTTTCGGTGTGGTACTGCATTACTACGTGGTCCAAACCAGAAAAAGCCTAGGATCTGGCCAACAAGTATGCGAAAAACGCGAATGTATGAGCCAGATGATTGCAAATACCAGAACTAACTCAGACATAACCAGCGTTATCCTCTAAACTATTAATCGCAACCAGTTTAATTGACTGTTTCGGTGTGGAACCTCATTACTACGTGATCCAAACCAGATAAAGCCCAGGATCTGGCCAACAAGTATGAGAAAAATGCGAAAGTTCGAGCCAGATGGTGGCAAATCCCAGACCTAACCGGGACATAAACAGCGTTATCCTCTAAAATATTAATAGCAACCAGGTTTAATTGACTGTTTCCATGTTGTACTGCATTACGACGTGATCCAAACCAGAAAAAGGCCAGGATCTGGCCAACAAGTAGGCGAAAAACGCGAAAGTATGTGCCAGATGAGGGCTAATCCCAGACCTAACCGAGACATAACCGGCGTTATCCTCTAAAATATTAATCGCAACCAGGTATAATTGACTGTTTCAGTGTGGTACCACATTACTACGTGATCCAAACCAGAAAAAGGCCATGATCTGGCCAACAAGTATGCGAAAAATGCGAAAGTACGAGCCAGATGAGGGCAAATCCCAGACCTAACCGAGACATAACCGGCGTTATCCTCTAAAATATTAATCGCAACCAGGTATAATTGACTGTTTCGGTGTGGAACCACATTACTACGTGATCCAAACCAGAAAAGGGCCAGGGTCTGGCCAACAAGTATGCGAAAAATACGAAAGTCCGAGCCAGATGTCGGGAAATACCAGACCTAACCGAGACATAATCGGCGTTATCCTCTATAATATTAATCGCAACCAGGTTCAATTGACTGTTTCGGTGTGGAACCACATTACTACGGGATCCAAACGAGAAAAAACCCAGGATCTGTTCAACAACAATGAGAAAAACGCGAAAGTACGATCCAGATGAGTGCAAATCCCAGACCTAACCGAGACATAACCGGCGTTATCCTCTAAAATATTATTCGCAACCAGGTGTAATTGACTGTTTCGGTGTGGTACCACATTACTACGTGGTCCAAGCCAGAAAAAGCCCAGGATCTGGCCAACAAGTAGGCGAAAAACGCGAAAGTATGTGCCAGATGAGGGCTAATCCCAGACCTAACCGAGACATAACCGGCGTTATCCTCTAAAATATTAATCGCAACCAGGTATAATTGACTGTTTCAGTGTGGTACCACATTACTACGTGATCCAAACCAGAAAAAGGCCATGATCTGGCCAACAAGTATGCGAAAAATGCGAAAGTACGAGCCAGATGAGGGCAAATCCCAGACCTAACCGAGACATAACCGGCGTTATCCTCTAAAATATTATTCGCAACCAGGTGTAATTGACTGTTTCGGTGCGGCACCACATTACTACGTGGTCCAAGCCAGAAAAAACCCAGGATCTGGCCAACAAGTATGCGAAAAATGCGAAAGTACGATCCAGATGAGGGCAAATCCCAGACCTAACCGAGACATAACCGGCGTTATCCTCTAAAATATTATTCGCAACCAGGTGTAATTGACTGTTTCGGTGTGGTACCACATTACTACGTGGTCCAGGCCAGAAAAAGCCCAGGATCTGGCCAACATGAATGCGAAAAATGCGAATGTACGCGCCAGATGAGGGCTAATCCCAGACCTAACCGAGACATAACCGGCGTTATCCTCTAAAATATTAATCGCAACCAGGTTTAATTGACTGTTTCAGTGTGGTACCACACTACTACGTGTTCCAAGCCAGAAAAAACCCAGGATCTGGCCAACAAGTATGCGAAAAATGCGAAAGTACGATCCAGATGAGGGCAAATCCCAGACCTAACCGAGACATAACCGGCGTTATCCTCTAAAATATTATTCGCAACCAGGTGTAATTGACTGTTTCGGTGTGGTACCACATTACTACGTGGTCCAAGCCAGAAAAATGCGAATGTACGCGCCAGATGAGGGCTAATCCCAGACCTAACCGAGACATAACCGGCGTTATCCTCTAAAATATTAATCGCAACCAGGTTTAATTGACTGTTTCGTTGTGGAACCACATTACTGCGGGATCCAAACCAGAAAAAACCCAGGATCTGGCCAACAAGTATGCGAAAAATGCGAAAGTACGATCCAGATGAGGGCAAATCCCAGACCTAACCGAGACATAACCGGCGTTATCCTCTAAAATATTATTCGCAACCAGGTGTAATTGACTGTTTCGGTGTGGTACCACATTACTACGTGGTCCAAGCCAGCAAAAGGCCAGGATCTGGCCAACATGAATGCGAAAAATGCGAAAGTACGCGCCAGATGAGGGCTAATCCCAGACCTAACCGTGACATAACCGGCGTTATCCACTAAAATATTAATCGCAACCAGGTTTAATTGACTGTTTCGGGGTGGTACCACATTACTACGTGGTCCAAGCCAGAAAAAGGCCAGGATCTGGCCGACAAGTATGCGAAAAACGCGAAAGTACGAGCCATATGAGGACAAATCCCAGACCTACCCGAGACATAACCGGCGCTATCCTCTAAAATATTAATCGCAACCAGTTTCATTGACTGCTTCGGTGTGGAACCTCATTACTACGGGATCCAAAACAGAAAAAACCCAGGATCTGGCCTACAAGTAGGCGAAAAACGCGAAAGTATGTGCCAGATGAGGGCTAATCCCAGACCTAACCGAGACATAACCGGCGTTATCCTCTAAAATAATAATCGCAACCAGGTATAATTGACTGTTTCAGTGTGGTACCACAAAACTACGTGATCCAAACCAGAAAAAGGCCATGATCTGGCCAACAAGTATGCGAAAAATGCGAAAGTACGAGCCAGATGAGGGCAAATCCCAGACCTACCCGAGACATAACCGGCGTTATCCTCTAAAATATTAATCGCAACCAGGTTTAATTGACTGTTTCGGTGTGGTACCGCATTACTACGTGATCCAAACCAGAAAAAGGCCATGATCTGGCCAACAAGTATGCGAAAAATGCGAAAGTATGAGCCAGATGATTGCAAATACCAGAACTATGCCTGACATTACCAGCGTTATCCTCTAAAATACGAATCGGAACATGCTTTTAATGACTGTTCCAGTGTGGTAACACATTACTACGAGATCCAAACCAGAAAAATCCCAGGATCGGGCCAACAAGAATGCGAGAAACGCGAAGGTACGAGCCACATGAGTGAAAATTCCAGACCTAACCCAGTCATAACCGGCGTTATCCGCTAAAATATTAATCGGAACCAGGTTTAGTTGACTGTTTCGTTGTGGACCCACATTACTACGGGATCCAAACCAGAAAGAACACAGGATCTGGCCAACAAGTATGCGAAAAATGCGAAAGAACGAGCCAGATGAGGGCAAATCCCAGACCTAACCGAGACATAACCGGCGTTATCCTCTATAATATTAATCGCAACCAGGTTCAATTGACTGTTTCGGTGTGGTAACGCATTACTACGTGATCCAAACCAGATAAAGCCCAGGATCTGGCCAACAAGTATGTGAAAAATGTGAAAGTTCGAGCCAGATGAGGGCAAATACCAGACCTAACCCAGACTAAACCGGCGTTATCCCCTAATATATTAACCGCAACCAGGTATAATTGACTGTTTCGGTGTGGTACCGCATTGCTACGATGATCAAAGCCAGAAAAAACCCAGGATCAGGCCAACAAGTATGCGAAAAATGCGAAAGTACGATCCAGATGAGGGCAAATCCCAGACCTAACCGAGACATAACCGGCGTTATCCTCTAAAATATTATTCGCAACCAGGTGTAATTGACTGTTTCGGTGTGGTACCACATTACTACGTGGTCCAAGCCAGAAAAAGCCCAGGATCTGGCCAACATGAATGCGAAAAATGCGAAAGTACGCGCCAGATGAGGGCTAATCCCAGACCTAACCGAGACATAACCGGCGTTATCCTCTAAAATATTAATCGCAACCAGGTTTAATTGACTGTTTCGTTGTGGAACCACATTACTGCGGGATCCAAACCAGAAAAAACCCAGGATCTGGCCAACAAGTATGCGAAAAATGCGAAAGTACGAGCCAGATGTGGGCAAATCCCAGACCTACCCGAGACATAACCGGCGTTATCCTCTAAAATATTAATCGCAACCAGGTTTAATTGACTGTTTCCATGTTGTACCGCATTACGACGTGATCCAAACCAGAAAGAGGCCAGGATCTGGCCAACAAGTATGCGGAAAATGCGAAAGTGCGAGCCAGATGTGGGCAAATCCCAGACCTACCCGAGACATAACCGGCGTTATCCTCTAAAATATTAATCGCAACCAGGTATAATTGACTGTTTCGGTGTGGTACCGCATTACTACGTGATCCAAACCAGATAAAGCCCAGGATCTGGCCAACAAGTATGTGAAAAATGTGAAAGTTCGAGCCAGATGAGGGCAAATATCAGACCTAACCCAGACAAAACCGGTGTTATCCCCTAAAATATTAACCGCAACCAGGTATAATTGACTGTTTCGGTGTGGTACCGCATTGCTACGATGATCCAAGCCACAAAAAACCCAGGAGCTGGCCATCAGGTATGCGAAAAATGCGAAAGTACGCGCCAGATGAGGGCTAATCCCAGACCTAACCGAGACATAACCGGCGTTATCCACTAAAATATTAATCGCAACCAGGTTTAATTGACTGTTTCGGTGTGGTACCACATTACTACGTGGTCCAAGCCAGAAAAAGGCCAGGATCTGGCCAACAAGTATACGAAAGACGCGAAAGTACGAGCGAGATGAGGACAAATCCCAGACCTACCCGAGACATAACCAGCGCTATCCTCTAAAATATTAATAGCAACCAGGTTTAATTGACTGTTTCCATGTTGTACCGCATTACGACGTGATCCAAACCAGAAAGAGGCCAGGATCTGGCCAACAAGTAGGCGAAAAACGCGAAAGTATGTGCCAGATGAGGGCTAATCCCAGACCTAACCGAGACATAACCGGCGTTATCCTCTAAAATATTAATCGCAACCAGGTTTAATTGACTGTTTCGTTGTGGAACCACACTACAACGGGATCCAAACCAGACAAAACCCAGGATCTGGCCAACAAAAATGCGAAAAATGCGAAAGTACGAGCCAGATGAGGGAAAATCCCAGACCTAACCGAGACATAACCGGCGCTATCCTCTAAAATATTAATCGCAACCAGGTTTAATTGACTGTTTCGGTGTGGTACTGCATTACTACGTGATCCAAACCAGAAAAAGCCTAGGATCTGGCCAACAAGTATGCGAAAAACGCGAATGTATGAGCCAGATGATTGCAAATACCAGAACTAACTCAGACATAACCAGCGTTATCCTCTAAACTATTAATCGCAACCAGGTATAATTGACTGTTTCAGTGTGGTACCACATTACTACGTGATCCAAACCAGAAAAAGGCCATGATCTGGCCAACAAGTATGCGAAAAATGCGAAAGTACGAGCCAGATGAGGGCAAATCCCAGACCTAACCGAGACATAACCGGCGTTATCCTCTAAAATATTATTCGCAACCAGGTGTAATTGACTGTTTCGGTGCGGTACCACATTACTACGTGGTCCAAGCCAGAAAAAACCCAGGATCTGGCCAACAAGTATGCGAAAAATGCGAAAGTACGATCCAGATGAGGGCAAATCCCAGACCTAACCGAGACATAACCGGCGTTATCCTCTAAAATATTATTCGCAACCAGGTGTAATTGACTGTTTCGGTGTGGTACCACTTTACTACGTGGTCCAAGCCAGAAAAAGCCCAGGATCTGGCCAACATGAATGCGAAAAATGCGAATGTACGCGCCAGATGAGGGCTAATCCCAGACCTAACCGAGACATAACCGGCGTTATCCTCTAAAATATTAATCGCAACCAGGTTTAATTGACTGTTTCGTTGTGGAACTACATTACTGCGGGATCCAAACCAGAAAAAACCCAGGATCTGGCCAACAAGTATGCGAAAAATGCGAAAGTACGATCCAGATGAGGGCAAATCCCAGACCTAACCGAGACATAACCGGCGTTATCCTCTAAAATATTATTCGCAACCAGGTGTAATTGACTGTTTCGGTGTGGTACCACTTTACTACGTGGTCCAAGCCAGAAAAAGCCCAGGATCTGGCCAACATGAATGCGAAAAATGCGAATGTACGCGCCAGATGAGGGCTAATCCCAGACCTAACCGAGACATAACCGGCGTTATCCTCTAAAATATTAATCGCAACCAGGTTTAATTGACTGTTTCGTTGTGGAACTACATTACTGCGGGATCCAAACCAGAAAAAACCCAGGATCTGGCCAACAAGTATGCGAAAAATGCGAAAGTACGATCCAGAGGAGGGCAAATCCCAGACCTAACCGAGACATAACCGGCGCTATCCTCTAAAATATTAATCGCAACCAGGTTTAATTGACTGTTTCGGTGTGGTACTGCATTACTACGTGATCCAAACCAGAAAAAGCCCAGGATCTGGCCAACAAGAATGCGAAAAATGCGAAAGTACGCGCCAGATGAGGGCAAATGCCAGACCTAACCGAGACATAACCGGCGTTATCCTCTAAAATATTAATCGCAACCAGGTTTAATTGACTGTTTCGTTGTGGAACCACATTACTGCGGGATCCAAACCAGAAAAAACCCAGGATCTGGCCAACAAAAATGCGAAAAATGCGAAAGTACGAGCCAGATGAGGGAAAATCCCAGACCTAACCGAGACATAACCGGCGCTATCCTCTAAAATATTAATCGCAACCAGGTTTAATTGACTGTTTCGGTGTGGTACTGCATTACTACGTGATCCAAACCAGAAAAAGCCTAGGATCTGGCCAACAAGTATGCGAAAAACGCGAATGTATGAGCCAGATGATTGCAAATACCAGAACTAACTCAGACATAACCAGCGTTATCCTCTAAACTATTAATCGCAACCAGTTTAATTGACTGTTTCGGTGTGGAACCTCATTACTACGTGATCCAAACCAGATAAAGCCCAGGATCTGGCCAACAAGTATGAGAAAAATGCGAAAGTTCGAGCCAGATGGTGGCAAATCCCAGACCTAACCGGGACATAAACAGCGTTATCCTCTAAAATATTAATAGCAACCAGGTTTAATTGACTGTTTCCATGTTGTACCGCATTACGACGTGATCCAAACCAGAAAAAGGCCAGGATCTGGCCAACAAGTAGGCGAAAAACGCGAAAGTATGTGCCAGATGAGGGCTAATCCCAGACCTAACCGAGACATAACCGGCGTTATCCTCTAAAATATTAATCGCAACCAGGTATAATTGACTGTTTCAGTGTGGTACCACATTACTACGTGATCCAAACCAGAAAAAGGCCATGATCTGGCCAACAAGTATGCGAAAAATGCGAAAGTACGAGCCAGATGAGGGCAAATCCCAGACCTAACCGAGACATAACCGGCGTTATCCTCTAAAATATTAATCGCAACCAGGTATAATTGACTGTTTCGGTGTGGAACCACATTACTACGTGATCCAAACCAGAAAAGGGCCAGGGTCTGGCCAACAAGTATGCGAAAAATACGAAAGTCCGAGCCAGATGTCGGGAAATACCAGACCTAACCGAGACATAATCGGCGCTATCCTCTATAATATTAATCGCAACCAGGTTCAATTGACTGTTTCGGTGTGGAACCACATTACTACGGGATCCAAACGAGAAAAAACCCAGGATCTGTTCAACAACTATGAGAAAAACGCGAAAGTACGATCCAGATGAGTGCAAATCCCAGACCTAACCGAGACATAACCGGCGTTATCCTCTAAAATATTATTCGCAACCAGGTGTAATTGACTGTTTCGGTGTGGTACCACATTACTACGTGGTCCAAGCCAGAAAAAGCCCAGGATCTGGCCAACAAGTAGGCGAAAAACGCGAAAGTATGTGCCAGATGAGGGCTAATCCCAGACCTAACCGAGACATAACCGGCGTTATCCTCTAAAATATTAATCGCAACCAGGTATAATTGACTGTTTCAGTGTGGTACCACATTACTACGTGATCCAAACCAGAAAAAGGCCATGATCTGGCCAACAAGTATGCGAAAAATGCGAAAGTACGAGCCAGATGAGGGCAAATCCCAGACCTAACCGAGACATAACCGGCGTTATCCTCTAAAATATTATTCGCAACCAGGTGTAATTGACTGTTTCGGTGTGGTACCACATTACTACGTGGTCCAAGCCAGAAAAAGCCCAGGATCTGGCCAACATGAATGCGAAAAATGCGAATGTACGCGCCAGATGAGGGCTAATCCCAGACCTAACCGAGACATAACCGGCGTTATCCTCTAAAATATTAATCGCAACCAGGTTTAATTGACTGTTTCAGTGTGGTACCACACTACTACGTGTTCCAAGCCAGAAAAAACCCAGGATCTGGCCAACAAGTATGCGAAAAATGCGAAAGTACGATCCAGATGAGGGCAAATCCCAGACCTAACCGAGACATAACCGGCGTTATCCTCTAAAATATTATTCGCAACCAGGTGTAATTGACTGTTTCGGTGTGGTACCACATTACTACGTGGTCCAAGCCAGAAAAAGCCCAGGATCTGGCTAACATGAATGCGAAAAATGCGAATGTACGCGCCAGATGAGGGCTAATCCCAGACCTAACCGAGACATAACCGGCGTTATCCTCTAAAATATTAATCGCAACCAGGTTTAATTGACTGTTTCGTTGTGGAACCACATTACTGCGGGATCCAAACCAGAAAAAACCCAGGATCTGGCCAACAAGTATGCGAAAAATGCGAAAGTACGATCCAGATGAGGGCAAATCCCAGACCTAACCGAGACATAACCGGCGTTATCCTCTAAAATATTATTCGCAACCAGGTGTAATTGACTGTTTCGGTGTGGTACCACATTACTACGTGGTCCAAGCCAGCAAAAGGCCAGGATCTGGCCAACATGAATGCGAAAAATGCGAAAGTACGCGCCAGATGAGGGCTAATCCCAGACCTAACCGAGACATAACCGGCGTTATCCACTAAAATATTAATCGCAACCAGGTTTAATTGACTGTTTCGGGGTGGTACCACATTACTACGTGGTCCAAGCCAGAAAAAGGCCAGGATCTGGCCAACAAGTATGCGAAAAACGCGAAAGTACGAGCCAGATGAGGACAAATCCCAGACCTACCCGAGACATAACCGGCGCTATCCTCTAAAATATTAATCGCAACCAGTTTCATTGACTGCTTCGGTGTGGAACCTCATTACTACGGGATCCAAAACAGAAAAAACCCAGGATCTGGCCAACAAGTAGGCGAAAAACGCGAAAGTATGTGCCAGATGAGGGCTAATCCCAGACCTAACCGAGACATAACCGGCGTTATCCTCTAAAATAATAATCGCAACCAGGTATAATTGACTGTTTCAGTGTGGTACCACAAAACTACGTGATCCAAACCAGAAAAAGGCCATGATCTGGCCAACAAGTATGCGAAAAATGCGAAAGTACGAGCCAGATGAGGGCAAATCCCAGACCTACCCGAGACATAACCGGCGTTATCCTCTAAAATATTAATCGCAACCAGGTTTAATTGACTGTTTCGGTGTGGTACCGCATTACTACGTGATCCAAACCAGAAAAAGGCCATGATCTGGCCAACAAGTATGCGAAAAATGCGAAAGTATGAGCCAGATGATTGCAAATACCAGAACTATGCCTGACATTACCAGCGTTATCCTCTAAAATACGAATCGGAACATGCTTTTAATGACTGTTCCAGTGTGGTAACACATTACTACGAGATCCAAACCAGAAAAATCCCAGGATCGGGCCAACAAGAATGCGAGAAACGCGAAAGTACGAGCCACATGAGTGAAAATTCCAGACCTAACCCAGTCATAACCGGCGTTATCCGCTAAAATATTAATCGCAACCAGGTTTAGTTGACTGTTTCGTTGTGGACCCACATTACTACGGGATCCAAACCAGAAAGAACCCAGGATCTGGCCAACAAGTATGCGAAAAATGCGAAAGAACGAGCCAGATGAGGGCAAATCCCAGACCTAACCGAGACATAACCGGCGTTATCCTCTATAATATTAATCGCAACCAGGTTCAATTGACTGTTTCGGTGTGGTAACGCATTACTACGTGATCCAAACCAGATAAAGCCCAGGATCTGGCCAACAAGTATGCGAAAAATGCGAAAGTACGAGCCAGATGTGGGCAAATCCCAGACCTACCCGAGACATAACCGGCGTTATCCTCTAAAATATTAATCGCAACCAGGTATAATTGACTGTTTCGGTGTGGTACCGCATTACTACGTGATCCAAACCAGATAAAGCCCAGGATCTGGCCAACAAGTATGCGAAAAATGCGAAAGTACGAGCCAGATGTGGGCAAATCCCAGACCTACCCGAGACATAACCGGCGTTATCCTCTAAAATATTAATCGCAACCAGGTTTAATTGACTGTTTCCATATTGTACCGCATTACGACGTGATCCAAACCAGAAAGAGGCCAGGATCTGGCCAACAAGTATGCGGAAAATGCGAAAGTGCGAGCCAGATGTGGGCAAATCCCAGACCTACCCGAGACATAACCGGCGTTATCCTCTAAAATATTAATCGCAACCAGGTATAATTGACTGTTTCGGTGTGGTACCGCATTACTACGTGATCCAAACCAGATAAAGCCCAGGATCTGGCCAACAAGTATGTGAAAAATGTGAAAGTTCGAGCCAGATGAGGGCAAATATCAGACCTAACCCAGACAAAACCGGTGTTATCCCCTAAAATATTAACCGCAACCAGGTATAATTGACTGTTTCGGTGTGGTACCGCATTGCTACGATGATCCAAGCCACAAAAAACCCAGGAGCTGGCCATCAGGTATGCGAAAAATGCGAAAGTACGCGCCAGATGAGGGCTAATCCCAGACCTAACCGAGACATAACCGGCGTTATCCACTAAAATATTAATCGCAACCAGGTTTAATTGACTGTTTCGGTGTGGTACCACATTACTACGTGGTCCAAGCCAGAAAAAGGCCAGGATCTGGCCAACAAAAATGCGAAAAATGCGAAAGTACGAGCCAGATGAGGGAAAATCCCAGACCTAACCGAGACATAACCGGCGCTATCCTCTAAAATATTAATCGCAACCAGGTTTAATTGACTGTTTCGGTGTGGTACTGCATTACTACGTGATCCAAACCAGAAAAAGCCCAGGATCTGGCCAACAAGAATGCGAAAAATGCGAAAGTACGCGCCAGATGAGGGCAAATGCCAGACCTAACCGAGACATAACCGGCGTTATCCTCTAAAATATTAATCGCAACCAGGTTTAATTGACTGTTTCGTTGTGGAACCACATTACTGCGGGATCCAAACCAGAAAAAACCCAGGATCTGGCCAACAAGTATGCGAAAAATGCGAAAGTACGATCCAGATGAGGGCAAATCCCAGACCTAACCGAGACATAACCGGCGTTATCCTCTAAAATATTAATCGCAACCAGGTTTATTTGACTGTTTCGGTGTGGTAACGCATTACTACGTGATCCAAACCAGATAAAGCCCAGGATCTGGCCAACAAGTATGTGAAAAATGTGAAAGTTCGAGCCAGATGAGGACAAATCCCAGACCTACCCGAGACATAACCGCCGTTATCCTCTAAAATATTAATCTCAACCAGGTTTAATTGACTGTTTCGTTGTGGAACCACACTACAACGGGATCCAAACCAGACAAAACCCAGGATCTGGCCAACAAAAATGCGAAAAATGCGAAAGTTCGAGCCAGATGGTGGCAAATCCCAGACCTAACCGGGACATAAACAGCGTTATCCTCTAAAATATTAATAGCAACCAGGTTTAATTGACTGTTTCCATGTTGTACCGCATTACGACGTGATCCAAACCAGAAAGAGGCCAGGATCTGGCCAACAAATATGCGAAAAATGCGAAAGTTCGAGCCAGATGTGGGCAAATCCCAGACCTACCCGAGACATAACCGGCGTTATCCTCTAAAACATTAATCGCGACCAGGTTTAATTGACTGTTTCAGTGTGGTACCACATTACTACGTGATCCAAACCAGAAAAAGCCCAGGATCTGGCCAACAAGTATGCGAAAAACGCGAATGTATGAGCCAGATGATTGCAAATACCAGAACTAACTCGGACATAACCAGCGTTATCCTCTAAAATACTGATCGGAACCAGCTTCCATTGACTGCTTCAGTGTGGTACTACATTACTACGTGATCCAAACCAGAAAAAGGCCTGGATCTGGCCAATAAGTATGCGAAAATTGCGAAAGTATGAGCCAGATGATTGCAAATACCAGAACTAACCCAGACATAACCAGCGTTATCCTCTAAAATATTAATCGCAACCAGGTTTAATTGACTGTTTCGGTGTGGTACTGCATTACTACGTGATCCAGACCAGAAAAAGGCCAGGATCTGGCCAACAAGTATGCGCAAAATGCGAAAGTACGAGCCAGATGAGGGCAAATCCCAGACCAAACCGAGACATAACCGGCGTTATCCTCTAAAATATTAATCGCAACCAGGTTTAATTGACTGTTTCGGTGTGGTACCGCATTACTACGTGATCCAAACCAGAAAAATCCCAGGATCGGGCCAACCAGAATGCGAGAAACGCGAAAGTACGAGCCACATGAGGGAAAGTCCCAGACCTAACCCAGACATAACCGGCGTTATCCGCTAAAATATTAATCGCAACCAGCTTTAATTGACTGTTTCGGTGTGGTACCACATTACTACGTGGTCCAAGCCAGAAAAAGGCCAGGATCTGGCCAACAAGAATGCGAAAAATGCGAAAGTACGCGCCAGATGAGGACAAATACCAGACCTAACCGAGACATTACCGGCATTACCCTCTAAAATATTAATCGCAACCAGATTTAATTGACTGTTTCGGTGTGGTACTGCATTACTACGTGATCCAGACCAGAAAAAGGCCAGGATCTGGCCAACAAGTATGGGAAAAATGCGAAAGAACGATCCAGATGAGGGCAAATCCCAGACCTAACCGAGACATAACCGGCGTTAGCCTCTGAAATATTAATCGCAACCAGGTTCAATTGACTGTTTCGGTGTGGAACCACATTACTACGGGATCCAAACCAGAAAAATCCCAGGATCTGGCCAACAACTATGAGAAAAACGCGAAAGTATGAGCCAGATGATTGCAAATACCAGAACTATCCCAGGCATAACCAGCGTTATCCTCTAAAATATTAATCGCAACCAGGTTTATTTGACTGTTTCGGTGTGGTACCACATTACTACGTGGTCCAAGCCAGAAAAAGGCCAGGATCTGGCCAACAAGAATGCGAAAAATGCGAAAGTACGCGCCAGATGAGGACAAATACCAGACCTAACCGAGACATTACCGGCATTACCCTCTAAAATATTAATCGCAACCAGATTTAATTGACTGTTTCGGTGTGGTACCGCATTACTACGTGATCCAAACCAGAAAAAGCCCAGGATCTGGCCTACAAGTATGCGACAAACGCGAAAGTATATGCCAGATGATTGCAAATACCAGAACTAACCCAGACATAACCGGCGTTATCCCCTAAAATATTAATCGGAACCAGGTATAATTGACTGTTTCAGTGTGGTACCACATTACTACGTGAACCAAACCAGAAAAAGCCCAGGATCTGGCCTACAAGTATGCGACAAACGCGAAAGTATATGCCAGATGATTGCAAATACCAGAACTAACCCAGACATAATCGGCGTTATCCTCTAAAATATTAATCGCAACCAGGTTCAATTGACTGTTTCGGTGTGGAACCTCATTACTACGTGATCCAAACCAGATAAAGCCCAGGATCTGGCGAACAAGTATGAGAAAAATGCGAAAGTTCGAGCCAGATGAGGGCAAGTACCAGACCTAACCCAGACAAAACCGGCGTTATCCCCTAAAATATTAATTGCAACCAGGTATAATTGACTGTTTCGGTGTGGAACCCCATTACTACGTGATCCAAACCAGATAAAGCCCAGGATCTGGCCAACAAGTATAAGAAAAATGCGAAAGTTCGAGCCAGATGGGGGCAAATCCCAGACCAAACCGAGACATAACCGGCGTTATCCTCTAAAATATTAATCGCAACCAGGTTTAATTGACTGTTTCGGTGTGGTACCGCATTACTACGTGATCCAAACCAGAAAACGGCCATGATCTGGCCAACAAGTATGCGAAAAATGCGAAAGTATGAGCCAGATGATTGCAAATACCAGAACTATGCCTGACATTACTAGCGTTATCCTCTAAAACATTAATCGCGACCAGGTTTAATTGACTGTTTCAGTGTGGTACTACATTACTACGTGATCCAAACCAGAAAAAGGCCTGGATCTGGCCAATAAGTATGCGAAAATTGCGAAAGTACGCGCCAGATGAGGGCAAATACCAGACCTAACCGAGACATTACCGGCATTATCCTCTAAAATATTAATCGCAACCAGATTTAATTGACTGTTTCGGTGTGGTACCGCATTACTACGTGATCCAAACCAGAAAAAGCCCAGGATCTGGTCAACAAGTAGGCGAAAAACGCGAAAGTATGTGCCAGATGAGGGCTAATCCCAGACCTAACCGAGACATAACCGGCGTTATCCTCTAAAATATTAATCGCAACCAGGTATAATTGACTGTTTCAATGTGGTACCACATTACTACGTGATCCAAACCAGAAAAGGGACAGGGTCTGGCCAACAAGTATGCGAAAAATACGAAAGTCCGAGCCAGATGTGGGGAAATACCAGACCTAACCGAGACATAATCGGCGTTATCCTCTAAAATATTAATCGCATCCAGGTTCAATTGACTGTTTCGGTGTGGAACCACATTACTACGGGATTCAAACGAGAAAAAACCCAGGATCTGTTCAACAACTATGAGAAAAACGCGAAAGTACGAGCCAGATGAGGGAAAATCCCAGACCTAACCGAGACGTAACCGGCGTCATCCCCTAAAATATTAATCGCAACCAGGTATAATTGACTGTTTCGGTGTGGTACCGCATTGCTACGATGATCCAAACCAGAAAGAGGTCAGGATCTGGCCAACAAGTATGCGAAAATTGCGAAAGTACGAGCCAGATGAGGGCAAATCCCAGACCTAACGGATACATAACCGGCGTTATCCTCTAAAATATTAATCGCAACCAGGTTTATTTGACTGTTTCGGTGTGGTACCACATTACTACGTGGTCCAAGCCAGAAAAAGGCGAGGATCTGGCCAACAAGTATGCGAAAAACGCGAAAGTACGAGCCAGATGAGGACAAATCCCAGACCTACCCGAGACATAACCGGCGCTATCCTCTAAAATATTAATCGCAACCAGTTTCATTGACTGCTTCGGTGTGGAACCTCATTACTACGGGATCCAAAACAGAAAAAACCCAGGATCTGGCCAACAAGTATGCGACAAACGCGGAAGTATATGCCAGATGATTGCAAATACTAGAACTAACCCAGACATAACCGGCGTTATCCCCTAAAATATTAATCGCAACCAGGTTTAATTGACTGTTTCGGTGTGGTACCGCATTACTACGTGATCCAAACCAGAGAAAGGCCAGGGTCTGGCCAACAAGTATGCGAAAAACGCGAAAGTACGAGCCAGATGAGGGCAAATCCCAGACCTAACCGAGACATAACCGGCGTTAGCCTCTGAAATATTAATCGCAACCAGGTTCAATTGACTGTTTCGGTGTGGAACCACATTACTACGGGATCCAAACCAGAAAAAACCCAGGATCTGGCCAACAACTATGAGAAAAACGCGAAAGTATGAGCCAGATGATTGCAAATACCAGAACTATCCCAGGCATAACCAGCGTTATCCTCTAAAATATTAATTGCAGCAAGGTTTACTTGACTGTTTCGGTGTGGTACCACATTACTACGTGGTCCAAGCCAGAAAAAGGCCAGGATCTGGCCAACAAGAATGCGAAAAATGCGAAAGTACGCGCCAGATGAGGGCAAATACCAGACCTCACCGAGACATTACCGGCATTATCCTCTAAAATATTAATCGCAACCAGATTTAATTGACTGTTTCGGTGTGGTACCGCATTGCTACGTGATCCAAACCAGAAAAAGCCCAGGATCTGGTCAACAAGTAGGCGAAAAACGCGAAAGTATGTGCCAGATGAGGGCTAATCCCAGACCTAACCGAGACATAACCGGCGTTATCCTCTAAAATATTAATCGCAACCAGGTATAATTGACTGTTTCAGTGTGGTACCACATTACTACGTGATCCAAACCAGAAAAGGGACAGGGTCTGGCCAACAAGTATGCGAAAATTACGAAAGTCCGAGCCAGATGTGGGGAAATACCAAACCTAACCGAGACATAATCGGCGTTATCCTCTAAAATATTAATCGCATCCAGGTTCAATTGACTGTTTCGGTGTGGAACCACATTACTACGGGATTCAAACGAGAAAAAACCCAGGATCTGTTCAACAACTATGAGAAAAACGCGAAAGTACGAGCCAGATGGGGGAAAATCCCAGACCTAACCGAGACGTAACCGGCGTCATCCCCTAAAATATTAATCGCAACCAGGTATAATTGACTGTTTCGGTGTGGTACCGCATTGCTACGTGATCCAAACCAGAAAAAGGGCATGATCTGGCCAACAAGTATGCGAAAATTGCGAAAGTACGAGCCAGATGAGGGCAAATCCCAGACCTAACGGATACATAACCGGCGTTATCCTCTAAAATATTAATCGCAACCAGGTTTATTTGACTGTTTCGGTGTGGTACCACATTACTACGTGGTGCAAGCCAGAAAAAGGCCAGGATCTGGCCAACAAGTATGCGAAAAACGCGAAAGTACGAGCCAGATGAGGACAAATCCCAGACCTACCCGAGACATAACCGGCGTTATCCTCTAAAATATTAATCGCAACCAGGTTTAATTGACTGTTTCGGTGTGGTACCGCATTACTACGTGATCCAAACCAGAAAAAGGGCATGATCTGGCCAACAAGTATGCGAAAAATGCGAAAGTATGAGCCAGATGATTGCAAATACCAGAACTATGCCTGACATTACCAGCGTTATCCTCTAAAATACGAATCGGAACATGCTTTTAATGACTGTTTCAGTGTGGTAACACATTACTACGAGATCCAAACCAGAAAAATCCCAGGATCGGGCCAACAAGAATGCGAGAAACGCGAAAGTACGAGCCACATGAGTGAAAATTCCAGACCTAACCCAGGGATAACCAGCGTTATCCGCTAAAATATTAATCGCAACCAGGTTTAGTTGACTGTTTCGTTGTGGACCCACATTACTACGGGATCCAAACCAGAAAGAACCCAGGATCTGGCCAACAAGTATGCGAAAAATGCGAAAGAACGAGCCAGATGAGGGCAAATCCCAGACCTAACCGAGACATAACCGGCGTTATCCTCTAAAATATTAATCGGAACCAGGTTTATTTGACTGTTTCGGTGTGGTAACGCATTACTACGTGATCCAAACCAGATTAAGCCCAGGATCTGGCCAACAAGTATGTGAAAAATGTGAAAGTTCGAGCCAGATGAGGGCAAATACCAGACCTAACCCAGGCAAAACCGACGTTATCCCCTAAAATATTAACCGCAACCAGGTATAATTGACTGTTTCGGTGTGGTACCGCATTGCTACGATGACCCAAGCCAGAAAAAACCCAGGATCTGGCCAACAAGTATGCGAAAAATGCGAAAGTACGATCCAGATGAGGGCAAATACCAGACCTAACCGAGACATAACCGGCGTTATCCTCTAAAATATTATTCGCAACCAGGTGTAATTGACTGTTTCGGTGTGGTACCACATTACTACGTGGTCCAAGCCAGAAAAAGGCCAGGATCTGGCCAACATGAATGCGAAAAATGCGAAAGTACGCGCCAGATGAGGGCTAATCCCAGACCTAACCGAGACATAACCGGCGTTATCCCCTAAAATATTAATCGCAACCTGGTTTAATTGACTGTTTCGGTGTGGTACCGCATTACTACGTGATCCAAACCAGAGAAAGGCCAGGATCTGGCCAACAAGTATGCGAAAAACGCGAATGTATGAGCCAGATGGGGGCAAATCCCAGACCTAACCGAGACAAAACCAGCGTTATCATCTAAAATATTAATCGCAACCAGGTTTAATTGACTGTTTCGGTGTGGTACCGCATTACTACGTGATCCAAACCAGAAAGAGGCCAGGATCTGGCCAACAAGAATGCGAAAAATGCGAAAGTACGAACCCGATGAGGGCAAATCCCAGACCAAACCGGGACATAATCGGCGTTATCCTCTAAAATATTAATCGCATCCAGGTTCAATTGACTGTTTCGGTGTGGAACCACATTACTACGGGATTCAAACGAGAAAAAACCCAGGATCTGTTCAACAACTATGAGAAAAACGCGAAAGTACGAGCCAGATGGGGGAAAATCCCAGACCTAACCGAGACGTAACCGGCGTCATCCCCTAAAATATTAATCGCAACCAGGTATAATTGACTGTTTCGGTGTGGTACCGCATTGCTACGTGATCCAAACCAGAAAAAGGGCATGATCTGGCCAACAAGTATGCGAAAATTGCGAAAGTACGAGCCAGATGAGGGCAAATCCCAGACCTAACGGATACATAACCGGCGTTATCCTCTAAAATATTAATCGCAACCAGGTTTATTTGACTGTTTCGGTGTGGTACCACATTACTACGTGGTGCAAGCCAGAAAAAGGCCAGGATCTGGCCAACAAGTATGCGAAAAACGCGAAAGTACGAGCCAGATGAGGACAAATCCCAGACCTACCCGAGACATAACCGGCGTTATCCTCTAAAATATTAATCGCAACCAGGTTTAATTGACTGTTTCGGTGTGGTACCGCATTACTACGTGATCCAAACCAGAAAAAGGGCATGATCTGGCCAACAAGTATGCGAAAAATGCGAAAGTATGAGCCAGATGATTGCAAATACCAGAACTATGCCTGACATTACCAGCGTTATCCTCTAAAATACGAATCGGAACATGCTTTTAATGACTGTTTCAGTGTGGTAACACATTACTACGAGATCCAAACCAGAAAAATCCCAGGATCGGGCCAACAAGAATGCGAGAAACGCGAAAGTACGAGCCACATGAGTGAAAATTCCAGACCTAACCCAGGGATAACCAGCGTTATCCGCTAAAATATTAATCGCAACCAGGTTTAGTTGACTGTTTCGTTGTGGACCCACATTACTACGGGATCCAAACCAGAAAGAACCCAGGATCTGGCCAACAAGTATGCGAAAAATGCGAAAGAACGAGCCAGATGAGGGCAAATCCCAGACCTAACCGAGACATAACCGGCGTTATCCTCTAAAATATTAATCGGAACCAGGTTTATTTGACTGTTTCGGTGTGGTAACGCATTACTACGTGATCCAAACCAGATTAAGCCCAGGATCTGGCCAACAAGTATGTGAAAAATGTGAAAGTTCGAGCCAGATGAGGGCAAATACCAGACCTAACCCAGGCAAAACCGACGTTATCCCCTAAAATATTAACCGCAACCAGGTATAATTGACTGTTTCGGTGTGGTACCGCATTGCTACGATGACCCAAGCCAGAAAAAACCCAGGATCTGGCCAACAAGTATGCGAAAAATGCGAAAGTACGATCCAGATGAGGGCAAATACCAGACCTAACCGAGACATAACCGGCGTTATCCTCTAAAATATTATTCGCAACCAGGTGTAATTGACTGTTTCGGTGTGGTACCACATTACTACGTGGTCCAAGCCAGAAAAAGGCCAGGATCTGGCCAACATGAATGCGAAAAATGCGAAAGTACGCGCCAGATGAGGGCTAATCCCAGACCTAACCGAGACATAACCGGCGTTATCCCCTAAAATATTAATCGCAACCTGGTTTAATTGACTGTTTCGGTGTGGTACCGCATTACTACGTGATCCAAACCAGAGAAAGGCCAGGATCTGGCCAACAAGTATGCGAAAAACGCGAATGTATGAGCCAGATGGGGGCAAATCCCAGACCTAACCGAGACAAAACCAGCGTTATCATCTAAAATATTAATCGCAACCAGGTTTAATTGACTGTTTCGGTGTGGTACCGCATTACTACGTGATCCAAACCAGAAAGAGGCCAGGATCTGGCCAACAAGAATGCGAAAAATGCGAAAGTACGAACCCGATGAGGGCAAATCCCAGACCAAACCGGGACATAACCGGTGTTATCCTCTAAAATATTAATCGCAACCAGGTTTAATTGACTGTTTCGGTGTGGTACCGCATAGCTACGTGATCCAAACCAGAAAAAGGCCATGATCTGGCCAACAAGTATGCGAAATATGCGAAAGTATGAGCCAGATGATTGCAAATACCAGAACTATGCCTGACATAAACGGCGTTATCCTCTAAAATACGAATCAGAACATGCTTTTAATGACTGTTTCAGTGTGGTACCACATTACTACGTGATCCAAACCAGAAAAAGCCCAGGATCGGGCCAACAAGAATGCGAAAAATTGCGAAAGTACGAGCCTGATGAGGGAAGATCCCAGACCTAACCGAGACGTAACCGGCGTTATCCTCTAAAATATTTATCGCAACCACGTTTAATTGACTGTTTCGGTGTGGTACCGTATTACTACGGGATCCAAACAAGAAAAAGCCCAGGATCTTGCCAACAAGTATGCGAAAAGTGCGAAAGTACGATGCAGTTGAGGGCAAATCCCAGACCTAACCGTGACATAACCGGCCTTAACCTCTAAAATATTTATAGCAACCTGGTTTAATTGACTGTTTCGGTGTGGTACCGCATTACTACGTGATCCAAACCATAAAAAGGCTAGGATCAGGCCAACAAGTAAGCGAAATATGCGAAAGTACGAGCCAGATGTGGGTAAATCCCAGACCTACCCGAGACATAACCGGCGTTATCCTCTAAAATATTAATCGCAACCAGGTTTAATTGACTGTTTCAGTGTGGTACCACATTACTACGTGATTCAAACCAGAAAAAGCCCAGGATCTGGCCAGCAAGTATGCGAAAAACGCGAATGTATGAGCCAGATGGTTGCAAATACCAGAACTAACCCAGACATAACCAGCGTTATCCTCTAAAATACTGATCGGAACCAGTTTCTATTGACTGTTTCAGTGTGGTACCATTCCCTACGTGGTCCATGCCAGCAGAAGGCCAGTATGTGGCCAACAAGTATGCGAAAACTGCGAAAGTACGAGCCAGTTGTGGGCAAATACCAGACCTAACCGAGACATAACCGGCGTTATCCACTAAAATATTATCCACAACCAGGTTTAATTGACTGCTTCGGTGTGGTACCACATTACTACGTGGTCCAAGCCAGAAAATGGCCAGGATCTGGCCAACATGTATACGAAAAACGCGAAAGTACGAGCCAGATGAGGACAAATCCCAGACCTACCCGAGACATAACCGGCGTTAACCTCTAAAATATTAATCGCAACCGGTATAATTGACTGTTTTGGTGTGGAAACTCATTACTACCGGATCCAAAACAGAAACAACCCAGGATCTGGCCAACAAGTATGCGAGAAACGCGAAAGTATGAGCCAGATGATTGCAAATACCAGAAGTAGCCCAGGCATAACCAGCGTTATCCTCTAAAATACTAAGCGGAACCAGCTTTTATTGACAGTGTGGTACCACATTACGACGTGATCCAAACAAGAAAAAGCCCAGGATCTGGCCAACAAATATGCGAAAAGTGCGAAAGTACGAGGCAGTTGAGGGCAAATCCCAGACCTAACCGTGACATAACCAGCCTTAACCTCTAAAATATTTATAGGAACCAGGTTTAATTGACTGTTTCGGTGTGGTACCGCATTACTACGTTATCCAAACCATAAAAAGGCTAGGATCAGGCCAACATGTAAGCGAAATATGCGAAAGTACGAGCGAGATGAGGGCAAATACCAGACCTAACCGAGACATAACCGGCGTTATCCACTAAAGTATTAATCGGAACCAGGTTTAATTGACAGTTTCAGTGTGGTACCACTTCACTATGTGGTCCACGCCAGCAGAAGGCCAGTATGTGGCCAAAAAGTATTCGAATCATGCGAAAGTACGTTCCAGATGAGGACAAATCCCAGACCCAACCGAGACATAACCGGCGTTATCCTCTAAAGTATTAATCGGAACCAGGTTTAATTGACAGTTTCAGTGTGGTACCACTTCACTATGTGGTCCACGCCAGCAGAAGGCCAGTATGTGGCCAACAAGTATGCGAAAACTGCGAAAGTACGAGCCAGTTGAGGGCAAATACCAGACCTAACCGAGACATAACCGGCGTTATCCACTAAAATATTATTCACAACCAGGTTTAATTGACTGCTTCGGTGTGGTACCACATTACTACGTGGTCCAAGCCAGAAAAAGTCCAGGATCTGCCAACAAGTATGCGAAAAATGCGAAAGTACGAGCCAGATGAGGGCAAATACCATACATAACCGAGACATTACCGGCTTTATCCTCTAAAATATTAATCGCAACCAGATTTAATTGACTGTTTCGGTGTGGTACCGCATTACTACGTGATCCAAACCAGAAAGAGGCCAGGATCTGGCCAACAAGTAGGCGAAAAACGCGAATGTACGAGCCAGATGATTGCAAATACCAGAACTCACCCCGACATAACCATCGCTATCCTCTAAAATACTAATCGGAACCAGCTTTTATTGACTGTATCAGTGTGGTACCACATTACTACGTGATCCAAACCAGAAAAAGGCCAGGATCTGGCCAACAAGTATGCGAAAAATGCGAAAGTATGAGCCAGATGAGGGCAAATACCAGACATAACCGGCGTTATCCTCTAAAATACTAATCGGAACCAGCACTTATTGACTATTTCAGTGTGGTACCACATTATTACGTGTTCCAAACGAGAAAAGGGCCAGGGTCTGGCCAACAAGTGTGCGAAAAACGCGAAAGTATGAGCCAGATGGTTTCAAATACCAGAACTAACACAGACATAACCAGCGTTATCCTCTAAAAGACTAATCGGAACCAGCTTTTATTGACTGTTTCAGTGTGGTACCACATTACTACGTGATCCAAACCAGAAAAAGGCCAGGATCTGGCCAACAAGTATGCGAAAAACGCGAAAGTACGAGCCAGATGAGGACAAATCCCAGACCTACCCGAGACATAACCGGCGTTATCCTCTAAAGTATTAATCGGAACCAGGTTTAATTTACTGTTTCAGTGTGGTACCTCTTTACTACGTGGTCCAAGCCAGAAGAAGGCCAGGATGTGGCCAACAAGTATGCGAAAAATGCGAAAGTACGAGCCAGATGAGGGCAAATGCCAGACCTAACCGAGACATAACCGGCGTTATCCTCTAAAATATTAATCGCAACCAGGTTTAATTGACTGTTTCGTTGTGGAACCACATTACTGCGGGATCCAAACCAGAAAAAACCCAGGATCTGGCCAACAAGTATGCGAAAAATGCGAAAGTACGATCCAGATGGGGGCAAATCCCAGACCTAACCGAGACATAACCAGCGTTATCCTCTAAAATATTATTCGCAACCAGGTTTAATTGACTGTTTCGGTGTGGTACCACATTACTACGTGGTCCAAGCCAGAAAAAGGCCAGGATCTGGCCAACAAGTATGCGAAAAACGCGAAAGTACGAGCCAGATGAGGACAAATCCCAGACCTACCCGAGGCATAACCGGCGTTATCCTCTAAAATATTAATCTCAACCAGGTTTAATTGACTGTTTCGTTGTGGAACCGCATTACTACGTGATTCAAACCAGAAAAAGGCCATGATCTGGCCAACAAGTATGCGAAAAATGCGAAAGTATGAGCCAGATGAGGGCAAATACCAGACATAACCGGCGTTATCCTCTAAAATACTAATCGGCACCAGCACTTATTGACTGTTACAGTGTGGTACCACATTACTACGTGATCCAAACCAGAAAAAGGCCAGGATCTGGCCAACAAGTATGCGAAAAACGCGAAAGTACGAGCCAGATGAGGACAAATCCCAGACCTACCCGAGACATAACCGTCGTTATCCTTTAAAATATTAATCGCAACCAGTTTAATTGACTGTTTCGGTGTGGAACCTCATTACTACGGGATCCAAAACAGAAAAAACCCAGGATCTGGTCAACAAGTATGCGAAAAGGCGAAAGTATGAGCCAGATGATTGCAAATACCAGAACTAACCCAGACATAACCAGCGTTATCGTCTAAAATAATTATCGGAACCAGCCTCTAATGACTAGTTCAGTGTGGTACCACATTACTACGTGTTCCAAACGAGAAAAGGGCCAGGGTCTGGCCAACAAGTGTGCGAAAAACGCGAAAGTATGAGCCAGTTGGTTTCAAATACCAGAACTAACACAGACATAACCAGCGTTATCCTCTAAAATACTAATCGGAACCAGGTTTAATTGACTGTTTCAGTGTGGTACCTCTTTACTACGTGGTCCAAGCCAGAAGAAGGCCAGGATGTGGCCAACAAGTATGCGAAAAATGCGAAAGTACGAGCCAGATGAGGGCAAATACCAGACCTAACCGAGACATAACCGGCGTTATCCTCTAAAATATTAATCGCAACCAGGTTTAATTGACTGTTTCGTTGTGGAACCACATTACTGCGGGATCCAAACCAGAAGAAACCCAGGATCTGGCCAACAAGTATGCGAAAAATGCGAAAGTACGATCCAGACGAGGGCAAATCCCAGACCTAACCGAGACATAACCGGCGTTATCCTCTAAAATATTATTCGCAACCAGGTTTAATTGACTGTTTCGGTGTGGTACCACATTACTACGTGGTCCAAGCCAGAAAAAGGCCAGGATCTGGCCAACAAGTATGCGAAAAACGCGAAAGTACGAGCCATATGAGGACAAATCCCAGACCTACCCGAGACATAACCGGCGTTATCCTCTAAAATATTAATCTCAACCAGGTTTAATTGACTGTTTCGTTGTGGAACCACATTACTACGGAATCCAAACCAGAAAAAACCCAGGATCTGGCCAACAAGTATGCGCAAAATGCGAAAGTACGAGCCAGATGAGGGCAAATCCCAGACCAAACCGAGACATAACCGGCGTTATCCTCTAAAATATTAATCGCAACCAGGTTTAATTGACTGCTTCGTTGTGGTACCGCATTACTACGTGATCCAAACCAGAAAAAGGCCATGATCTGGCCAACAAGTGTGCGAAAAATGCGAAAGTATGAGCTAGATGAGGGCAAATACCAGACCTAACCGAGACATAACCGGCGTTATCCTCTAAAATACTAATCGGAACCAGCTTCTATTGACTGTTTCAGTGTGGTACAACATTACTACGTGATCCAAACCAGAAAAAGGCAAAGGATCCGGCCAACAAGTATGCGAAAAACGCGAAAGTATGAGCCAGATGATTGCAAATACCAGAACTAACACAGACATAACCTGCGTTATCCTCTAAAATACTAATCGGAACCAGCTTTATTGACTGTTACAGCGTGGTACCACATTACTACGTGATCCAATCCAGAAAAAGGCCAGGATCAGGCCAACAAGTATGCGAAAAACGCGAAAGTACGAGCCAGATGAGGACAAATCCCAGACCTACCCGAGACATAACCGGCGTTATCCTCTAAAATATTAAGCGCAACCAGTTTAATTGACTGTTTCGGTGTGGAACCTCATTACTACGGGATCCAAAACAGAAAAAACCCAGAATCTGGTCAACAAGTATGCGAAAAACGCCAAAGTATGACCCAGATGATTGCAAATACCAGAACTAACCCAGACATAACCAGCGTTATCCTCTAAAATACTTATCGGAACCAGCCTCTATCGACTATTTCAGTGTGGTACCACATTACTACGTGTTCCAAACGAGAAAAGGGCCAGGGTCTGGCCAACAAGTGTGCGAAAAACGCGAAAGTATGAGCCTGATGGTTTCAAATACCAGAACTAACACAGACATAACCAGCGTTATCCTCTAAAATACTAATCGGAACCATGCTTTTATTGACTGTTTCAGTGTGGTACCTCATTACTACGTGATCCAAACCAGAAAAAACCCAGGATCTGGCCAACAAGTATGCGAAAAACGCGAAAGTACGAGCCAGATGAGGACAAATCCCAGACCTACCCGAGACATAACCGGCGTTATCCTCTAAAATATTAATCTCAACCAGGTTTAATTGACTGTTTCGTTGTGGAACCGCATTACTACGTGATTCAAACCAGAAAAAGGCCATGATCTGGCCAACAAGTATGCGAAAAATGCGAAAGTATGAGCCAGATGAGGGCAAATACCAGACATAACCGGCGTTATCCTCTAAAATACTAATCGGAACCAGCACTTATTGACTGTTACAGTGTGGTACCACATTACTACGTGATCCAAACCAGAAAAAGGCAAAGGATCCGGGCATCAAGTATGCGAAAAACGCGAAAGTATGAGCCAGATGATTGCAAATACCAGAACTAACACAGACATAACCTGCGTTATCCTCTAAAATATTATTCGCAACCAGGTTTAATTGACCGTTTCGGTGTGGTACCACATTACTACGTGGTCCAAGCCAGAAAAAGGCCAGGATCTGGCCAACAAGTATGCGAAAAACGCGAAAGTACGAGCCAGATGAGGACAAATCCCAGACCTACCCGAGACATACCCGGCGTTATCCTCTAAAATATTAATCTCAACCAGGTTTAATTGACTGCATCGGTGTGGTACCGCATTACAACGTGATCCAAACCAGAATAAGGCCATGATCTGGCCAACAAGTATGCGAAAAATGCGAAAGTATGAGCCAGATGAGGGCAAGTACCAGACCTAACAGAGACATAACCGGCGTTATCCTCTAAAATATTAATCGCAACCAGTTTAATTGACTGTTTTGGTGTGGAACCTCATTACTACGGGATCCAAGACAGAAAAAACCCAGAATCTGGTCAACAAGTATGCGAAAAACGCCAAAGTATGACCCAGATGATTGCAAATACCAGAACTAACCCAGACATAACCAGCGTTATCGTCTAAAATACTTATCGGAACCAGCCTCTAATGACTAGTGCAGTGTGGTACCACATTACTACGTGTTCCAAACGAGAAAAGGGCCAGGGTCTGGCCAACAAGTGTGCGAAAAACGCGAAAGTATGAGCCAGATGGTTTCAAATACCAGAACTAACACAGACATAACCAGCGTTATCCTCTAAAATACTAATCGGAACCAGCTTTTATTGACTGTT
This sequence comes from Colletes latitarsis, assembly GCF_051014445.1. NCBI lineage: Eukaryota > Metazoa > Arthropoda > Insecta > Hymenoptera > Colletidae > Colletes > Colletes latitarsis. Next base: position 407,137 of record NW_027488379.1, on the reverse strand, counting down.
TCAGTGTGGTACCACATTACTACGTGATCCAAACCAGAAAAAGGCCAGAATCTGGCCTACAAGTATGCGAAAAATGCGAAAGTATGAGCCAGATGAGGGCAAATACCAGACCTAACCGAAACATAACCGGCGTTATCCTCTAAAATACTAATCGGAACCAGCTTCTATTGACTGTTTCTGTGTGGTACAACATTACTACGTGATCCAAACCAGAAAAAGGCAAAGGATCCGGCCAACAAGTATGCGAAAAACGCGAAAGTATGAGCCAGATGATTGCAAATACCAGAACTAACACAGACATAACCTGCGTTATCCTCTAAAATACTAATCGGAACCAGCTTTTATTGACTGTTACAGTGTGGTACCACATTACTACGTGATCCAAACCAGAAAAAGGCCAGGATCTGGCCAACAAGTATGCGAAAAACGCGAAAGTACTAGCCAGATGAGGACAAATCCCAGACCTACCCGAGACATAACCGGCGTTATCCTCTAAAATATTAATCGCAACCAGTTTAATTGACTGTTTCGGTGTGGAACCTCATTACTACGGGATCCAAAACAGAAAAAACCCAGAATCTGGTCAACAAGTATGCGAAAAACGCCAAAGTATGACCCAGATGATTGCAAATACCAGAACTAACCCAGACATAACCAGCGTTATCCTCTAAAATACTTATCGGAACCAGCCTCTATCGACTATTTCAGTGTGGTACCACATTACTACGTGTTCCAAACGAGAAAAGGGCCAGGGTCTGGCCAACAAGTGTGCGAAAAACGCGAAAGTATGAGCCAGATGGTTTCAAATACCAGAACTAACACAGACATAACCAGCGTTATCCTCTAAAATACTAATCGGAACCAGCTTTTATTGACTGTTTCAGTGTGGTACCACATTACTACGTGATCCAAACCAGAAAAAACCCAGGATCTGGCCAACAAGTATGCGCAAAATGCGAAAGTACGAGCCAGATGAGGGCAAATCCCAGACCAAACCAAGACATAACCGGCGTTATCCTCTAAAATATTAATCGCAACCAGGTTTAATTGACTGCTTCGGTGTGGTACCGCATTACTACGTGATCCAAACCAGAAAAAGGCCATGATCTGGCCAACAAGTATGCGAAAAATGCGAAAGTATGAGCCAGATGAGGGCAAGTACCAGACCTAACAGAGACATAACCGGCGTTATCCTCTAAAATACTAATCGGAACCAGGTTTAATTGACTGTTTCGTTGTGGAACCACATTACTGCGGGATCCAAACCAGAAAAAACCCAGGATCTGGCCAACAAGTATGCGAAAAACGCGAAAGTACGAGCCAGATGTGGACAAATCCCAGACCAACCCGAGACATAACCGGCGTTATCCTCTAAAGTATTAATCGGAACCAGGTTTAATTTACTGTTTCAGTGTGGTACCTCTTTACTACGTGGTCCAAGCCAGAAGAAGGCCAGGATGTGGCCATCAAGTATGCGAAAAATGCGAAAGTACGAGCCAGATGAGGGCAAATACCAGACCTAACCGAGACATAACCGGCGTTATCCTCTAAAATATTAATCGCAACCAGTTTAATTGACTGTTTCGGTGTGGAACCTCATTACTACGGGATCCAAAACAGAAAAAACCCAGGATCTGGTCAAGAAGTATGCGAAAAACGCCAAAGTATGAGCCAGATGATTGCAAATACCAGACGTAACCGAGACATAACCGGCGTTATCCTCTAAAATACTAATCGGAACCAGCTTCTATTGACTGTTTCAGTGTGGTACAACATTACTACGTGATCCAAACCAGAAAAAGGCAAAGGATCCTGCCAACAAGTATGCGAAAAACGCGAAAGTATGAGCCAGATGATTGCAAATACCAGAACTAACACAGACATAACCTGCGTTATCCTCTAGAATACTAATCGGTACCAGCTTTTATTGACTGCTACAGTGTGGTACCACATTACTACGTGATCCAAACCAGAAAAAGGCCAGGATCTGGCCAACAAGTATGCGAAAAACGCGAAAGTACGAGCCAGATGAGGACAAATCCCAGACCTACCCGAGACATAACCGGCGTTATCCTCTAAAGTATTAATCGGAACCAGGTTTAATTGACTGTTTCGTTGTGGAACCACATTACTACGGGATCCAAACCAGAAAAAACCCAGGATCTGGCCAACAAGTATGCGCAAAATGCGAAAGTACGAGCCAGATGAGGGCAAATCCCAGACCAAACCAAGACATAACCGGCGTTATCCTCTAAAATATTAATCGCAACCAGGTTTAATTGACTGCTTCGGTGTGGTACCGCATTACTACGTGATCCAAACCAGAAAAAGGCCATGATCTGGCCAACAAGTATGCGAAAAATGCGAAAGTATGAGCCAGATGAGGGCAAGTACCAGACCTAACAGAGACATAACCGGCGTTATCCTCTAAAATACTAATCGGAACCAGCTTCTATTGCCTGTTTCAGTGTGGTACAACATTACTACGTGATCCAAACCAGAAAAAGGCAAAGGATCTGGCCAACAAGTATGCGAAAAACGCGAAAGTATGAGCCAGATGATTGCAAATACCAGAACTAACACAGACATACCCTGCGTTATCCTCTAAAATATTTATCGGAACCAGCCTCTATTGACTATTTCAGTGTGGTACCACATTACTACGTGTTCCAAACGAGAAAAGGGCCAGGGTCTGGCCAACAAGTGTGCGAAAAACGCGAAAGTATGAGCCAGATGGTTTCAAATACCAGAACTAACACAGACATAACCAGCGTTATCCTCTAAAATACTAATCGGAACCAGCTTTTATTGACTGTTTCAGTGTGGTACCACATTACTGCGTGATCCAAACGAGAAAAGGGCCAGGGTCTGGCCAACAAGTGTGCGAAAAACGCGAAAGTATGAGCCAGATGGTTTCAAATACCAGAACTAACACAGACATAACCAGCGTTATCCTCTAAAATACTAATCGGAACCAGCTTTTATTGACTGTTTCAGTGTGGTACCACATTACTGCGTGATCCGAACCAGAAAAAGGCTAGGATCAGGCCATCAAGTAAGCGAAAAACGCGAAAGTACGAGCCAGATGAGGACAAATCCCAGAACTACCCGAGACATAACCGGCGTTATCCTCTAAAGTATTAATCGGAACCAGGTTTAATTGACTGTTTCGTTGTGGAACCACATTACTACGGGATCCAAACCAGAAAAAACCCAGGATCTGGCCAACAAGTATGCGCAAAATGCGAAAGTACGAGCCAGATGAGGGCAAATCCCAGACCAAACCAAGACATAACCGGCGTTATCCTCTAAAATATTAATCGCAACCAGGTTTAATTGACTGCTTCGGTGTGGTACCGCATTACTACGTGATCCAAACCAGAAAAAGGCCATGATCTGGCCAACAAGTATGCGAAAAATGCGAAAGTATGAGCCAGATGAGGGCAAGTACCAGACCTAACAGAGACATAACCGGCGTTATCCTCTAAAATACTAATCGGAACCAGCTTCTATTGCCTGTTTCAGTGTGGTACAACATTACTACGTGATCCAAACCAGAAAAAGGCAAAGGATCTGGCCAACAAGTATGCGAAAAACGCGAAAGTATGAGCCAGATGATTGCAAATACCAGAACTAACACAGACATACCCTGCGTTATCCTCTAAAATACTAATCGGAACCAGCTTTTATTGACTGTTACAGTGTGGTACCACATTACTACGTGATCGAAACCAGAAAAAGGCCAGGATCTGGCCAACAAGTATGCGAAAAACGCGAAAGTCGAGCCAGATGAGGACAAATCCCAGACCTACCCGAGACATAACCGGCGTTATCCTCTAAAATATTAATCGCAACCAATCTAATTGCCTGTTTCGGTGATGAACCCCATTACTACGGGATCCAAAACAGAAAAAACCCAGGATCTGGTCAACAAGTATGCGAAAAACGCCAAAGTATGAGCCAGATGATTGCAAATACCAGAACTAACCCAGACATAACCAGCGTTATCCTCTAAAATACTTATCGGAACCAGCCCCTATTGACTATTTCAGTGTGGTACCACATTACTACGTGTTCCAAACGAGAAAAGGGCCAGGGTCTGGCCAACAAGTGTGCGAAAAACGCGAAAGTATGAGCCAGATGGTTTCAAATACCAGAACTAACACAGACATAACCGGCGTTATCCTCTAAAGTATTAATCGGAACCAGGTTTAATTGACTGTTTCAGTGTGGTACCTCTTTACTACGTGGTCCAAGCCAGAAGAAGGCCAGGATGTGGCCAACAAGTATGCGAAAAATGCGAAAGTACGAGCCAGATGAGGACAAATACCAGACCTAACCGAGACATAACCGGCGTTATCCTCTAAAATATTAATCGCAACCAGGTTTAATTGACTGTTTCGTTGTGGAACCACATTACTGCGGGATCCAAACCAGAAAAAACCCAGGATCTGGCCAAGAAGTATGCGAAAAACGCCAAAGTATGAGCCAGATGATTGCAAATACCAGAACTAACCCAGACATAACCAGCGTTATCCTCTAAAATATTATTCGCAACCAGGTTTAATTGACTGTTTCGGTGTGGTACCACATTACTACGTGATCCGAACCAGAAAAAGGCTAGGATCAGGCCATCAAGTAAGCGAAAAACGCGAAAGTACGAGCCAGATGAGGACAAATCCCAGAACTACCCGAGACATAACCGGCGTTATCCTCTAAAGTATTAATCGGAACCAGGTTTAATTGACTGTTTCGTTGTGGAACCACATTACTACGGGATCCAAACCAGAAAAAACCCAGGATCTGGCCAACAAGTATGCGCAAAATGCGAAAGTACGAGCCAGATGAGGGCAAATCCCAGACCAAACCAAGACATAACCGGCGTTATCCTCTAAAATATTAATCGCAACCAGGTTTAATTGACTGCTTCGGTGTGGTACCGCATTACTACGTGATCCAAACCAGAAAAAGGCCATGATCTGGCCAACAAGTATGCGAAAAATGCGAAAGTATGAGCCAGATGAGGGCAAGTACCAGACCTAACAGAGACATAACCGGCGTTATCCTCTAAAATACTAATCGGAACCAGCTTCTATTGCCTGTTTCAGTGTGGTACAACATTACTACGTGATCCAAACCAGAAAAAGGCAAAGGATCTGGCCAACAAGTATGCGAAAAACGCGAAAGTATGAGCCAGATGATTGCAAATACCAGAACTAACACAGACATAACCTGCGTTATCCTCTAAAATACTAATCGGAACCAGCTTTTATTGACTGTTACAGTGTGGTACCACATTACTACGTGATCGAAACCAGAAAAAGGCCAGGATCTGGCCAACAAGTATGCGAAAAACGCGAAAGTCGAGCCAGATGAGGACAAATCCCAGACCTACCCGAGACATAACCGGCGTTATCCTCTAAAATATTAATCGCAACCAATCTAATTGCCTGTTTCGGTGATGAACCCCATTACTACGGGATCCAAAACAGAAAAAACCCAGGATCTGGTCAACAAGTATGCGAAAAACGCCAAAGTATGAGCCAGATGATTGCAAATACCAGAACTAACCCAGACATAACCAGCGTTATCCTCTAAAATACTTATCGGAACCAGCCCCTATTGACTATTTCAGTGTGGTACCACATTACTACGTGTTCCAAACGAGAAAAGGGCCAGGGTCTGGCCAACAAGTGTGCGAAAAACGCGAAAGTATGAGCCAGATGGTTTCAAATACCAGAACTAACACAGACATAACCGGCGTTATCCTCTAAAGTATTAATCGGAACCAGGTTTAATTGACTGTTTCAGTGTGGTACCTCTTTACTACGTGGTCCAAGCCAGAAGAAGGCCAGGATGTGGCCAACAAGTATGCGAAAAATGCGAAAGTACGAGCCAGATGAGGACAAATACCAGACCTAACCGAGACATAACCGGCGTTATCCTCTAAAATATTAATCGCAACCAGGTTTAATTGACTGTTTCGTTGTGGAACCACATTACTGCGGGATCCAAACCAGAAAAAAACCAGGATCTGGCCAAGAAGTATGCGAAAAATGCGAAAGTACAAGCCAGATGAGGGCAAATCCCAGACCAAACCGAGACATAACCGGCGTTATCCTCTAAAATATTAATCGCAACCAGGTTTAATTGACTGCTTCGGTGTGGTACCGCATTACTACGTGATCCAAACCAGAAAAAGGCCATGATCTGGCCAACAAGTATGCGAAAAACGCGAAAGTACGAGCCAGATGAGGACAAATCCCAGACCTACCCGAGACATAACCGGCGTTATCCTCTAAAGTATTAATCGGAACCAGGTTTAATTTACTGTTTCAGTGTGGTACCTCTTTACTACGTGGTCCAAGCCAGAAGAAGGCCAGGATGTGGCCAACAAGTATGCGAAAAATGCGAAAGTATGAGCCAGATGAGGACAAATCCCAGACCAAACCGAGACATAACCGGCGTTATCCTCTAAAATATTAATCGCAACCAGGATTAATTGGCTGCTTCGGTGTGGTACCGCATTACTACGTGATCCAAACTAGAAAAAGGCCATGATCTGGCCAACAAGTATGCGAAAAATGCGAAAGTATGAGCCAGATGATTGCAAATACCAGAACTATGCCTGACATAACCAGCGTTAACCTCTAAAATACGAATCGGAACATGCTTTTAATGACTGTTTCAGTGTGGCAACACATTACTACGAGATCCAAACCAGAAAAATCCCAGGATCGGGCCAAGAAGTATGCGAAAAATGCGAAAGTACAAGCCAGATGAGGGCAAATCCCAGACCAAACCGAGACATAACCGGCGTTATCCTCTAAAATATTAATCGCAACCAGGTTTAATTGACTGCTTCGGTGTGGTACCGCATTACTACGTGATCCAAACCAGAAAAAGGCCATGATCTGGCCAACAAGTATGCGAAAAACGCGAAAGTACGAGCCAGATGAGGACAAATCCCAGACCTACCCGAGACATAACCGGCGTTATCCTCTAAAGTATTAATCGGAACCAGGTTTAATTTCCTGTTTCAGTGTGGTACCTCTTTACTACGTGGTCCAAGCCAGAAGAAGGCCAGGATGTGGCCAACAAGTATGCGAAAAATGCGAAAGTACGAGCCAGATGAGGGCAAATACCAGACGTAACCGAGACATAACCGGCGTTATCCTCTAAAATGTTAATCGCAACCAGGTTTAATTGACTGTTTCGTTGTGGAACCACATTACTGCGGGATCCAAACCAGAAAAAACCCGGGATCTGGCCAACAAGTATGCGAAAAATGCGAAAGTACGATCCAGATGAGGGCAAATCCCAGACCTAACCGAGACATAAACGGCGTTATCCTCTAAAATATTATTCGCAACCAGGTTTAATTGACTGTTACAGTGTGGTACCACATTACTACGTGATCCAAACCAGAAAAAACCCAGGATCTGGCCAACAAGTATGCGCAAAATGCGAAAGTACGAGCCAGATGAGGGCAAATCCCAGACCAAACCGAGACATAACCGGCGTTATCCTCTAAAATATTAATCGCAACCAGGTTTAATTGACTGCTTCGATGTGGTACCGCATTACTACGTGATCCAAACCAGAAAAAGGCCATGATCTGGCCAACAAGTATGCGAAAAATGCGAAAGTATGAGCCAGATGAGGGCAAATACCAGACCTAACCGAGACATAACCGGCGTTATCCTCTAAAATACTAATCGGAACCAGCTTCTTTTGACTGTTTCAGTGTGGTACAACATTACTACGTGATCCAAACCAGAAAAAGGCAAAGGATCCTGCCAACAAGTATGCGAAAAACGCGAAAGTATGAGCCAGATGATTGCAAATACCAGAACTAACACAGACATAACCTGCGTTATCCTCTAAAATACTAATCGGAACCAGCTTTTATTGACTGTTACAGTGTGGTACCACATTACTACGTGATCCAAACCAGAAAAAGGCCAGGATCTGGCCAACAAGTATGCGAAAAACGCGAAAGTACGAGCCAGATGAGGACAAATCCCAGACCTACCCGAGACATAACCGGCGTTATCCTCTAAAATATTAATCGCTACCAGTTTAATTGACTGTTTCGGTGTGGAACCTCATTACTACGGGATCCAAAACAGAAAAAACCCAGGATCTGGTCAACAAGTATGCGAAAAACGCCAAAGTATGAGCCAGATGATTGCAAATACCAGAACTAACCCAGACATAACCAGCGTTATCCTCTAAAATACTTATCGGAACCAGCCTCTATTGACTATTTCAGTGTGGTACCACATTACTACGTGTTCCAAACGAGAAAAGGGCCAGGGTCTGGCCAACAAGTGTGCGAAAAACGCGAAAGTACGAGCCAGATGATTGCAAATACCAGAACTATGCCTGACATAACCAGCGTTAACCTCTAAAATACGAATCGGAACATGCTTTTAATGACTGTTTCAGTGTGGCTACACATTACTACGAGATCCAAACCAGAAAAATCCCAGGATCGGGCCAACAAGTATGCGCAAAATGCGAAAGTACGAGCCAGATGAGGGCAAATCCCAGACCAAACCGAGACATAACCGGCGTTATCCTCTAAAATATTAATCGCAACCAGGTTTAATTGACTGCTTCGGTGTGGTACCGCATTACTACGTGATCCAAACCAGAAAAAACCCAGGATCTGGCCAACAAGTATGCGAAAAATGCGAAAGTACGAGCCAGATGAGGACAAATCCCAGACCTACCCGAGACATAACCGGCGTTATCCTCTAAAATATTAATCACAACCAGGTTTAATTGACTGTTTCGTTGTGGAACCACACTACAACGGGATCCAAACCAGACAAAACCCAGGATCTGGCCAACACAAATGCGAAAAATGCGAAAGTACGAGCCAGATGAGGGAAAATCCCAGACCTAACCGAGACATAACCGGCGCTATCCTCTAAAATATTAATCGCAACCAGGTTTAATTGACTGTTTCGGTGTGGTACTGCATTACTACGTGATCCAAACCAGAAAAAGCCTAGGATCTGGCCAACAAGTATGCGAAAAACGCGAATGTATGAGCCAGATGATTGCAAATACCAGAACTAACTCAGACATAACCAGCGTTATCCTCTAAACTATTAATCGCAACCAGTTTAATTGACTGTTTCGGTGTGGAACCTCATTACTACGTGATCCAAACCAGATAAAGCCCAGGATCTGGCCAACAAGTATGAGAAAAATGCGAAAGTTCGAGCCAGATGGTGGCAAATCCCAGACCTAACCGGGACATAACCGGCGTTATCCTCTAAAATATTAATCTCAACCAGGTTTAATTGTCTGTTTCGTTGTGGAACCACATTACTACGGGATCCAAACCAGAAAAAGGCCAGGATCTGGCCAACAAGTATGCGAAAAATGCGAAAGTACGATCCAGATGAGGGCAAATCCCAGACCTAACCGAGACATAACCGGCGTTATCCTCTAAAATATTATTCGCAACCAGGTTTAGTTGACTGTTTCGGTGTGGTACCACATTACTACGTGGTCCAAGCCAGAAAAAGGCCAGGATCTGGCCAACAAGTATGCGAAAAACGCGAATGTATGAGCCAGATGATTGCAAATACCAGAACTAACTCAGACATAACCAGCGTTATCCTCTAAACTATTAATAGCAACCAGGTTTAATTGACTGTTTCCATGTTGTACCGCATTACTACGTGGTCCAAGCCAGAAAAAGGCCAGGATCTGGCCAACAAGTATGCGAAAAACGCGAAAGTACGAGCCAGATGAGGACAAATCCCAGACCTATCCGAGACATAACCGGCGTTATCCTCTAAAATATTAATCTCAACCAGGTTTAATTGTCTGTTTCGTTGTGGAACCACATTACTACGGGATTCAAACCAGAAAAAGGCCAGGATCTGGCCAACAAGTATGCGAAAAATGCGAAAGTACGAGCCAGATGAGGGCAAATACCAGACCTAACCGAGACATAACCGGCGTTATCCTCTAAAATGTTAATCGCAACCAGGTTTAATTGACTGTTTCGTTCTGGAACCACATTACTGCGGGATCCAAACCAGAAAAAACCCAGGATCTGGCCAACAAGTATGCGAAAAATGCGAAAGTACGATCCTGATGAGGGCAAATCCCAGACCTAACCGAGACATAACCGGCGTTATCCTCTAAAATATTATTCGCAACCAGGTTTAATTGACTGTTTCGGTGTGGTACCACATTACTACGTGGTCCAAGCCAGAAAAAGGCCAGGATCTGGCCAACAAGTATGCGAAAAACGCGAAAGTACGAGCCAGATGAGGACAAATCCCAGACCTATCCGAGACATAACCGGCGTTATCCTCTAAAATATTAATCTCAACCAGGTTTAATTGTCTGTTTCGTTGTGGAACCACATTACTACGGGATCCAAACCAGAAAAAACCCAGGATCTGGCCAACAAGTATGCGCAAAATGCGAAAGTACGAGCCAGATGAGGGCAAATCCCAGACCAAACCGAGACATAACCGGCGTTATCCTATAAAATATTAATCGCAACCAGGTTTAATTGACTGCTTCGGTGTGGTACCGCCTTACTACGTGATTCAAACCAGAAAAAGGCCATGATCAGGCCAACAAGTATGCGAAAAATGCGAAAGTACGAGCCAGATGAGGGCAAATACCAGACCTAACCGAGACATAACCAGCGTTATCCTCTAAAATATTAATCGCAACCAGGTTTAATTGACTGTTTCGTTGTGGAACCACATTACTGCGGGATCCAAACCAGAAAAAGCCCAGGATCTGGCCAACAAGTATGCGAAAAATGCGAAAGTACGATCCAGACGAGGGCAAATCCCAGACCTAACCGAGACATAACCGGCGTTATCCTCTAAAATATTATTCGCAACCAGGTTTAATTGACTGTTTCGGTGTGGTACCACATTACTACGTGGTCCAAGCCAGAAAAAGGCCAGAATCTGGCCTACAAGTATGCGAAAAACGCGAAAGTACGAGCCAGATGAGGACAAATCCCAGACCTACCCGAGACATAAACGGCGTTATCCTCTAAAATACTAATCGGAACCAGCTTCTATTGACTGTTTCAGTGTGGTACAACATTACTACGTGATCCAAACCAGAAAAAGGCCAGGATCTGGCCAACAAGTATGCGAAAAACGCGAAAGTACGAGCCAGATGAGGGCAAATCCCAGACCAAACGGAGACATAACCGGCGTTATCCTATAAAATATTAATCGCAACCAGGTTTAATTGACTGCTTCGGTGTGGTACCGCCTTACTACGTGATTCAAACCAGAAAAAGGCCATGATCTGGCCAACAAGTATGCGAAAAATGCGAAAGTATCAGCCAGATGAGGGCAAATACCAGACCTAACCGAGACATAACCGGCGTTATCCTCTAAAATACTAATCGGAACCAGCACTTATTGACTGTTACAGTATGGTACCACATTACTACGTGATCCAAACCAGAAAAAGGCCAGGATCTGGCCAACAAGTATGCGTAAAACGCGAAAGTACGAGCCAGATGAGGACAAATCCCAGACCTACCCGAGACATAACCGGCGTTATCCTTTAAAATATTAATCGCAACCAGTTTAATTGACTGTTTCGGTGTGGAACCTCATTACTACGGGATCCAAAACAGAAAAAACCCAGAATCTGGTCAACAAGTATGCGAAAAACGCCAAAGTATGAGCCAGATGATTGCAAATACCAGAACTAACCCAGACATAACCAGCGTTATCGTCTAAAATACTTATCGGAACCAGCCTCTAATGACTAGTTCAGTGTGGTACCACATTACTACGTGTTCCAAACGAGAAAAGGGCCAGGGTCTGGCCAACAAGTGTGCGAAAAACGCGAAAGTATGAGCCAGATGGTTTCAAATACCAGAACTAACACAGACATAACCAGCGTTATCCTCTAAAATACTAATCGGAACCAGCTTTTATTGACTGTTTCAGTGTGGTACCACATTACTACGTGATCCAAACCAGAAAAAGGCCAGAATCTGGCCTACAAGTATGCGAAAAACGCGAAAGTACGAGCCAGATGAGGACAAATCCCAGACCTACCCGAGACATAAACGGCGTTATCCTCTAAAGTATTAATCGGAACCAGGTTTAATTGACTGTTTCAGTGTGGCACCTCTTTACTACGTGGCCCAAGCCAGAAGAAGGCCAGGATGTGGCCAACAAGTATGCGAAAAATGCGAAAGTACGAGCCAGATGAGGGCAAATACCAGACCTAACCGAGACATAACCAGCGTTATCCTCTAAAATATTAATCGCAACCAGGTTTAATTGACTGTTTCGTTGTGGAACCACATTACTGCGGGATCCAAACCAGAAAAAGCCTAGGATCTGGCCAACAAGTATGCGAAAAATGCGAAAGTACGATCCAGACGAGGGCAAATCCCAGACCTAACCGAGACATAACCGGCGTTATCCTCTAAAATATTATTCGCAACCAGGTTTAATTGACTGTTTCGGTGTGGTACCACATTACTACGTGGTCCAAGCCAGAAAAAGGCCAGGATCTGGCCAACAAGTATGCGAAAAACGCGAAAGTACGAGCCAGATGAGGACAAATCCCAGACCTACCCGAGACATAACCGGCGTTATCCTCTAAAATATTAATCTCAACCAGGTTTAATTGACTGTTTCGTTGTGGAACCACATTACTACGGGATCCAAACCAGAAAAATCCCAGGATCTGGCCAACAAGTATGCGCAAAATGCGAAAGTACGAGCCAGATGAGGGCAAATCCCAGACCAAACCGAGACATAACCGGCGTTATCCTCTAAAATATTAATCGCAACCAGGTTTAATTGACTGCTTCGATGTGGTACCGCATTACTACGTGATCCAACCCAGAAAAAGGCCATGATCTGGCCAACAAGTATGCGAAAAATGCGAAAGTATGAGCCAGATGAGGGCAAATACCAGACCTAACCGAGACATAACCGGCGTTATCCTCTAAAATACTAATCGGAACCAGCTTCTATTGACTGTTTCAGTGTGGTACAACATTACTACGTGATCCAAACCAGAAAAAGGCAAAGGATCTGGCCAACAAGTATGCGAAAAACGCGAAAGTATGAGCCAGATGATTGCAAATACCAGAACTAACACAGACATAACCTGCGTTATCCTCTAAAATACTAATCGGAACCAGCTTTTATTGACTGTTACAGTGTGGTACCACATTACTACGTGATCCAAACCAGAAAAAGGCCAGGATCTGGCCAACAAGTATGCGAAAAACGCGAAAGTACGAGCCAGATAAGGACAAATCCCAGACCAACCCGAGACATAACCGGCGTTATCCTCTAAAATATTAATCGCAACCAGTTTAATTGACTGTTTCGGTGTGGAACCTCATTACTACGGGATCCAAAACAGAAAAAACCCAGGATCTGGTCAACAAGTATGCGAAAAACGCCAAAGTATGAGCCAGATGATTGCAAATACCAGAACTAACCCAGACATAACCAGCGTTATCCTCTAAAATACTTATCGGAACCAGCCTCTATTGACTATTTCAGTGTGGTACCACATTACTACGTGTTCCAAACGAGAAAAGGGCCAGGGTCTGGCCAACAAGTGTGCGAAAAACGCGAAAGTATGAGCCAGATGGTTTCAAATACCAGAACTAACACAGACATAACCAGCGTTATCCTCTAAAATACTAATCGGAACCAGCTTTTATTGACTGTTTCAGTGTGGTACCACATTCCTACGTGATCCAAACCAGAAAAAGGCCGGAATCTGGCCTACAAGTATGCGAAAAACGCGAAAGTACGAGCCAGATGAGGACAAACCCCAGACCTACCCGAGACATAACCGGCGTTATCCTCTAAAGTATTAATCGGAACCAGGTTTAATTGACTGTCTCAGTGTGGTACCTCTTTACTACGTGGTCCAAGCCAGAAGAAGGCCAGGATGTGGCCAACAAGTATGCGAAAAATGCGAAAGTACGATCCAGATGAGGGCAAATCCCAGAACTAACCCAGACATAACCAGCGTTATCCTCTAAAATACTAATCGGAACCTGCTTCCATTGACCGTTTCAGTGTGGTACCACATTACTGCGTGATCCGAACCAGAAAAAGGCTAGGATCAGGCCATCAAGTAAGCGAAAAACGCGAAAGTACGAGCCACATGAGGGAAAATCCCAGACCTAACCCAGACATAACCGGCGTTATCCGCTAAAATATTAATCGCAACCAGGTTTAATTGTCTCGTTCGTTGTGGAACCACATTACTGCGGGATCCAAACCAGAAAAAACCCAGGATCTGGCCAACAAGTATGCGCAAAATGCGAAAGTACGAGCCAGATGAGGGCAAATCCCAGACCAAACCAAGACATAACCGGCGTTATCCTCTAAAATATTAATCGCAACCAGGTTTAATTGACTGCTTCGGTGTGGTACCGCATTACTACGTGATCCAAACCAGAAAAAGGCCATGATCTGGCCAACAAGTATGCGAAAAATGCGAAAGTATGAGCCAGATGAGGGCAAGTGCCAGACCTAACAGAGACATAACCGGCGTTATCCTCTAAAATACTAATCGGAACCAGCTTCTATTGCCTGTTTCAGTGTGGTACAACATTACTACGTGATCCAAACCAGAAAAAGGCAAAGGATCTGGCCAACAAGTATGCGAAAAACGCGAAAGTATGAGCCAGATGATTGCAAATACCAGAACTGACACAGACATAACCTGCGTTATCCTCTAAAATACTAATCGGAACCAGCTTTTATTGACTGTTACAGTGTGGTACCACATTACTACGTGATCCAAACCAGAAAAAGGCCGGAATCTGGCCTACAAGTATGCGAAAAACGCGAAAGTACGAGCCAGATGAGGACAAATCCCAGATCTACCCGAGACATAACCGGCGTTATCCTCTAAAGTATTAATCGGAACCAGGTTTAATTGACTGTTTCAGTGTGGTACCTCTTTACTACGTGGTCCAAGCAAGAAGAAGGCCAGGATGTGGCCAACAAGTATGCGAAAATGCGAAAGTACGAGCCAGATGAGGGCAAATACCAGACCTAACCGAGACATAACCGGCGTTATCCTCTAAAATATTAATCGCAACCAGGTTTAATTGACTGTTTCGTTGTGGAACCACATTACTACGTGGTCCAAGCCAGGAGAAGGCCAGGATGTGGCCAACAAGTATGCGAAAAATGCGAAAGTACGATCCAGATAGCGCGGTCGGGGATTCGTCGCCGTGGACTGGGGGGGAGTCGCTGTGGTGGGGTGCTACATTTCGCCCCGTAGCGGTCACGCTGCGTTCGAGCTGTACTTGGCCGAGGTCGCGGCATGCGTGCAGCGCTACGCGGCCCGGCCGGTGCTGGTCCTGGGGGATTTTAATGCCAAGTCGGTGGCTTGGGGATCCCCCAGGACCTCCGTTCGCGGCGGGATCCTGGGCGATTGGGCGGCGGGGCTCGACCTCCGGGTATTGAACCGGGGGTCGGAGCACACATGCGTGCGGCGATATGGGGGGTCCATCGTGGATGTTGGATTCGCGACCCCCAACGCCGTGCGCATGGTGTCGGGTTGGCACGTGGTCGCGGGGGCAGAGACACTCTCCGATCACCGGTACATCCGGATGGAGGTCTCTGCCGCCGCGAGTGCATCCCGACACGGCCGCCTACGTGGCACCCCACCACGCCGCTGGGCGCTTCGGCGCCTGGACAAGGACGCCCTGATGGCAGCTGCCCTCGCTGCAACTTGGCCGCAGGGAGCGGCCGAGTTGCCGAGCATAGAGGAGGAGGTCGCCCGGCTCGGAGCATTGGTCGCGGGTATTTGCGACGCGGCGATGCCTCGGGTCGGGCGGGCTTCTCCTCGCCGGGCGGTGTACTGGTGGTCGGACGCGATCGCGGAGTTGCGAGTCGCGACTGTCCGCGCCCGACGCCAGTACAGCCGCGCGCGCCGTCGTCAACGTACAGGCGACGGCGTGGCGCGAGCGAGTGCAGCTGATGACCTGTATGGAGCATACCGCGTGGCGCGGGTTGCTCTGCAGGTCGCCATCAAACGGGCCAAGACCCGGGCATGGAAGGAGCTCCTCCAGACCCTTGATGACGATCCATGGGGGCGCCCATATAAGGTGGTGCTGAATAAGCTCCGCCCGTGGGCGCCCCCCGTCACCGAGGGTCTTGACCCCCGGCTGCTGGAGGACGTGGTCAATACACTCTTCCCAATTGGGGAGAGGGGACCGCGTCCTCCGGCGGCGGCGGCTGTCCCAGTGGAGTGGACGGCCGAGCTGGGGGTCACGCAGGAGGAGCTGGCAGCGGCCATCAGACGGCTCGGGGTTCGTAACACGGCCCCGGGTCCGGATGGTGTGCCCGGTCGGGTTTGGGTCTTGACCCAGGGCGTCCTTGGGGCCGACCTCAGGCGGTTGTTCGACCGCTGCCTGAGGGACGGGCGATTCCCCCCCAGTTGGAAGGTGGCGAGGATGGTCCTCCTCCGGAAGGAGGGTCGGCCCGCGGAGTCTCCCTCCGCATACCGGCCCATTTGTCTCCTCGATGAGGTGGGCAAGCTCTTCGAGCGTGTGATTGCTGCCCGCCTCGTCGAGCACCTGTCGCGGGGTGATCCCGGTCTGGCCGACTGCCAGTTCGGTTTCCGGGGGGGCCGATCGACTATCGACGCGATAGGTCGTGTGAGGGCCCTCTCGGGGGCGGCCGTCTCCCGGGGAGGGGTGGCATTGGCAATATCCTTGGATATTGCCAATGCCTTTAACACCCTCCCCTGGGAAGAGATAAGGAGGGGGCTCGAATATCATCGAGTCCCCCCTTGTCTCAGGGCGGTCGTCGGGGATTATCTCCGCGGCAGGTGGATCGAGTATCCGGGCCGGGATGGTGATATGCGGAGGGAGGTGTACTGCGGTGTTCCGCAGGGGTCGGTCCTCGGGCCACTCCTGTGGAACATCGCGTACGACTCGGTGTTGCGGGCCGGCCTCCCCGACGGCGTCAGCACGGTGTGTTATGCGGATGACACACTGGTGCTGGCCGTCGGGGCGCACTGGGGGAGGGCCATGCGTCGCGCGGAGGAGGGGTCGCAACGCGTCGTCGACCGGATCAGGGGGATGGGGATGACGGTGGCGGTCCATAAGACCGAGGTGATTGCGTTTCATTCACCTCGGCAGGATCCGCCACCCCCTCTGATCCGGGTGGGTGGGGCTGACATCGAGGTGAAGCCCCAGATCAGGTATCTGGGGCTGATCCTCGATAGCCACTGGCGTTTCGAGGAGCATTTCCGCTGCCTGGTCCCCCGGTTGGAAAGGATGGTTGCGGCTCTGGGCCGGATCCTGCCCAACCTGGGGGGCCCGGCGGGCCGAGTTCGTCGCCTCTATGTGGCAATGGTCCAGTCGGTGGCCCTATACGGGGCCCCCGTCTGGGCGGACGACCTGGCTGCCTCCCGGCGCAGCATGACTATGCTGCGTCGGGTGCAGAGGCGCATGGCGCTCAGGGTCGTCCGCGGGTATCGGACCATGTCACATGAGGCGGCGACGGTTCTAGCGGGGATGCCGCCCATGGACCTGCTCGCGCGGTCGCACGCGGTGATGTACCGGCACCGCGTCGACCGTCGCGCGGGGGTGGGGGCGGTCCCGGGCGGGCAGGAACCTGCTTGGGGCGATTTGAAGCGCCAGGCCCGGCAGTCCGTGTTGCTCGCGTGGCAGGAGCGGCTGGCTCTGCCAACCGCGGGGCACCGGACTGTCGGGGCGGTTCGGCCACTCCTGAAGGAGTGGCTGGACAGAGGCCATGGCAGCCTCACCTACCGGATGGCACAGGTATTTTCCGGGCATGGCAGCTTCGGAAGATACCTGTGCCGGATAGGGAAGGAGCCGACGGCGCGTTGCTGCCACTGCGACGCTGAGCAGGACACGGCGGATCATACCCTGGAGGTATGCCCCGCGTGGGAGGGGGAGCGCCGTGTCCTGGTCGGCGTCGTCGGGCGGGATGTCTCGCTGCCGGGCGTGGTGCGCGCCATGCTCGGCAGCGAAGAGAAGTGGAGGGCCGTGGCCTCCTTCTGCGAGAACGTAATGTTGCAGAAGGAGGCCGCGGGGAGGGAGCGCGAGCTGCAGCGGAGCGCTGAAGCTCGCGCTCGTGCGGTGGCCCGAGGTCGTCGCCCGGTCGCGAGGCGTCGCGGGCGGCCGCCTCGGCGTGGCGGATGACCTAGGCTGGGAGGGGGGTCCTGAGGGGACCCTCCTCCCGCCAGGCGGCGCCGGGTCGGACCGGTTGGGGGTAGGAGTGCCTCCCCCTACCGGTCCGACGCAAGGGGAGGCACCCTCGGCGGTCTGGTGCGGCCATGAACGCCCGGCCGCCGAGGGGTGGAAACGGGGTCGCGGGCGGTTGCGAGTTGGGGCTCGCAGCCGCCACTAAACGCGGCCCCGGGACGGATAGCGGCGGGATGGAGTGGCCCCGTCCCGCCGCTATGAGG
Organism: Colletes latitarsis; assembly: GCF_051014445.1. Classification (NCBI taxonomy): domain Eukaryota; kingdom Metazoa; phylum Arthropoda; class Insecta; order Hymenoptera; family Colletidae; genus Colletes; species Colletes latitarsis. The sequence continues at coordinate 388,675 of NW_027488379.1, read as the reverse complement.
CAGTGTGTCTACTGGGGGGACCGATTGTCCCCCCGGGGGATGGGCGCGAAAGCGCGGGCACGGGGAGGATACCGGAAGAATGCTTCGAGCGATTCCCGGTATCCTCCCAAAGCGTGCCGAAGGGTCACCGTGGGGTTTTTAGTGGGTAGGTCCCGCGCCTGTCGTTGTACGGGCGCGGGGAATCCCACACACCCCTCCCACCTCTCCCCAAGGAGGTGGGAGGGAGTCTTTCGAAGATTTTCCCCACGACAAAAAAAAAAAAAAAAAAAAAAAAAAAAAAGTACGATCCAGATGAGGGCAAATCCCAGAACTAACCCAGACATAACCAGCGTTATCCTCTAAAATACTAATCGGAACCAGCCTCTATTGACTATTTCTGTGTGGTACAACATTACTACTTGATCCAAACCAGAAAAAGGCAAAGGATCTGGCCAACAAGTATGCGAAAAACGCGAAAGTACGAGCCAGATGAGGGCAAATCCCAGACCTACCCGAGACATAACCGGCGTTATCCTCTAAAATATTAATCGCAACCAGTTTAATTGACTGTTTCGGTGTGGAACCTCATTACTACGGGATCCAAAACAGAAAAAACCCAGGATCTGGTCAACAAGTATGCGAAAAACGCCAAAGTATGAGCCAGATGATTGCAAATACCAGAACAAACCCAGATATAACCAGCGTTATCCTCTAAAATACTTATCGGAACCAGCCTCTATTGACCATTTCAGTGTGGTACCACATTACTACGTGTTCCAAACGAGAAAAGGGCCAGGGTCTGGCCAACAAGTGTGCGAAAAACGCGAAAGTATGAGCCAGATGGTTTCAAATACCAGAACTAACACAGACATAACCAGCGTTATCCTCTAAAATACTAATCGGAACCAGCTTTTATTGACTGTTTCAGTGTGGTACCACATTACTACGTGATCCAAACCAGAAAAAGGCCGGAATCTGGCCTACAAGTATGCGAAAAACGCGAAAGTACGAGCCAGATGAGGACAAATCCCAGACCTACCCGAGACATAACCGGCGTTATCCTCTAAAGTATTAATCGGAACCAGGTTTAATTGACTGTTTCAGTGTGGTACCTCTTTACTACGTGGTCCAAGCCAGAAGAAGGCCAGGATGTGGCCAACAAGTATGCGAAAAATGCGAAAGTACGATCCAGATGAGGGCAAATCCCAGAACTAACCCAGACATAACCAGCGTTATCCTCTAAAATACTAATCGGAACCTGCTTCCATTGACCGTTTCAGTGTGGTACGACATTACTGCGTGATCCGAACCAGAAAAAGGCTAGGATCAGGCCATCAAGTAAGCGAAAAACGCGAAAGTACGAGCCACATGAGGGAAAATCCCTGACCTAACCCAGACATAACCGGCGTTATCCGCTAAAATATTAATCGCAACCAGGTTTAATTGTCTGTTTCGTTGTGGAACCACATTACTGCGGGATCCAAACCAGAAAAAACCCAGGGTCTGGCCAACAAGTATGCGCAAAAAGCGAAAGTACGAGCCAGATGAGGGCAAATCCCAGACCAAACCAAGATATAACCGGCGTTATCCTCTAAAATATTAATCGCAACCAGGTTTAATTGACTGCTTCGGTGTGGTACCGCATTACTACGTGATCCAAACCAGAAAAAGGCCATGATCTGGCCAACAAGTATGCGAAAAATGCGAAAGTATGAGCCAAATGAGGGCAGGTACCAGACCTAACAGAGACATAACCGGCGTTATCCTCTAAAATACTAATCGGAACCAGCTTCTATTGCCTGTTTCAGTGTGGTACAACATTACTACGTGATCCAACCCAGAAAAAGGCAAAGGATCTGGCCAACAAGTATGCGAAAAACGCGAAAGTATGAGCCAGATGATTGCAAATACCAGAACTAACACAGACATAACCTGCGTTATCCTCTAAAATACTAATCGGAACCAGCTTTTATTGACTGTTACAGTGTGGTACCACAGTACTACGTGATCCAAACCAGAAAAAGGCCAGGATCTGGCCAACAAGTATGCGAAAAACGCGAAAGTCGAGCACGATGAGGACAAATCCCAGACCTACCCGAGACATAACCGGCGTTATCCTCTAAAATATTAGTCGCAACCAATCTAATTGCCTGCTTCGGTGTGGAACCTCATTACTACGGGATCCAAAACAGAAAAAACCCAGGGTCTGGGCAACAAGTGTGCGAAAAACGCGAAAGTATGAGCCAGATGGTTTCAAATACCAGAACTAACACAGACATAACCAGCGTTATCCTCCAAAATACTAATCGCAACCAGCTTTTATTGACTGTTTCTGTGTGGTACCACATTACTACGTGATCCAAACCAGAAAAAGGCCAGGATCTGGCCTACAAGTATGCGAAAAACGCGAAAGTACGAGCGAGATGAGGACAAATCCCAGACCTACCCGAGACATAACCGGCGTTATCCTCTAAAGTATTAATCGGAACCAGGTTTAATTGACTGTTTCAGTGTGGTACCTCTTTACTACGTAGTCCAAGCCAGAAGAAGGCCAGGATGAGACCAACAAGTATGCGAAAAATGCGAAAGTACGAGCCAGATGAGGGCAAATACCAGACCTAACCGAGACATAACCGGCGTTATCCTCTAAAATATTATTCGCAACCAGGTTTAATTGACTGTTTCGGTGTGGTACCACATTACTACGTGGTCCAAGCCAGAAAAAGGCCAGGATCTGGCCAACAAGTATGCGAAAAACGCGAAAGTACGAGCCAGATGAGGACAAATCCCAGACCTACCCGTGACATAACCGGCGTTATCCTCTAAAATATTAATCTCAACCAGGTTTAATTGACTGTTTCGTTGTGGAACCACATTACTACGGGATCGAAACCAGAAAAAACCCAGGATCTGGCCAGCAAGTATGCGCAAAATGCGAAAGTACGAGCCAGATGAGGGCAAATCCTAGACCAAACCGAGACATAACCGGCGTTATCCTCTAAAATATTAATCGCAACCAGGATTAATTGGCTGCTTCGGTGTGGTACCGCATTACTACGTGATCCAAACTAGAAAAAGGCCATGATCTGGCCAACAAGTATGCGTAAAATGCGAAAGTATGAGCCAGATGATTGCAAATACCAGAACTATGCCTGACATAACCAGCGTTAACCTCTAAAATACGAATCGGAACATGCTTTTAATGACTGTTTCAGTGTGGCAACACATTACTACGAGATCCAAACCAGAAAAATCCCAGGATCGGGCCAACAAGTATGCGCAAAATGCGAAAGTACGAACCAGATGAGGGCAAATCCCAGACCTACCCGAGACATAACCGGCGTTATCCTCTAAAATATTAATCTCAACCAGGTTTAATTGACTGTTTCGTTGTGGTACCTCTTTACTACGTGGTCCAAGCCTGAAGAAGGCCAGGATGTGGCCAACAAGTATGCGAAAAATGCGAAAGTACGATCCAGATGAGGGCAAATCCCAGAACTAACTCAGACATAACCAGCGTTATCCTCTAAAATACTAATCGGAACCAGCTTCCATTGACCGTTTCAGTGTGGTACCACATTACTGCGTGATCCGAACCAGTAAAAGGCTAGGATCAGGCCATCAAGTAAGCGAAAAACGCGAAAGTACGAGCCACATGAGGGAAAATCCCAGACCAAACCAAGACATAACTGGCGTTATCCTCTAAAATATTAATCGCAACCAGGTTTAATTGACTGCTTCGGTGTGGTACCGCATTACTACGTGATCCAAACCAGAAAAAGGCCATGATCTGGCCAACAAGTATGCGAAAAATGCGAAAGTATGAGCCAGATGAGGGCAAGTACCAGACCTACCCGAGACATAACCGGCGTTATCCTCTAAAATATTAATCTCAACCAGGTTTAATTGACTGTTTCGTTGTGGAACCACATTACTACGGGATCCAAACCAGAAAAAACCCAGGATCTGGCCAACAAGTAGGCGCAAAATGCGAAAGTACGAGCCAGATGAGGGCAAATCCCAGACCAAACCGAGACATAACCGGCGTTATCCTCTAAAATATTAATCGCAACCAGGATTAATTGGCTGCTTCGGTGTGGTACCGCATTACTACGTGATCCAAACTAGAAAAAGGCCATGATCTGGCCAACAAGTATGCGAAAAATGCGAAAGTATGAGCCAGATGATTGCAAATACCAGAACTATGCCTGACATAACCAGCGTTAACCTCTAAAATACGAATCGGAACATGCTTTTAATGACTGTTTCAGTGTGGCAACACATTACTACGAGATCCAAACCAGAAAAATCCCAGGATCGGGCCAACAAGTATGCACAAAATGCGAAAGTACGAGCCAGATGAGGGCAAATCCCAGACCTACCCGAGACAAAACCGGCGTTATCCTCTAAAATATTAATCTCAACCAGGTTTAATTGACTGTTTCGTTGTGGAACCACATTACTAAGGGATCCAAACCAGAAAAAACCCAGGGTCTGGCCAACAAGTATGCGCAAAATGCGAAAGTACAAGCCAGATGAGGGCAAATCCCAGACCAAACCGAGACATAACCGGCGTTATCCCCTAAAATGTTAATCGCAACCAGGTTTAATTGACTGTTTCTGTGTGGTACCGCATTACTACGTGATCCAAACCAGAGAAAAGCCAGGATCTGGCCAACAAGGATGATAAAAATGCGAAAGTATGAGCCAGATGATTGCAAGTACCAGAACTATCCCTCAGGGGCTGCCAGCCTTTCAGCTGCAGTACGGGCTTAACGAACCCGGGGTACCCGAGTCATACACACACCGTAAGCCTCCTGTTGGTCGTCACAACGACCCATTCACAATTCCCTATTGGTTTTGTGAATGGTACGTGAAGGCAGGAGGAATGGGGGTCTTGGCTTAACCGCCTGGGCCACGAGTATGGCGACTCTATAAAATCGCCCTCCAATCCTAAGCTATGGTGCGCGGCGATGGGATGCATGGTTGGGGGAGAAGGCCCAATCCCAAGCGACCACCTCCGGGGAACCTGCCGAACCCCCGGAGTATTAGGCTTACCCGGGTTAGGCGGCTCTGCCCGGGTGGACCTTTATTTCCGACCATCTCGTGGGACTATTATGGACACAGAAAATAAAATGGGGATGGGGCGGGTTTTGTCGGTTGGGGAGGACGGAGACGGGGTTGGGGTTAGGGTGGCGGCGCTCGCGCCCCACTCAGCGCCAGGTCCGGCTTCGTGGAGGGTGGAGGAGGACGACGAGACGGCGTCGGTCTCGTCCTTCTCCTCCAGCACGAGCCACATAGGCTCTAAGAGGAAGAGGACGGGGCAGGCCGTCGTCGAGGTGGGCGGGGCGATGAGCCCGTCGGTGAGGCTGAGTTGCCTCAGGGACGAGGTGACCGAGGAGATATCGGAGAGGATCTCCTCGTCCCTGAGGCGGGTGGAGAAAGTCGCCGCTGCCTGCGCCTTTAAGGGGCAGAAAAGCGGTGGCGCGGAGGCCCTGAAGGCCGCGGCGGAGGAAATGAGGGAGGCGGCGCGGGAGCTCAGAGGGCGGAACGCCCGTCTGCAGCTCCTGTTGGAGGAGGAGCGACAGGGGAGGAGGAGGGCAGAGGCGCTGTGGAACAGCGCGGCCCTCCCTCCCATCCTCCCTCCTCCTCCACCGCCGCGTCCCTCGGCGGAGGTAAATAAGCGGAGTGCGGCGGCAGTGGTGCGGGGCACCGGGGGCCCCTCCACCCGCACTCCGCCCGTGAAGAAGTCCCCGTCCTCCTCAGAAGACGATCTTCTGAGGAGGATTGGGGACATGATTGATGGCAAGCTGGCCGCCTTCCGGGAGGAGCTCCTCGCCGGAAGAGCGGTCAGCAGGAAGGCGGTGCATCCCCGACCTGTTCCGGTACAGTCGGGGAAGGCAAAGAAGGGCGGAATGAAGGCTCCGCCCAGCGTTGCGGCACCAGGGCCCCGGGTCGCGACCCCCAAGGGGGGTGGTGTACCCGTGGTCGCGGTGGTCGCGTCCTCCACAGCACCCTCCCAAGGGGGGGTGGCGTGGAGTGAGGTGGTGGGGCGGAAGGCGAAGCGGGCGGCGAGGAAGGCCCCGCAACCGCAGCCTCCGCCTCCGCCGCCGGCGGCCAAGGTAAAGGCCGCGAAGGTCGGGAAGGCACGACCAGGTCGTCCCCCAAAAACGGCAGCGGTGACGCTGACCGTTGCGCAGGGGGGCGACCTGACCCTCGCGGAGGCGATGCGGCTCGCCAGGGAGAATATCTCCCTGGAAGAGCTGGGCATCGCCTCCGTGAGGGCGAAGAGGGCCGTGACCGGGGGTCTCTTGCTGGAGATCCCCGGTGCAGAAAGCGGCGCGAAGGCGGATCGTCTCGCCCAGAGGCTCCGGGAGCAGCTGGGCGAGCGAGGTGTCCGGGTCGCCCGGCCCACGAAGCGCACGGAGATGCGCGTTTGTGGGCTGGACGACTCGGTCAGCGCGCAGGATGTGTCCCGTGCCCTTGCGAGGGCGGGGGACTGTCCTGTGGAGGACCTGCGGATCGGAGAGATCCGCAGGTCGCCCTCCGGCCTCGGGTCGGTGTGGGCCCGGTGCCCCCTCTCCGCCGCCCGTAAGGTGGCGGAATCCGGGAGGGTGTTGGTGGGGTGGGTTTCGGCGCGAGTGGAAATCCTCGCGCCGCGCCCGCTCCAGTGTCACCGCTGCCTCGAATTGGGGCACGTGAGGCAGTGGTGCACCTCGCCGGTGGACCGCAGCGGTCAGTGTTACCGCTGCGGTGCCAAAGAGCACCGTGCGAGCCAGTGCTCGGCGGCCCCCCACTGCCCGCTGTGTGCGGACATGGGGAGGCCAGCCGATCACAGGGTGGGGAGCAAGAAGTGCTCCCCCCCCTCCCGGAAGGAGAGGAAGAGGCGGGCTGCACCGGCTCCGGTGCCGAGGGCGGTGGCATCGTCCTCCATGGAGGTGGACGGTGCTACGGGGATGGACGGCCGGGAGGAGGCTGGCGCGGCCATTAATTAATGCCGCCCCGCCTCCTCCTCCAGGCCAACCTCAACCACTGCCGCGCGGCACAGGACTTGATGTCCCAAGTCCTCGCGGAGTGGGGGGTTGGCCTGGCGGTCGCCGCCGAGCCGTACCGCGTCCCTGATCACCCTCATTGGGTGGGCGACGCGGACGGCTTGGTGGCGACGGTATGGGGAGGGGGCGACGGGTCCCCACCGTTCTCCTTGTTGGAGCGCGGTCGGGGATTCGTCGCCGTGGACTGGGGGGGAGTCGCTGTGGTGGGGTGCTACATTTCGCCCCGTAGCGGTCACGCTGCGTTCGAGCTGTACTTGGCCGAGGTCGCGGCATGCGTGCAGCGCTACGCGGCCCGGCCGGTGCTGGTCCTGGGGGATTTTAATGCCAAGTCGGTGGCTTGGGGATCCTCCAGGACCTCCGTTCGCGGCGGGATCCTGGGCGATTGGGCGGCGGGGCTCGACCTCCGGGTATTGAACCGGGGGTCGGAGCACACATGCGTGCGGCGATATGGGGGGTCCATCGTGGATGTTGGATTCGCGACCCCCAACGCCGTGCGCATGGTGTCGGGTTGGCACGTGGTCGCGGGGGCAGAGACACTCTCCGATCACCGGTACATCCGGATGGAGGTCTCTGCCGCCGCGAGTGCATCCCGACACGGCCGCCTGCGTGGCACCCCACCACGCCGCTGGGCGCTTCGGCGCCTGGACAAGGACGCCCTGATGGCAGCTGCCCTCGCTGCAACTTGGCCGCAGGGAGCGGCCGAGTTGCCGAGCATAGAGGAGGAGGTCGCCCGGCTCGGAGCATTGGTCGCGGGTATTTGCGACGCGGCGATGCCTCGGGTCGGGCGGGCTTCTTCTCGCCGGGCGGTGTACTGGTGGTCGGACGCGATCGCGGAGTTGCGAGTCGCGACTGTCCGCGCCCGACGCCAGTACACCCGCGCGCGCCGTCGTCAACGTACAGGCGACGGCGTGGCGCGAGCGAGGGCAGCTGATGACCTGTATGGAGCATACCGCGTGGCGCGGGTTGCTCTGCAGGTCGCCATCAAACGGGCCAAGACCCAGGCATGGAAGGAGCTCCTCCAGACCCTTGATGACGATCCATGGGGGCGCCCATATAAGGTGGTGCTGAATAAGCTCCGCCCGTGGGCGCCCCCCGTCACCGAGGGTCTTGACCCCCGGCTGCTGGAGGACGTGGTCAATACACTCTTCCCAATTGGGGAGAGGGGACCGCGTCCTCCGGCGGCGGCGGCTGTCCCAGTGGAGTGGACGGCCGAGCTGGGGGTCACGCAGGAGGAGCTGGCAGCGGCCATCAGACGGCTCGGGGTTCGTAACACGGCTCCGGGTCCGGATGGTGTGCCCGGCCGGGTTTGGGTCTTGACCCAGGGCGTCCTTGGGGCCGACCTCAGGCGGTTGTTCGACCGCTGCCTGAGGGACGGGCGATTCCCCCCCAGTTGGAAGGTGGCGAGGATGGTCCTCCTCCGGAAGGAGGGTCGGCCCGCGGAGTCTCCCTCCGCATACCGGCCCATTTGTCTCCTCGACGAGGTGGGCAAGCTCTTCGAGCGTGTGATTGCTGCCCGCCTCATCGAGCACCTGTCGCGGGGTGATCCCGGTCTGGCCGACTGCCAGTTCGGTTTCCGGGGGGGCCGATCGACTATCGACGCGATAGGTCGTGTGAGGGCCCTCTCGGAGGCGGCCGTCTCCCGGGGAGGGGTGGCATTGGCAATATCCTTGGATATTGCCAATGCCTTTAACACCCTCCCCTGGGAAGAGATAAGGAGGGGACTCGAATATCATCGAGTCCCCCCTTGTCTCAGGGCGGTCGTCGGGGATTATCTCCGCGGCAGGTGGATCGAGTATCCGGGCCGGGATGGTGATATGCGGAGGGAGGTGTACTGCGGTGTTCCGCAGGGGTCGGTCCTCGGGCCACTCCTGTGGAGCATCGCGTACGACTCGGTGTTGCGGGCCGGCCTCCCCGACGGCGTCAGCACGGTGTGTTATGCGGATGACACACTGGTGCTGGCCGTCGGGGCGCACTGGGGGAGGGCCATGCGTCGCGCGGAGGAGGGGTCGCAACGCGTCGTCGACCGGATCAGGGGAATGGGGATGACGGTGGCGGTCCATAAGACCGAGGTGATTGCGTTTCATTCACCTCGGCAGGATCCGCCACCCCCTCTGATCCGGGTGGGTGGGGCTGACATCGAGGTGAAGCCCCAGATCAGGTATCTGGGGCTGATCCTCGATAGCCACTGGCGTTTCGTGGAGCATTTCCGCTGCCTGGTCCCCCGGTTGGAAAGGATGGTTGCGGCTCTGGGCCGGATCCTGCCCAACCTGGGGGGCCCGGCGGGCCGAGTTCGTCGCCTCTATGTGGCAATGGTCCAGTCGGTGGCCCTATACGGGGCCCCCGTCTGGGCGGACGACCTGGCTGCCTCCCGGCGCAGCATGACTATGCTGCGTCGGGTGCAGAGGCGCATGGCGCTCAGGGTCGTCCGCGGGTATCGGACCGTGTCACATGAGGCGGCGACGGTGCTAGCGGGGATGCCGCCCATGGACCTGCTCGCGCGGTCGCACGCGGTGATGTACCGGCACCGCGTCAACCGTCGCGCGGGGGTGGGGGCGGTCCCGGGCGGGCAGGAACCTGCTTGGGGCGATTTGAAGCGCCAGGCCCGGCAGTCCGTGTTGCTCGCGTGGCAGGAGCGGCTGGCTCTGCCAACCGCGGGGCACCGGACTGTCGGGGCTGTTCGGCCACTCCTGAAGGAGTGGCTGGACAGAGGCCATGGCAGCTTCACCTACCGGCTGGCACAGGTATTTTCCGGGCATGGGAGCTTCGGAAGATACCTGTGCCGGATAGGGAAGGAGCCGACGGCGCGTTGCTGCCACTGCGACGCTGAGGAGGACACGGCGGATCATACCCTGGAGGTATGCCCCGCGTGGGAGGGGGAGCGCCGTGTCCTGGTCGGCGTCGTCGGGCGGGATGTCTCGCTGCCGGGCGTGGTGCGCGCCATGCTCGGCAGCGAGGAGAAGTGGAGGGCCGTGGCCTCCTTCTGCGAGAACGTAATGTTGCAGAAGGAGGCCGCGGGGAGGGAGCGCGAACTTCAGCGGCGCGCTGAAGCTCGCGCTCGTGCGGTGGCCCGAGGTCGTCGCCCGGTCGCGAGGCGTCGCGGGCGGCCGCCTCGGCGTGGCGGATGACCTAGGCTGGGAGGGGGGTCCTGAGGGTACCCTCCTCCCGCCAGGCGGCGCCGGGTCGGACCGGTTGGGGGTAGGAGTGCCTCCCCCTACCGGTCCGACGCAAGGGGAGGCACCCTCGGCGGTCTGGTGCGGCCATGAACGCCCGGCCGCCGAGGGGTGGAAACGGGGTCGCGGGCCGTTGCGAGTTGGGGCTCGCAGCCGCCACTAAACGCGGCCCCGGGACGGATAGCGGCGGGATGGAGTGGCCCCGTCCCGCCGCTATGAGGCAGTGTGTCTACTGGGGGGACCGATTGTCCCCCCGGGGGATGGGCGCGAAAGCGCGGGCACGGGGAGGATACCGGAAGAATGCTTCGAGCGATTCCCGGTATCCTCCCAAAGCGTGCCGAAGGGTCACCGTGGGGTTTTTAGTGGGTAGGTCCCGCGCCTGTCGTTGTACGGGCGCGGGGAATCCCACACACCCCTCCCACCTCTCCCCAAGGAGGTGGGAGGGAGTCTTTCGAAGATTTTCCCCACGACAAAAAAAAAAAAAAAAAAAAAAAAAAGTACCAGAACTATGCCTGACATAACCAGCGTTATCCTCTAAAATACATATCGGAACCAGCTTCTATTGACTGTTTCAGTGTGGTACCACATTACTACGTGATCCAAACCAGAAAAGGGCCAGGGTCTGGCCAAGAAGTATGCGAAAAATGCGAAAGTCCCAGCCAGATGAGGGCAAATACCAGACCTAACCGAGACATAACCGGCGTTATCCTCTAAAATATTAATCGCAACCAGGTTCAATTGACTGTTCCGGTGTGGAACCACATTACTACGGGATCCAAACCAGAAAAAACCCAGGATCTGGCCAACAACTATGAGAAAAACGCGAAAGTACGAGCCAGATGGGGGCAAATCCCAGACCTAACCGAGACATAACCAGCGTTATCCTCTAAAATATTAATCGCAACCAGGTTTAATTGACTGTTTCGGTGTTGTACCGCATTACTGCGTGATCCAAACCAGAAAGAGGCCAGGATCAGGCTAACAAGAATGCGAAAAAAGCGAAAGTACGAGCCAGATATGGGCAAATCCCAGACCTACCCGAGCCATAACCGGCGTTATCCTCTAAATTATTAATCGCAACCAGGTTTAATTGACTGTTTCAGTGTGGTACCACATTGCTACGTGATCCAAACCGGAAAAAGCCCAGGATCTGGCCAACAAGTATGCGGAAAACGTGAAAGTACGAGCCAGATGAGGACAAATCCCAGACCTACCCGAGACATAACCGGCGTTATCCTCTAAAATATTAATCTCAACCAGGTTTAATTGACTGTTTCGTTGTGGAACCACATTACTACGGGATCGAAACCAGACAAAACCCAGGATCTGGCCAACAAGTATGCGAAAAATGCGAAAGTATGAGCCAGATGATTGCAAATACCAGAACTAACCCAGACGTAACCGGCGTTATCCCCCAAAATATTAATCGCAACCAGGTTTAATTGACTGTTTAGGTGTGGTACCGCATTACTTCGTGATCCAAACCAGAGAAAGGCCAGGATCTGGCCAACAAGTCTGCGAAAAACGTGAAAGTACGAGTCAGATGAGGACAAATCCCAGACCTAGCCGAGACATAACCGGCGTTATCCTCTAAAATATTGATCGCAACCAGTTTAATTGACTGTTTCGGTGTGGAACCTCATTACTACGTGATCCAAACCAGATAAAGCCCAGGATCTGGCCAACAAGTATGAGAAAAATGCGAAAGTTCGAGCCAGATGAGGGCAAGTACCAGACCTAACCCAGACAAAACCGGCGTTATCCCCTAAAATATTAATCGCAACCAGGTATAATTGACTGTTTCGGTGTGAACCGCATTGCTACGATGATCCAAACCAGAAAAAACCCAGGATCTGGCCAACAACTATGAGAAAAATGCGAAAGTATGAGCATGATGATTGCAAATACCAGAACTAACTCTGACATAACCAGCGTTATCCTCTAAAATACGAATCGGAACATGCTTTTAATGACTGTTTCAGTGTGGTAACACATTACTACGTGATCCAAACCAGAAAATGGCCAGGATCTGGCCAACTACTATGAGAAAAACGCGAAAGTATGAGCCAGATGATTGCAAATACCAGACCTAACCCAGACATAACCGGCGTTATCCGCTAAAATATTAATCTCAACCAGGTTTAATTGACTGTTTCGTTGTGGTACCACATTACTACGGGATCCAAAACAGAGAAAACCCAGGATCTGGCCAACAGGTATGCGAAAAATGCGAAAGTATGAGCCAGATGGTTGCAAATACCAGAACTAACCCAGACATAACCAGCGTTATCCTCTAAAATATTAATCGCAACCAGGTTTAATTGACTGTTTCGGTGTGGTAACGCACTACTACGCGATCCAAACCAGAAAAAGCCCAGGATCTGGCCAACAAGTATGCGAAAAATGCCAAAGTACGAGCCAGATGAGGGCAAATCCCAGACCTAACCGAGACATAACCGGCGTTATCCTCTAAAATATTAATCGCAACCAGGTTTAATTGACTGTTTCGGTGTGCTGACGCATTACTACGTGATCCAAACCAGAAAAAGTCCAAGATCTGGCCAACAAGTATGCGAAAAATGCGAAAGTACGAGCCAGATGAGGGCAAATACCAGACCTAGCCCAGACATTACCGGCATTATCCTCTAAAATATTAATCGCAACCAGATTTAATTGACTGTTTCGGTGTGGTACCGCATTACTACGTGATCCAAACCAGAAAAAGCCCAGGATCTGGCCAACAAGTATGCGAAAAAAGCGAAAGTATGTGCCAGATGGTAGCAAATACCAGAACTAGCCCAGACATAACCAGCGTTATCCTCTAAAATACATATCGGAACCAGCTTCTATTGACTGTTTCAGTGTGGTACCACATTACTACGTGATCCAAACCAGAAAAGGGCCAGGGTCTGGCCAACAAGTATGCGAAAAATGCGAAAGTCCCAGCCAGATGAGGGCAAATACCAGACCTAACCGAGACATAACCCGCGTTATCCTCTAAAATATTAATCGCAACCAGGTTCAATTGACTGTTTCGGTGTGGAACCACATTACTACGGGATCCATACCAGAAAAAACCCAGGATCTGGCCAACAACTATGAGAAAAACGCGAAAGTACGAGCCAGATGGGGGCAAATCCTAGACCTAACCGAGACACACCCAGCGTTATCCTCTAAAATATTAATCGCAACCAGGTTTAATTGACTGTTTCGGTGTTGTACCGCATTACTACGGGATCCAAACCAGAAAGAGGCCAGGATCAGGCCAACAAGAATGCGAAAAATGCGAAAGCATGAGCCAGATGATTGCAAATACCAGAACTAACCCAGACGTAACCGGCGTTATCCCCTAAAATATTAATCGCAACCAGGTTTAATTGACTGTTTCGGTGTGGTACCGCATTACTTCGTGATCCAAACCAGAGAAAGGCCAGGATCTGGCCAACAAGTATGCGAAAAATGTGAAAGTACGAGTCAGATGAGGACAAATCCCAGACCTAGCCGAGTCATAACCGGCGTTATCCTCTAAAATATTGATCGCAACCAGTTTAATTGACTGTTTCGGTGTGGAACCTCATTACTACGTTATCCAAACCAGATAAAGCCCAGGATCTGGCCAACAAGTATGAGGAAAATGCGAAAGTTCGAGCCAGATGAGGGCAAGTACCAGACCTAACCCAGACAAAACCGGCGTTATCCCCTAAAATATTAATCGCAACCAGGTATAATTGACTGTTTCGGTGTGGTACCGCATTGCTACGATGATCCAAACCAGAAAGAGGCCAGGATCTGGCTAACAAGTATGCGAAAAATGCGAAAGTACGATCCGGATGAGGGCAAATCCCAGACCTAACCGAGACATAACCGGCGTTATCCTCTAAAATATTAATCGCAACAAGGTTTAATTGACTGTTTCGTTGTGGAACCACATTACTGCGGGATCCAAACCAGAGAAAACGCAGGATCTGGCCAACAAGTATGCGAAAAATGCGAAAGTACGATCCAGATGAGGGCAAATCCCAGACCTAACCGAGACATAACCGGCGTTATCCTCTAAAATATTAATCGCAACCAGGTTTAATTGACTGTTTCGGTGTGGTACCGCATTACTACGTGATCCAAACCAGAAAAAGGCCAGGATCTGGCCAGCAAGTATCCGAAAAATGCGAAATTATGAGCTAGATGATTGCAAATACCAGAACTATGCCTGACATAAACAGCGTTATCCTCTAAAACACGAATCAGAACATGTTTTTAATGACTGCTTCAGTGTGGTACCACATCACTACGTGATCCAAACCAGAAAGAGGCCAGGATTAGGCCAACAAGAATGCGAAAAATGCGAAAGCATGAGCCAGATGATTGCAAATACCAGAACTAACCCAGACGTAACCGGCGTTATCCCCTAAAATATTAATCGCAACCAGGTTTAATTGACTGTTTCGGTGTGGTACCGCATTACTTCGTGATCCAAACCAGAGAAAGGCCAGGATCTGGCCAACAAGTATGCGAAAAATGTGAAAGTACGAGTCAGATGAGGACAAATCCCAGACCTAGCCGAGTCATAACCGGCGTTATCCTCTAAAATATTGATCGCAACCAGTTTAATTGACTGTTTCGGTGTGGAACCTCATTACTACGTTATCCAAACCAGATAAAGCCCAGGATCTGGCCAACAAGTATGAGGAAAATGCGAAAGTTCGAGCCAGATGAGGGCAAGTACCAGACCTAACCCAGACAAAACCGGCGTTATCCCCTAAAATATTAATCGCAACCAGGTATAATTGACTGTTTCGGTGTGGTACCGCATTGCTACGATGATCCAAACCAGAAAGAGGCCAGGATCTGGCTAACAAGTATGCGAAAAATGCGAAAGTACGATCCGGATGAGGGCAAATCCCAGACCTAACCGAGACATAACCGGCGTTATCCTCTAAAATATTAATCGCATCAAGGTTTAATTGACTGTTTCGTTGTGGAACCACATTACTGCGGGACCAAACCAGAGAAAACGCAGGATCTGGCCAACAAGTATGCGAAAAATGCGAAAGTACGATCCAGATGAGGGCAAATCCCAGACCTAACCGAGACATAACCGGCGTTATCCTCTAAAATATTAATCGCAACCAGGTTTAATTGACTGTTTCGGTGTGGTACCGCATTACTACGTGATCCAAACCAGAAAAAGGCCAGGATCTGGCCAGCAAGTATCCGAAAAATGCGAAATTATGAGCTAGATGATTGCAAATACCAGAACTATGCCTGACATAAACAGCGTTATCCTCTAAAACACGAATCAGAACATGTTTTTAATGACTGCTTCAGTGTGGTACCACATCACTACGTGATCCAAACCAGAAAAAGGCCAGGATCTGGCCAAAAAGTATGCGAAACATGCGAAAGTACGAGCCAGATGAGGGCAAACACCAGACCTAACCCAGACATAACCGGCGTTATCCTCTAAAATATTAATCGCAACCAGGTTTAATTGACTGTTTCGGTGTGGTACCGCATTACTACGTGATCCAAACCAGAGAAAGGCCAGGATCTGGCCAACAAGGATGAGAAAAATGCGAAAGTATGAGCATGATGATTGCAAATACCAGAACTAACCCTGACATAACCAGCGTTATCCTCTAAAATACGAATCGGAACATGCTTTTAATGACTGTTTCAGTGTGGTAACACATTACTACGTGATCCAAACCAGAAACATCCCAGGATCGGGCCAACAAGAATGCGAAAAATGCGAAAGTACGAACCAGATGAGGGAAAATCTGAGACCTAACCGAGACGTAACCGGCGTTATCCCCTAAAATATTAATCGCAACCAGGTTTAATTGACTGTTTCGGTGTGGAACCACATTACTACGGGATCCAAACCAGAAAAAACTCAGGATCTGGCCAACAAGTATGAGAAAAATGCGAAAGTTCGAGCCAGATGAGGGCAAGTACCAGACCTAACCCAGACAAAACCGGCGTTATCCCCTAAAATATTAATCGCAACCAGGTATAATTGACTGTTTCGGTGTGAACCGCATTGCTACGATGATCCAAACCAGAAAGAGGCCAGGATCTGGCTAACAAGTATGCGAAAAACGCGAAAGTACGATCCAGATGAGGGCAAATCCCTGACCTAACCGAGACATAACCGGCGTTATCCTCTAAAATATTAATCGCAACCAGGTTTAATTGACTGTTTCGTTGTGGAACCACATTACTGCGGGATCCAAACCAGAAAAAACGCAGGATCTGGCCAACACGTATGCGAAAAATGCGAAAGTACGATCCAGATGAGGGCAAATCCCAGACCTAACCGAGACATAACCGGCGTTATCCTCTAGAATATTAATCGCAACCAGGTTTAATTGACTGTTTCGGTGTGGTACCGCATTACTACGTGATCCAAGCCAGAAAAAGGCCAGGATCTGGCCAACAAGAATGCGAAAAATGCGAAAGTACGCGCCAGATGAGGGCTAATACCAGACCTAACCGAGACATTACCGGCATTATCCTCTAAAATATTAATCGCAACCAGATTTAATTGACTGTTTCGGTGTGGTACCGCATCACTACGGGATCCAAACCAGAAAAAACCGAGGATCTGGCCAACAACTATGAGAAAAATGCGAAAGTATGAGCATGATGATTGCAAATACCAGAACTAACTCTGACATAACCAGCGTTATCCTCTAAAATACGAATCGGAACATGCTTTTAATGACTGTTTCAGTGTGGTAACACATTACTACGTGATCCAAAGCAGAAAATGGCCAGGATCTGGCCAACTACTATGAGAAAAACGCGAAAGTATGAGCCAGATGATTGCAAATACCAGACCTAACCCAGACATAACCGGCGTTATCCGCTAAAATATTAATCTCAACCAGGTTTAATTGACTGTTTCGTTGTGGTACCACATTACTACGGGATCCAAAACAGAGAACACCCAGGATCTGGCCAACAGGTATGCGAAAAATGCGAAAGTATGAGCCAGATGGTTGCAAATACCAGAACTAACCCAGACATAACCAGCGTTATCCTCTAAAACATTAATCGCAACCAGGTTTAATTGACTGTTTCGGTGTGGTAACGCACTACTACGCGATCCAAACCAGAAAAAGCCCAGGATCTGGCCAACAAGTATGCGAAAAATGCCAAAGTACGAGCCAGATGAGGGCAAATCCCAGACCTAACCGAGACATAACCGGCGTTATCCTCTAAAATATTAATCGCAACCAGGTTTAATTGACTGTTTCGGTGTGGTGACGCATTACTACGTGATCCAAACCAGAAAATGTCCAAGATCTGGCCAACAAGTATGCGAAAAATGCGAAAGTACGAGCCAGATGAGGGCAAATACCAGACCTAGCCCAGACATTACCGGCATTATCCTCTAAAATATTAATCGCAACCAGATTTAATTGACTGTTTCGGTGTGGTACCGCATTACTACGTGATCCAAACCAGAAAACGCCCAGGATCTGGCCAACAAGTATGCGAAAAAAGCGAAAGTATGTGCCAGATGATAGCAAATACCAGAACTAACCCAGACATAACCAGCGTTATCCTCTAAAATACATATCGGAACCAGCTTCTATTGACTGTTTCAGTGTGGTACCACGTTACTACGTGATCCAAACCAGAAAAGGGCCAGGGTCTGGCCAACAAGTATGCGAAAAATGCGAAAGTCCCAGCCAGATGAGGGCAAATACCAGACCTAACCGAGACATAACCCGCGTTATCCTCTAAAATATTAATCGCAACCAGGTTCAATTGACTGTTTCGGTGTGGAACCACATTACTACGGGATCCATACCAGAAAAAACCCAGGATCTGGCCAACAACTATGAGAAAAACGCGAAAGTACGAGCCAGATGTGGGCAAATCCTAGACCTAACCGAGACACACCCAGCGTTATCCTCTAAAATATTAATCGCAACCAGGTTTAATTGACTGTTTCGGTGTTGTACCGCATTACTACGGGATCCAAACCAGAAAGAGGCCAGGATCAGGCCAACAAGAATGCGAAAAAAGCGAAAGTACGAGCCAGATGTGGGCAAATCCCAGACCTACCCGAGACATAACCGGCGTTATCCTCTAAAATATTAATCTGAACCAGGTTTAATTGACAGTTTCGTTGTGGAACCACATTACTACGGGATCGAAACCAGACAAAACCCAGGATCTGGCCAACAAGTATGCGAAAAATGCGAAAGCATGAGCCAGATGATTGCAAATACCAGAACTAACCCAGACGTAACCGGCGTTATCCCCTAAAATATTAATCGCAACCAGGTTTAATTGACTGTTTCGGTGTGGTACCGCATTACTTCGTGATCCAAACCAGAGAAAGGCCAGGATCTGGCCAACAAGTATGCGAAAAATGTGAAAGTACGAGTCAGATGAGGACAAATCCCAGACCTAGCCGAGTCATAACCGGCGTTATCCTCTAAAATATTGATCGCAACCAGTTTAATTGACTGTTTCGGTGTGGAACCTCATTACTACGTTATCCAAACCAGATAAAGCCCAGGATCTGGCCAACAAGTATGAGGAAAATGCGAAAGTTCGAGCCAGATGAGGGCAAGTACCAGACCTAACCCAGACAAAACCGGCGTTATCCCCTAAAATATTAATCGCAACCAGGTATAATTGACTGTTTCGGTGTGGTACCGCATTGCTACGATGATCCAAACCAGAAAGAGGCCAGGATCTGGCTAACAAGTATGCGAAAAATGCGAAAGTACGATCCGGATGAGGGCAAATCCCAGACCTAACCGAGACATAACCGGCGTTATCCTGTAAAATATTAATCGCAACAAGGTTTAATTGACTGTTTCGTTGTGGAACCACATTACTGCGGGATCCAAACCAGAGAAAACGCAGGATCTGGCCAACAAGTATGCGAAAAATGCGAAAGTACGATCCAGATGAGGGCAAATCCCAGACCTAACCGAGACATAACCGGCGTTATCCTCTAAAATATTAATCGCAACCAGGTTTAATTGACTGTTTCGGTGTGGTACCGCATTACTGCGGGATCCAAACCAGAGAAAACGCAGGATCTGGCCAACAAGTATGCGAAAAATGCGAAAGTACGATCCAGATGAGGGCAAATCCCAGACCTAACCGAGACATAACCGGCGTTATCCTCTAAAATATTAATCGCAACCAGGTTTAATTGACTGTTTCGCTGTGGTACCGCATTACTACGTGATCCAAACCAGAAAAAGGCCAGGATCTGGCCAGCAAGTATCCGAAAAATGCGAAATTATGAGCTAGATGATTGCAAATACCAGAACTATGCCTGACATAAACAGCGTTATCCTCTAAAACACGAATCAGAACATGTTTTTAATGACTGCTTCAGTGTGGTACCACATCACTACGTGATCCAAACCAGAAAAAGGCCAGGATCTGGCCAAAAAGTATGCGAAACATGCGAAAGTACGAGCCAGATGAGGGCAAACACCAGACCTAACCCAGACATAACCGGCGTTATCCTCTAAAATATTAATCGCAACCAGGTTTAATTGACTGTTTCGGTGTGGTACCGCATTACTACGTGATCCAAACCAGAGAAAGGCCAGGATCTGGCCAACAAGGATGAGAAAAATGCGAAAGTATGAGCATGATGATTGCAAATACCAGAACTAACCCTGACATAACCAGCGTTATCCTCTAAAATACGAATCGGAACATGCTTTTAATGACTGCTTCAGTGTGGTAACACATTACTACGTGATCCAAACCAGAAACATCCCAGGATCGGGCCAACAAGAATGCGAAAAATGCGAAAGTACGAACCAGATGAGGGAAAATCTGAGACCTAACCGAGACGTAACCGGCGTTATCCCCTAAAATATTAATCGCAACCAGGTTTAATTGACTGTTTCCGTGTGGAACCACATTACTACGGGATCCAAACCAGAAAAAACCCAGGATCTGGCCAACAACTATGAGAAAAACGCGAAAGTATGAGCCAGATGATTGCAAATACCAGAACTAACCCAGGCATAAACAGCGTTATCCTCTAAAATATTATTCGCAACCAGGTTTCATTGACTGTTTCGGTGTGGTACCACATTACTACGTGGTCCAAGCCAGAAAAAGGCCAGGATCTGGCCAACAAGAATGTGAAAAATGCGAAAGTGCGCGCCAGATGAGGGCAAATACCAGACCTAACCGAGACATTACCGGCATTATCCTCTAAAATATTAATCGCAACCAGATTTAATTGACTGTTTCGGTGTGGTACCGCATTACTACGTGATCCAAACCAGAAAAAGGCCAGGATCTGGCCAACAACTATGCGAAAAAGCGAAAGTATGAGCCAGATGATTGCAAATACCAGAACTATCCCAGACATAAACAGCGTTATCCTCTAAAATATTATTCGCAACCAGGTTTAATTGACTGTTTCAGTCTGGAGCCACTTTACTACGTGGACCAAGCCAGAAGAAGGCCGGGATCTGGCCATCAAGTATGCGAAAAATGCGAAGGTCCGAACCAGATGAGGGCAAATACCAGACCTAACCGAGACATAACCGGCGTTATCCTCCAAAATATTAATCGCAACCAGGTTCAATTGACTGTTTCGGTGTGGAACCACATTACTACGGGATCCAAACAAGAAAAAACCCAGGCTCTGGCCAACAACTATGAGAAAAACGCGAAAGTATGAGCCAGATGATTGCAAATACCAGAACTATCCCAGGCATAACCAGCGTTATCCTCTAAAATATTATTCGCATCCAGGTTTAATTGACTGTTTCGGTGTGGTACCACATTACTACGTGGTCCAAGAGAGAAAAAGGCCAGGATCTGGCCAACAAGAATACGAAAAATGCGAAAGTATGCGCCAGATGAGGGCAAATATTAGACCTAACCGAGACGTAACCGGCGTTATCCCCTAAAATATTAATCGCAACCAGGTTTAATTGACTGTTTCGGTGTGGAACCACATTACTACGGGATCCAAACCAGAAAAAACCGAGGATCTGGCCAACAACTATGAGAAAAATGCGAAAGTATGAGCATGATGATTGCAATTACCAGAACTAACTCTGACATAACCAGCGTTATCCTCTAAAATACGAATCGGAACATGCTTTTAATGACTGTTTCAGTGTGGTAACACATTACTACGTGATCCAAACCAGAAAATGGCCAGGATCTGGCCAACTACTATGAGAAAAACGCGAAAGTATGAGCCAGATGATTGCAAATACCAGAACTATCCCAGGCATAAGCAGCGTTATCCTCTAAAATATTATTCGCAACCAGGTTTAATTGACTGTTTCGGTGTGGAACCACATTACTGCGGGATCCAAACCAGAGAAAACGCAGGATCTGGCCAACAAGTATGCGAAAAATGCGAAAGTACGATCCAGATGAGGGCAAATCCCAGACCTAACCGAGACATAACCGGCGTTATCCTCTAAAATATTAATCGCAACCAGGTTTAATTGACTGTTTCGCTGTGGTACCGCATTACTACGTGATCCAAACCAGAAAAAGGCCAGGATCTGGCCAGCAAGTATCCGAAAAATGCGAAATTATGAGCTAGATGATTGCAAATACCAGAACTATGCCTGACATAAACAGCGTTATCCTCTAAAACACGAATCAGAACATGTTTTTAATGACTGCTTCAGTGTGGTACCACATCACTACGTGATCCAAACCAGAAAAAGGCCAGGATCTGGCCAAAAAGTATGCGAAACATGCGAAAGTACGAGCCAGATGAGGGCAAACACCAGACCTAACCCAGACATAACCGGCGTTATCCTCTAAAATATTAATCGCAACCAGGTTTAATTGACTGTTTCGGTGTGGTACCGCATTACTACGTGATCCAAACCAGAGAAAGGCCAGGATCTGGCCAACAAGGATGAGAAAAATGCGAAAGTATGAGCATGATGATTGCAAATACCAGAACTAACCCTGACATAACCAGCGTTATCCTCTAAAATACGAATCGGAACATGCTTTTAATGACTGTTTCAGTGTGGTAACACATTACTACGTGATCCAAACCAGAAACATCCCAGGATCGGGCCAACAAGAATGCGAAAAATGCGAAAGTACGAACCAGATGAGGGAAAATCTGAGACCTAACCGAGACGTAACCGGCGTTATCCCCTAAAATATTAATCGCAACCAGGTTTAATTGACAGTTTCGGTGTGGAACCACATTACTACGGGATCCAAACCAGAAAAAACTCAGGATCTGGCCGACAAGTATTCGAAAAATGCGATAGTATGAGCCAGGGGAGGGCAAATACCAGACTTAACACAGACATAACCTGCGTAATCCTCTAAAATATTAATCGCAACCGGGTTTAATTGACTGTTTCCGTGTGGAACCACATTACTACGGGATCCAAACCAGAAAAAACCCCTGGATCTGGCCAACAACTATGCGAAAAAGCGAAAGTATGAGCCAGATGATTGCAAATACCAGAACTATCCCAGGCATAACCAGCGTTATCCTCTAAAATATTATTCGCATCCAGGTTTAATTGACTGTTTCGGTGTGGTACCACATTACTACGTGGTCCAAGAGAGAAAAAGGCCAGGATCTGGCCAACAAGAATACGAAAAATGCGAAAGTATGCGCCAGATGAGGGCAAATATTAGACCTAACCGAGACGTAACCGGCGTTATCCCCTAAAATATTAATCGCAACCAGGTTTAATTGACTGTTTCGGTGTGGAACCACATTACTACGGGATCCAAACCAGAAAAAACCGAGGATCTGGCCAACAACTATGAGAAAAATGCGGAAGTATGTGCCAGATGATAGCAAATACCAGAACTAACCCAGACATAACCAGCGTTATCCTTTAAAATACTTATCGGAACCAGCTTCTATTGACTGTTTCGGTGTGGTACCACATTACTACGGGATCCAAAACAGAGAAAACCCAGGATCTGGCCAACAGGTATGCGAAAAATGCGAAAGTATGAGCCAGATGGTTGCAATTACCAGAACTAACCCAGACATAACCAGCGTTATCCTCTAAAATATTAATCGCAACCAGGTTTAATTGACTGTTTCGGTGTGGTACCGCATTACTACGTGATCCAAACCAGAGAAAGGCCAGGATCTGGCCAACAAGGATGAGAAAAATGCGAAAGTACGAGCCAGATAAGGGCAAATCCCAGACCTAACCGAGACATAACCGGCGTTATCCTCTAAAATATTAATCGCAACCAGGTTCAATTGACTGTTTCGGTGTGGTACCGCACTACTACGCGATACAAACCAGAAAAAGCCCAGGATCTGGCCAACAAGTATGCGAAAAATGCCAAAGTACGAGCCAGATGAGGGCAAATCCCAGACCTAACCGAGACATAACCGGCGTTATCCTCTAAAATATTAATCGCAACCAGGTTTAATTGACTGTTTCGGTGTGGTGACGCATTACTACGTGATCCAAACCAGAAAAAGTCCAAGATCTGGCCAACAAGTATGCGAAAAATGCGAAAGTACGAGCCAGATGAGGGCAAATACCAGACCTAGCCCAGACATTACTGGCATTATCCTCTAAAATATTAATCGCAACCAGATTTAATTGACTGTTTCGGTGTGGTACCGCATTACTACGTGATCCAAACCAGAAAAAGCCCAGGATCTGGCCAACAAGTATGCGAAAAAAGCGAAAGTATGTGCCAGATGATAGCAAATACCAGAACTAACCCAGACATAACCAGCGTTATCCTCTAAAATACATATCAGAACCAGCTTCTATTGACTGTTTCAGTGTGGTACCACATTACTACGTGATCCAAACCAGAGAAAGGCCAGGATCTGGCCAACAAGTATGCGAAAAATGTGAAAGTACGAGTCAGATGAGGACAAATCCCAGACCTAGCCGAGTCATAACCGGCGTTATCCTCTAAAATATTGATCGCAACCAGTTTAATTGACTGTTTCGGTGTGGAACCTCATTACTACGTTATCCAAACCAGATAAAGCCCAGGATCTGGCCAACAAGTATGAGGAAAATGCGAAAGTTCGAGCCAGATGAGGGCAAGTACCAGACCTAACCCAGACAAAGCCGGCGTTATCCCCTAAAATATTAATCGCAACCAGGTATAATTGACTGTTTCGGTGTGGTACCGCATTGCTACGATGATCCAAACCAGAAAGAGGCCAGGATCTGGCTAACAAGTATGCGAAAAATGCGAAAGTACGATCCGGATGAGGGCAAATCCCAGACCTAACCGAGACATAACCGGCGTTATCCTCTAAAATATTAATCGCAACAAGGTTTAATTGACTGTTTCGTTGTGGAACCACATTACTGCGGGATCCAAACCAGAGACAACGCAGGATCTGGCCAACAAGTATGCGAAAAATGCGAAAGTCCCAGCCAGATGAGGGCAAATATCAGACCTAACCGAGACATAACCCGCGTTATCCTCTAAAATATTAATCGCAACCAGGTTTAATTGACTGTTTCGGTGTTGTATCGCATTACTACGGGATCCAAACCAGAAAGAGGCCAGGATCAGGCCAACAAGAATGCGAAAAAAGCGAAAGTACGAGCCAGATGAGGGCAAATCCCAGACCTAACCGAGACATAACCGGCGTTATCCTCTAAAATATTTATCGCAACCAGGTTTAATTGACTGTTTCGGTGTGGTGACGCATTACTACGTGATCCAAACCAGAAAAAGTCCAAGATCTGGCCAACAAGTATGCGAAAAATGCGAAAGTACGAGCCAGATGAGGGCAAATACCAGACCAAGCCCAGACATTACCGGCATTATCCTCTAAAATATTAATCGCAACCAGATTTAATTGACTGTTTCGGTGTGGCACCGCATTACTACGTGATCCAAACCAGAAAAAGCCCAGGATCTGGCCAACAAGTATGCGAAAAAAGCGAAAGTATGTGCCAGATGATAGCAAATACTAGAACTAACCCAGACATAACCAGCGTTATCCTCTAAAATACATATCGGAACCAGCTTCTATTGACTGTTTCAGTGTGGTACCACATTACTACGTGATCCAAACCAGAAAAGGGCCAGGGTCTGGCCAACAAGTATGCGAAAAATGCGAAAGTCCCAGCCAGATGAGGGCAAATACCAGACCTAACCGAGACATAACCCGCGTTATCCTCTAAAATATTAATCGCAACCAGGTTTAATTGACTGTTTCGGTGTTGTACCGCATTACTACGGGATCCAAACCAGAAAGAGGCCAGGATCAGGCCAACAAGAATGCGAAAAAAGCGAAAGTACGAGCCAGATGTGGGCAAATCCCAGACCTACCCGAGACATAACCGGCGTTATCCTCTAAAATATTAATCTGAACCAGGTTTAATTGACTGTTTCGTTGTGGAACCACATTACTACGGGATCGAAACCAGATAAAACCCAGGATCTGGCCAACAAGTATGCGAAAAATGCTAAAGCATGAGCCAGATGATTGCAAATACCAGAACTAACCCAGACGTAACCGGCGTTATCCCCTAAAATATTAATCGCAACCAGGTTTAATTGACTGTTTCGGTGTGGTACCGCATTACTTCGTGATCCAAACCAGAGAAAGGCCAGGATCTGGCCAACAAGTATGCGAAAAATGTGAAAGTACGAGTCAGATGAGGACAAATCCCAGACCTAGCCGAGTCATAACCGGCGTTATCCTCTAAAATATTGATCGCAACCAGTTTAATTGACTGTTTCGGTGTGGAACCTCATTACTACGTTATCCAAACCAGATAAAGCCCAGGATCTGGCCAACAAGTATGAGGAAAATGCGAAAGTTCGAGCCAGATGAGGGCAAGTACCAGACCTAACCCAGACAAAACCGGCGTTATCCCCTAAAATATTAATCGCAACCAGGTATAATTGACTGTTTCGGTGTGGTACCGCATTGCTACGATGATCCAAACCAGAAAGAGGCCAGGATCTGGCTAACAAGTATGCGAAAAATGCGAAAGTACGATCCGGATGAGGGCAAATCCCAGACCTAACCGAGACATAACCGGCGTTATCCTCTAAAATATTAATCGCAACAAGGTTTAATTGACTGTTTCGTTGTGGAACCACATTACTGCGGGATCCAAACCAGAGAAAACGCAGGATCTGGCTACAAGTATGCGAAAAATGCGAAAGTACGATCCAGATGAGGGCAAATCCCAGACCTAACCGAGACATAACCGGCGTTATCCTCTAAAATATTAATCGCAACCAGGTTTAATTGACTGTTTCGGTGTGGTACCACATTACTACGTGGTCCAAGCCAGAAAAAGGCCAGGATCTGGCCAACAAGAATGCGAAAAATGCGAAAGTACGCGCCAGATGAGGGCAAATACCAGACCTAACCGAGACATTACCGGCATTATCCTCTAAAATATTAATCGCAACCAGATTTAATTGACTGTTTCGGTGTGGTACCGCATTACTACGTGATCCAAACCAGAAAAAGGCCAGGATCTGGCCAACAACTATGCGAAAAAGCGAAAGTATGAGCCAGATGATTGCAAATACCAGAACTATACCAGACATAAACAGCGTTATCCTCTAAAATATTATTCGCAAACAGGTTTAATTGACTGTTTCAGTCTGGAGCCACTTTACTACGTGGACCAAGCCAGAAGAAGGCCGGGATCTGGCCATCAAGTATGCGAAAAATGCGAAGGTCCGAACCAGATGAGGGCAAATACCAGACCTAACCGAGACATAACCGGCGTTATCCTCCAAAATATTAATCGCAACCAGGTTCAATTGACTGTTTCGGTGTGGAACCACATTACTACGGGATCCAAACCAGAAAAAACCCAGGCTCTGGCCAACAACTATGAGAAAAACGCGAAAGTATGAGCCAGATGATTGCAAATACCAGAACTATCCCAGGCATAACCAGCGTTATCCTCTAAAATATTATTCGCATCCATGTTTAATTGACTGTTTCGGTGTGGTACCACATTACTACGTGGTCCAAGAGAGAAAAAGGCCAGGATCTGGCCAACAAGAATACGAAAAATGCGAAAGTATGCGCCAGATGAGGGCAAATATTAGACCTAACCGAGACATTACCGGCGTTATCCTCTAAAATATTAATCGCAACCAGGTTCAATTGACTGTTTCGGTGTGGAACCACATTACTACGGGATCCAAACCAGAAAAAACCCAGGATTTGTTCAACAACTATGAGAAAAACGCGAAAGTACGAGCCAGATGGGGGCAAATCCCAGACCTAGCCGAGACATAACCAGCGTTATCCTCTAAAATATTAATCGCAACCACGTTTAATTGACTGTTTCGGTGTGGTACCGCATTACTACGATGATCCAAACCAGAAAGAGGCCAGGATCTGGCCAACAAGTATGCGAAAAATGCGAAAGTATGAGCCAGATGATTGCAAATACCAGAACTAACCCAGACATAACCGGCGTTATCCCCTAAAATATTAATCGCAACCAGGTTTAATTGACTGTTTCGGTGTGGTACCGCATTGCTACGATGATCCAAACCAGAAAGAGGCCAGGATCTGGCCAACAAGTATGCGAAAAATGCGAAAGTATGAGCCAGATGATTGCAAATACCAGAACTAACCCAGACATAACCGGCGTTATCCCCTAAAATATTAATCGCAACCAGGTTTAATTGACTGTTTCGGTGTGGTACCGCATTACTACGTGATCCAAACCAGAGAAAGGCCAGGATCTGGCCAACAGGGATGAGAAAAATGCGAATATATGATCCAGATGATTGCAAATACCAGAACTAACCCTGACATAACCAGCGTTATCCTCTAAAATACGCATCGGAAAATGCTTTTAATGACTGTTTCAGTGTGGCACCACATTACTACGTGATCCAAACCAGAAAAAGCCCAGGATCGGGCCAACAAGAATGCGAAAAATGCGAAAGTACGAGCCAGATGAGGGAAAATCCCAGACCTAACCGAGACGTAACCGGCGTTATCCCCTAAAATATTAATCGCAACGAGGTATAATTGACTGTTTCGGTGTGGTACCGCATTGCTACGATGATCCAAACCAGAAAGAGGCCAGGATCTGGCCAACAAGTATGCGAAAAATGCGAAAGTATGAGCCAGATGATTGCAAATACCAGAACTAACCCAGACATAACCAGCGTTATCCTCTAAAATATTAATCGCAACCAGGTCTAATTGACTGTTTCGGTGTGGTACTGCATTACTACGTGATCCAGACCAGGAAAAGGCCAGGATCTGGCCAACAAGTGTGCGCAAAATGCGAAAGTACGAGCCAGATGAGGGCAAATCCCAGACCAAACCGAGACATAAACGGCGTTATCCTCTAAAATATTAATCGCAACCAGGTTTAATTGACTGTTTCGGTGTGGTACTGCATTACTACGTGATCCAGACCAGAAAAAGGCCAGGACCTGGCCAACAAGTATGCGAAAAATGCGAAAGTATGAGCCAGATGATTGCAAATACCAGAACTATGCCCGACATAACCAGCGTTATCCTCTAAAATACGAATCGGAACATGCTTTTAATGACTGTTTCAGTGTGGTAACACATTACTACGAGATCCAAACCAGAAAAATCCCAGGATCGGGACAACAAGAATGTGAGAAACGCGAAAGTACGAGCCACATGAGGGAAAATCCCAGACCTAACCCAGACATAACCGGCGTTATCCGCTAAAATATTAATCGCAACCAGGTTTAATTGACTGTTTCGTTGTGGAACCACATTACTACGGGATCCAAACCAGAAAGAACCCAGGATCTGGCCAACAAGTATGCGAAAAATGCGAAAGAACGATCCAGATGAGGGCAAATCCCAGACCTAACCGAGACATAACCGGCGTTATCCTCTAAAATATTAATTGCAACCAGGTTTAGTTAACTGTTTCAGTGTGGTACCACATTACTACGTGATCCAAATCAGAAATAGCCCAGGATCTGGCGAACAAGTATGCGATAAATGCGAAAGTACGAGCCAGATGAGGGCAAATCCCAGACCTAACCGAGACATAACCGGCGTTATCCTCTAAAATATTAATCTCAACCAGGTTTAATTGACTGTTTCGTTGTGGAACCACATTACTACGGGATCGAAACCAGACAAATCCCAGGATCTGGCCAACAAGTATGCGAAAAATGCGAAAGTATGAGCCAGATGATTTCATATACCAGAACTAACCCAGACGTAACCGGCGTTATCCCCTAAAATATTAATCGCAACCAGGTTTAATTGACTGTTTAGGCGTGGTACCGCATTACTTCGTGATCCAAACCAGAGAAAGGACAGGATCTGGCCGACAAGTCTGCGAAAAACGTGAAACTACGAGTCAGACGAGGACAAATCCCAGACCTAGCCGAGACATAACCGGCGTTATCCTCTAAGATATTGATCGCAACCAGTTTAATTGACTGTTTCGGTGTGGAACCTCATTACTACGTGATCCAAACCAGATAAAGCCCAGGATCACCCAACAAGTATGAGAAAAATGCGAAAGTTCGAGCCAGATGAGGGCAAGTACCAGACCTAACCCAGACAAAACCGGCGTTATCCCCTAAAATATTAATCGCAACCAGGTATAATTGACTGTTTCGGTGTGGTACCGCATTGCTACGATGATCCAAACCAGAAAGAGGCCAGGATCTGGCTAACAAGTATGCGAAAAATGCGAAAGTACGATCCAGATGAGGGCAAATCCCAGACCTAACCGAGACATAACCGGCGTTATCCTCTAAAATATTAATCGCAACCAGGTTTAATTGACTGTTTCGTTGTGGAACCACATTACTGCGGGATCCAAACCAGAAAAAACGCAGGATCTGGCCAACAAGTATGCGAAAAATGCGAAAGTACGATCCAGATGAGGGCAAATCCCAGACCTAACCGAGACATAACCGGCGTTATCCTCTAGAATATTAATCGCAACCAGGTTTAATTGACTGTTTCGGTGTGGTACCGCATTACTACGTGATCCAAACCAGAAAATGGCCAGGATCTGGCCAACAAGTATCCGAAAAATGCGAAATTATGAGCCAGATGATTGCAAATACCAGAACTATGCCTGACATTAACAGCGTTATCCTCTAAAGTACGAATCAGAACATGTTTTTAATGACTGCTTCAGTGTGGTGCCACATCACTACGTGATCCAAACCAGAAAAAGGCCAGGATCTGGCCAAAAAGTATGCGAAACATGCGAAAGTACGAGCCAGATGAGGGCAAACACCAGACCTAACCCAGACATAACCGGCGTTATCCGCCATAATATTAATCGCAACCAGGTTTAATTGACTGTTTCGTTGTGGAACCACATTACTGCGGGATCCAAACCAGAAAAAACCCAGGATCTGGCGAACAAGTATGCGAAAAATGCGAAAGTACGAGCCAGATGAGTGCAAATCCCAGACCAAACCGAGAAATAACCGGCGTTATCCTGTAAGATATTAATCGCAACCAGGTTTAATTGACTGTTTCGGTGTGGAACCACATTACTACGGGATCCAAACCAGAGGAAACCCAGGATCTGGCCAACAGGAATGCGAAAAATGCGAAAGTATGAGCCAGATGATTGCAAATACTAGAACTAACCGAGACGTAACCGGCATTATCCCCTAAAATATTAATCGCAACCAGGTTTAATTGACTGTTTCGGTGTGGAACCACATTACTACGGGATCCAAACCAGAAAAAACCCAGGATCTGGCCGACAAGTATTCGAAAAATGCGATAGTATGAGCCAGGGGAGGGCAAATACCAGACTTAACACAGACATAACAGGCGTTATCCTCTAAAATATTAATCGCAACCGGGTTTAATTGACTGTTTCCGTGTGGAACCACATTACTACGGGATCCAAACCAGAAAAAACCCAGGATCTGGCCAACAACTATGAGTAAAACGCGAAAGTATGAGCCAGATGATTGCAAATACCAGAACTATCCCAGGCATAACCAGCGTTATCCTCTAAAATATTATTAGCAACCAGGTTTAATTGACTGTTTCGGTGTGGTACCACATCACTATGTGGTCCAAGCCAGAAAAAGGCCAGGATCTGGCCAACAAGAATGCGAAAAATGCGAAAGTATGAGCCAGATGATTGCAAATACCAGAACTATCCCAGGCATAAGCAGCGTTATCCTCTAAAATATTATTCGCAACCAGGTTTAATTGACTGTTTCGGTGTGGCACCACATTACTACGTGGTCCAAGCCA
Source organism: Colletes latitarsis (assembly GCF_051014445.1). NCBI lineage: Eukaryota > Metazoa > Arthropoda > Insecta > Hymenoptera > Colletidae > Colletes > Colletes latitarsis. Next base: position 357,278 of record NW_027488379.1, on the reverse strand, counting down.
GAAAAAGGCCAGGATCTGGCCAACAAGAATGCGAAAAATGCGAAAGTACGCGGCAGATGAGGGCAAATACCAGACCTAACCGAGACATTACCGGCATTATCCTCTAAAATATTAATCGCAAACAGATTTAATTGACTGTTTCGGTGTGGTACCGCATTACTACGGGATCCAAACCAGAAAAAACCCAGGATCTGGCCAACAACTATGAGAAAAAGCGAAAGTATGAGCCAGATGATTGCAAATACCGGAACTATCCCAGACATAACTAGCGTTATCCTCTAAAATATTATTCGCAACCAGGTTTAATTGACTGTTTCAGTCTGGTGCCACTTTACTACGTGGACCAAGCCAGAAGAAGGCCGGGATCTGGCCAACAAGTATGCGAAAAATGCGAAAGTACGAGCCAGATGAGGGCAAATACCAGACCTAACCGAGACATAACCGGCGTTATCCTCCAAAATATTAATCGCAACCAGGTTCAATTGACTGTTTCGGTGTGGAACCTCATTACTACGGGATCCAAAACAGAAAAAGCACAGGATCTGGCCAACAAGTACGCGAAAAACGCGGAAGTATGTGGCAGATGATAGCAAATACCAGAACTAACCCAGACATAACCAGCGTTATCCTCTAAAATACTTATCGGAACATGCTTTTAATGACTGTTTCAGTGTGGTAACACATTACTACGAGATCCAAACCAGAAAAATCCCAGGATCGGGCCAACAAGAATGCGAGAAACGTGAAAGTACGAGTCGGATGAGGACAAATCCCAGACCTACCCGAGACATAACCGGCGTTATCCTCTAAAATATTAATCGCAACCAGTTTAATTGACTGTTTCGGTGTGGAACCTCATTACTACGGGATCCAAAACAGAAAAAGCACAGGATCTGGACAACAAGTATGCGAAAAACGCGGAAGTATGTGCCAGATGATAGCAAATACCAGAACTAACCCAGACATAACCAGCGTTATCCTTTAAAATACTTATCGGAACCAGCTTCTATTGACTGTTTCGGTGTGGAACCACATTACTACGGGATCCAAAGCAGAAAAAAAACCAGGATATGGCCAACAAGTATGTAAAAAATGCGAAAGTATGAGCCAGATGATTGCAAATACCAGAACTATCCCAGGCATAACCAACGTTATCCTCTAAAATATTATTCGCATCCAAGTTTAATTGACTGTTTCGGTGTGGTACCACATTACTACGTGGTCCAAGAGAGAAAAAGGCCAGGATCTGGCCAACAAGAATACGAAAAATGCGAAAGTATGCGCCAGATGAGGGCAAATATTAGACCTAACCGAGACATTACCGGCGTTATCCTCTAAAATATTAATCGCAACCAGGTTCAATTGACTGTTTCGGTGTGGAACCACATTACTACGGGATCCAAACCAGAAAAAACCCAGGATCTGTTCAACAACTATGAGAAAAACGCGAAAGTACGAGCCAGATGGGGGCAAATCCCAGACCTAACCGAGACATAACCAGCGTTATCCTCTAAAATATTAATCGCAACCACGTTTAATTGACTGTTTCGGTGTGGTACCGCATTACTACGTGATCCAAACCGGAAAGAGGCCAGGATCTGGCCAACAAGTATGCGAAAAATGCGAAAGTATGAGCCAGATGATTGCAAATACCAGAACTAACCCAGACATAACCGGCGTTATCCCCTAAAATATTAATCGCAACCAGGTTTAATTGACTGTTTCGGTGTGGTACCGCATTACAACGTGATCCAAACCAGAGAAAGGCCAGGATCTGGCCAACAAGGATGAGAAAAATGCGAATATATGATCCAGATGATTGCAAATACCAGAACTAACCCTGACATAACCAGCGTTATCCTCTAAAATACGCATCGGAACATGCTTTTAATGACTGTTTCAGTGTGGCACCACATTACTACGTGATCCAAACCAGAAAAAGCCCAGGATCGGGCCAACAAGAATGCGAAAAATGTGAAAGTACGAGCCAGATGAGGGCAAATCCCAGACCAAACCGAGACATAAACGGCGTTATCCTCTAAAATATTAATCGCAACCAGGTTTAATTGACTGTTTCGGTGTGGTACTGCATTACTACGTGATCCAGACCAGAAAGAGGCCAGGATCTGGCCAACAAGTATGCGAAAAATGCGAAAGTATGACCCAGATGATTGCAAATACCAGAACTATGCCTGACATAACCAGCGTTATCCTCTAAAATACGAATCGGAACATGCTTTTAATGACTGTTTCAGTGTGGTAACACATTACTACGAGATCCAAACCAGAAAAATCCCAGGATCGGGACAACAAGAATGCGAGAAACGCGAAAGTTCGAGCCTCATGAGGGAAAATCCCAGACCTAACCCAGACATAACCGGCGTTATCCGCTAAAATATTAATCGCAACCAGGTTTAATTGACTGTTTCGTTGTGGAACCACATTACTACGGGATCCAAACCAGAAAGAACCCAGGATCTGGCCAACAAGTATGCGAAAAATGGGAAAGAACGATCCAGATGAGGGCAAATCCCAGACCTAACCGAGACATAACCGGCGTTATCCTCTAAAATATTAATTGCAACCAGGTTTAGTTAACTGTCTCAGTGTGGTACCACATTACTACGTGATCCAAATCAGAAAAAGCCCAGGATCTGGCGAACAAGTATGCGAAAAATGCGAAAGTACGATCCAGATGAGGGCAAATCCCAGACCTAACCGAGACATAACCGGCGTTATCCTCTAAAATATTATTCGCAACCAGGTTTAATTGACTGTTTCGGTGTGGTACTGCATTACTACGTGATCCAGACCAGAAAAAGGCCAGGATCTGGCCAACAAGTATGCGAAAAATGCGAAAGTATGATCCAGATGATTGCAAATACCAGAACTAACCCTGACATAACCAGCGTTATCCTCTAAAATACGCATCGGAACATGCTTTTAATGACTGTTTCAGTGTGGCACCACATCTCTACGTGATCCAAACCAGAAAAAGCCCAGGATCGGGCCAACAAGAATGCGAAGAATGGGAAAGGACGATCCAGATGAGGGCAAATCCCAGACCAAACCGAGACATAAACGGCGTTATCCTCTAAAATATTAATCGCAACCAGGTTTAATTGACTGTTTCGGTGTGGTACTGCATTACTACGTGATCCAGACCAGAAAAAGGCCAGGATCTGGCCAACAAGTATGCAAAAATGCGAAAGTATGACCCAGATGATTGCAAATACCAGAACTATGCCTGACATAACCAGCGTTATCCTCTAAAATACGAATCGGAACATGCTTTTAATGACTGTTTCAGTGTGGTAACACATTACTACGAGATCCAAACCAGAAAAATCCCAGGATCTGGCGAACAAGTATGCGAAAAATGCGAAAGTACGAGCCAGATGAGGGCAAATCCCAGACCTAACCGAGACATAACCGGCGTTATCCTCTAAAATATTAACCGCAACCAGGTTTAATTGACTGTTTCGGTGTGGTACCGGATTACTACGTGATCCAAACCAGAAAAAGGCCATGATCTGGCCAACAAGTATGCGAAAAATGCGAAAGTATGAGCCAGATGATTGCAAATACCAGAACTATGCCTGACATAACCGGCGCTATCCTCTAAAATACGAATCGGAACATGCTTTTAATGACTGTTTCAGTGTGGTAACACATTGCTACGAGATCCAAACCAGAAAAATCCCAGGATCGGGCCAACAAGAATGCGAGAAACGCGAAAGTACGAGCCACATGAGGGAAAATCCCAGACCTAACCCAGACATAACCGGCGTTATCCGCTAAAATATTAATCGCAACCAGGTTTAATTGACTGTTTCATTATGGAACCACAATACAACGGGATCCAAACCAGAAAGAACCCAGGATCTGGCCAACAAGTATGCGAAAAACGCGAAAGTACGAGCCAGATGAGGGCAAAACCCAGACCTAATTGAGACATAACCGGCGTTATCCTCTAAAATATTAATCGCAACCAGGTTTATTTGACTGTTTCGGTGTGGTAACGCATTACTGCGTGATCCAAACCAGATAAAGCCCAGGATCTGACCAACAAGTATCAGAAAAATGCGAAAGTTCGAGCCAGATGAGGGCAAATCCCAGACCTAACCGAGACATAACCGGCGTTATCCTCTAAAATATTAATCGCAACTAGGTTTATTTGACTGTTTCTGTGTGGTACCACATTACTACGTGGTCCAAGCCAGAAATAGACCAGGATCTGGCCAACAAGTATGCGAAAAATGCGAAATTACGAGCCACATGAGGGAAAATCCCAGACCCAACCGAGACATAACCGGCGTTTTCCTCTAAGATATTAATCGCAACCAGGTTTATTTGACTGTTTCAGTGTGGTACCACATTACTACGTGGTCCAAGCCAGAAAAAGACCAGGATCTGGCCAACAAGAATGCGAAAAATGCGAAAGTATGAGCCAGATGATTGCAAATACCAGAACTATGCCTGGCATAACCAGCGTTATCCTCTAAAATACGAATCGGAACATGCTTTTGATGACTGTTTCAGTGTGGTAACACATTACTACCAGATCCAAACCAGAAAAATCCCAGGATCGGGACAACAAGAATGCGAGAAACGCGAAAGTACGAGCCACATGAGGGAAAATCCCAGACCTAACCGACATAACCGGCGTTATCCGCTAAAATATTAATCGCAACCAGGTTTAATTGACTGTTACGTTGTGGAACCACATTACTACGGGATCCAAACCTGAAAGAACCCAGGATCTGGCCAACAAGTATGCGAAAAATGCGAAAGAACGATCCAGATGAGGGCAAATCCCAGACCTAACCGAGACATAACCGGCGTTATCCTCTAAAATATTAATTGCAACCAGGTTTAGTTAACTGTTTCAGTGTGGTACCACATTACTACGTGATCCAAATCAGAAAAAGCCCAGGATCTGGCGAACAAGTATGCGAAAAATGCGAAAGTACGATCCAGATGAGGGCAAATCCCAGACCTAACCGAGACATAACCGGCGTTATCCTCTAAAATATTAATCGCAACCAGGTTTAATTGACTGTTTCGGTGTGGTACCGCATTACTACGTGATCCAAACCAGAAAAAGGCCATGATCTGGCTAACAAGTATGCGAAAAATGCGAAAGTATGAGCCAGATGATTGCAAATACCAGAACTATGCCTGACATAACCGGCGTTATCCTCTAAAATACGAATCGGAACGTGCTTTTAATGACTGTTTCAGTGTGGTAACACATTACTACGAGATCCAAGCCAGAAAAATCCCAGGGTCGGGCCAACAAGAATGCGAGAAACGCGAAAGTACGAGCCACATGAGGGAAAATCCCAGACCTAACCCAGACATAACCGACGTTATCCGCTAAAATATTAATCGCAACCAGGTTAAATTGACTGTTTCGTTGTGGAACCACAATACTACGGGATCCAAACCAGAAAGAACCCAGGATCTGGCCAACAAGTATGCGAAGAATGCGAAAGAACGATCCAGATGAGGGCAAACCCCAGAACTAACCGAGACATAACCGGCGTTATCCTCCAAAATATTAATTGCAACCAGGTTTAATTAACTGTTTCAGTGTGGTACCACATTACTACGTGATCCAAATCAGAAAAAGCCCAGGATCTGGCCAACAAGTATGCGAAAAATGCGAAAGTACGAGCCAGATGAGGGCAAATCCCAGACCTAACCGAGACATAACCGGCGTTATCCTCTAAAATATTAATCGCAACCAGGTTTATTTGACTGTTTCGGTGTGGTAACGCATTACTGCGTGATCCAAACCAGATCAAGCCCAGGATCTGACCAACAAGTATCAGAAAAATGCGAAAGTTCGAGCCAGATGAGGGCAAATCCCAGACCTAACCGAGACATAACCGGCGTTATCCTCTAAAATATTAATCGCAACCAGGTTTATTTGACTGTTTCAGTGTGGTACTGCATTACTACGTGACCAGACCAGAAAAAGGCCAGGATCTGGCCAACAAGTTTGCGCAAAATGCGAAAGTACGAACCAGATGAGGGCAAATCCCAGACCAAACCGAGACACAACCGGCGTTATCCTCTAAAATATTAATCGCAACCAGGTTTAATTGACTGTTTCGGTGTGGTACCGCATTACTACGTGATCCAAACCAGAAAAAGGCCATGATCTGGCCAACAAGTATGCGAAAAATGCGAAAGTACGAGCCAGATGGGGGCAAATCCCAGACCTAACCGAGACATAACCGGCGTTATCCTCTAAAATATTAATCGCAACCAGGTTTAATTGACTGTTTCGGTGTGGAACCTCATTACTACGGGATCCAAAACAGAAAAAGCACAGGATCTGGCCAACAAGTATGCGAAAAACGCGGAAGTATGTGCCAGATGATAGCAAATACCAGAACTAGCCCAGACATAACCAGCGTTATCCTTTAAAATATTATTCGCAACCAGGTTCAATTGACTGTTTCGGTGTGGTACCACATTACTACGTGGTCCAAGCCAGAAAAAGGCCAGGATCTGGCCAACAAGAATGCGAAAAATGCGAAAGTACGCGCCAGATGAGGGCAAATACCAGACCTAACCGAGACATTACCGGCATTATCCTCTAAAATATTAATGGCAACCAGATTTAATTGACTGTTTCGGTGTGGTACCGCATTACTACGAGATCCAAACCAGAAAAAGACCAGAATCTGGCCAACAAGTATGCGAAAAATGCGAAAGTATGAGCCAGGTGATTGCAAATACCAGAACTAACCCAGACATAACCGGCGTTATACCCTAAAATATTAATCGCAACCAGGTTTAATTGACTGTATCGGTGTGGTACCGCATTACTACGTGATCCAAACCAGAGAAAGGCCAGGATCTGGCCAACAAGGATCAGAAAAATGCGAATATATGATCCAGATGATTGCAAATACCAGAACTAACCCTGATAATATACCATAACCAGCGTTATCCTCTAAAATACGCATCGGAACATGCTTTTAATGACTGTTTCAGTGTGGTACCACATTACTACGTGATCCAAACCAGAAAAAGCCCAGGATCGGGCCAACAAGAATGCGAAAAATGCGAAAGTACGAGCCAGATGAGGGAAAATCCCAGACCTAACCGAGACGTAACCGGCGTTATCCTCTAAAATATTAATTGCAACCAGGTTTATTTGACTGTTTCGGTGTGGTAACGCATTACTACCTGATCCAAACCAGATAAAGCACAGGATCTGGCCAACAAGTATGAGAAAAATGCGAAAGTTCGAGCCAGATGAGGGCAAATACCAGACCTAACCCAGACAAAACCGGCGTTATCCCCTAAAATATTAACCGCAACCAGGTATAATTGACTGTTTCGGTGTGGTACCGTATTGCTACGATGATCCAAACCAGAAAAAACCCAGGATCTGGCCAACAAGTATGCGAAAAATGCGAAAGTACGATCCAGATGAGGGCAAATCCCCGACCTAACCGAGACATAACCGGCGTTATCACCTAAAATATTAATCGCAACCAGGTTTAATTGACTGTTTCAGTGTGGTAACACATTACTACGTGATCCAAACCAGAGAAAACCCAGGAACTGGCCAACAGGTATGCGAAAAATGCGAAAGTATGAGCCAGATGATTGCAAATACTAGCACTAACCCAGACATAACCGGCGTTATCCTCTAAAATATTAATCGCAACCGGGTTTAATTGACTGTTTCCGTGTGGAACCACATTACTACGGGATCCAAACCAGAAAAAACCCAGGATCTGGCCAACAACTATGAGAAAAACGCGAAAGTATGAGCCAGATGATTGCAAATACCAGAACTATCCCAGGCATAACCAGCGTTATCCGCTAAAATATTATTCGCAACCAGGTTTATTTGACTGTTTTGGTGTGGTAACGCATTACTGCGTTATCCAAACCAGATAAAGCCCAGGATCTGACCAACAAGTATCAGAAAAATGCGAAAGTTCGAGCCAGATGAGGGCAAATCCCAGACCTAACCGAGACATAACCGGCGTTATCCTCCAAAATATTAATTGCAACCAGGTTTAATTAACTGTTTCAGTGTGGTACCACATTACTGCGTGATCCAAACGAGATAAAGCCCAGGATCTGACCAACAAGTATCAGAAAAATGCGAAAGTTCGAGCCAGATGAGGGCAAATCCCAGACCTAACCGAGACATAACCAGCGTTATCCTCTAAAATATTAATCGCAACCAGGTTTATTTGACTGTTGCGGTGTGGTAACGCATTACTGCGTGATCCAAACCAGATAAAGCCCAGGATCTGGCCAACAAGTATCAGAGAAATGCGAAAGTTCGAGCCAGATGAGGGCAAATCCCAGACCTAACCGAGACATAACCGGCGTTATCCTCTAAAATATTAATCGCAACCAGGTATAATTGACTGTTTCGGTGTGGTAACACATTACTACGAGATCCAAACCAGAAAAATCTCAGGATCGGGCCAACAAGGATGCGAGAAACGCGAAAGTACGAGCCACATGAGGGAAAATCCCAGACCCAACCGAGACATAACCGGCGTTATCCTCTAAGATATTAATAGCAACCAGGTTTATTTGACTGTTTCGGTGTGGTACCACATTACTACGTGGTCCAAGCCAGAAAAAGGCCAGGATCTGGCCAACAAGAATGCGAGAAATGCGAAAGTACGCGCCAGATGAGGGCAAACATCAGACCTAACCGAGACATTACCGGCGTTATCCACTAAAATATTAATCGCAACCAGGTTCAATTGACTGTTTCGGTGTGGAACCACATTACTACGGGATCCAAACCAGAAAAAACCCAGGATCTGGCCAACAAGTATGCGAAAAATGCGAAAGTATGAGCCAGATGATTGCAAATACCAGAACTAACCCAGACATAACCGGCGTTATCCCCTAAAATATTAATCGCAACCATGTTTAATTGACTGTTTCGCTGTGGAACCACATTACTACGGGATCCAAACCAGAGAAAACCCAGGATCTGGCCAACAGGTATGCGAAAAATGCGATAGTATGAGCCAGATGATTGCAAATACTAGCACTATCCCAGACATAACCAGCGTCATCCTCTAAAATACGAATCGGAACATGCTTTTAATGACTGTTTCAGTGTGGTAACAAATTACTACGTGATTCAAACCAGAAACATCCCAGGATCGGGCCAACAAGAATGCGAAAAATGCGAAAGTACGAACCAGATGAGGGAAAATCCCAGACCAAACCGAGACGTAACCGGCGTTATCCCCTAAAATATTAATCGCAACCAGGTTTAATTGACTGTTTCAGTGTGGTAACACATTACTACGTGGTCCAAGCCAGAAAAAGGCCAGGATCTGACCAACAAGTATCAGAAAAATGCGAAAGTTCGAGCCAGATGGGGGCAAATACCAGACCTAACCGAGACATAACCGGCGTTATCCCCTAAAATATTAATCGCAACCAGGTATAATTGACTGTTTCGGTGTGGTAACACATTACTTGAGATCCAAACCAGGAAAATCCCAGGATCGGGCCAACAAGGATGCGAGAAACGCGAAAGTACGAGCCACATGAGGGAAAATCCCAGACCTAACCGAGACATAACCGGCGTTATCCTCTAAAATATTAATCGCAACCAGGTTTATTTGACTGTTTCGGTGTGGTAACGCATTACTGCGTGATCCAAACCAGATAAAGCCCGGGATCTGACCAACAAGTATCAGAAAAATGCGAAAGTTCGAGCCAGATGAGGGCAAATCCCAGACCTAACCGAGACATAACCGGCGTTATCCTCTAAGATATTAATCGCAACCAGGTTTATTTGACTGTTTCGGTGTGGTACCACATTACTACGTGGTCCAAGCCAGAAAAAGGCCAGGATCTGGCCAACAAGAATGCGAGAAATGCGAAAGTACGCGCCAGATGAGGGCAAATATCAGACCTAACCGAGACATTACCGGCGTTATCCACTAAAATATTAATCGCAACCAGGTTCAATTGACTGTTTCGGTGTGGAACCACATTACTACGGGATCCAAACCAGAAAAAACCCACGATCTGTTCAACAACTATGAGAAAAACGCGAAAGTACGAGCCAGATGGGGGCAAATCCCAGACCTGACCGAGACATAACCAGCGTTATCCTCTAAAATATTAATCGCAACCAGGTTTAATTGACTGTTACGGTGTGGTACCGCATTACTACGTGATCCAAACAAGAAAGAGGCCAGGATCTGGCCAACAAGAATGCGAAAAAAGCGAAAGTACGAGCCAGATGAGGGCAAATCCCAGACCTAACCGAGACATAACCGGCGTTATCCTCTAAAATATTAATCGCAACCAGGTTTATTTGACTGTTTCGGTGTGGTAACGCATTACTGCGTGATCCAAACCAGATAAAGCCCAGGATCTGGCCAACAAGTATCAGAAAAATGCGAAAGTTCGAGCCAGATGAGGGCAAATCCCAGACCTAACCGAGACATAACCGGCGTTATCCTCTAAAATATTAATCGCAACCAGGTATAAGTGACTGTTTCGGTGTGGTAACACATTACTACGAGATCCAAACCAGAAAAATCCCAGGATCGGGCCAACAAGGATGCGAGAAACGCGAAAGTACGAGCCACATGAGGGAAAATCCCAGACCTAACCGAGACATAACCGGCGTTATCCTCTAAAATATTAATCGCAACCAGGTTTATTTGACTGTTTCGGTGTGGTAACGCATTACTGCGTGATCCAAACCAGATAAAGCCCAGGATCTGACCAACAAGTATCAGAAAAATGCGAAAGTTCGAGCCAGATGAGGGCAAATCCCAGACCTAACCGAGACATAACCGGCGTTATCCTCTAAGATATTAATCGCAACCAGGTTTATTTGACTGTTTCGGTGTGGTACCACATTACTACGTGGTCCAAGCCAGAAAAAGGCCAGGATCTGGCCAACATGAATGCGAGAAATGCGAAAGTACGCGCCAGATGAGGGCAAATCCCAGACCTAACCGAGACATAACCGGCGTTATCCTCTAAAATATTAATCGCAACCAGGTATAAGTGACTGTTTCGGTGTGGTAACACATTACTACGAGATCCAAACCAGAAAAATCCCAGGATCGGGCCAACAAGGATGCGAGAAACGCGAAAGTACGAGCCACATGAGGGAAAATCCCAGACCTAACCGAGACATAACCGGCGTTATCCTCTAAAATATTAATCGCAACCAGGTTTATTTGACTGTTTCGGTGTGGTAACGCATTACTGCGTGATCCAAACCAGATAAAGCCCAGGATCTGACCAACAAGTATCAGAAAAATGCGAAAGTTCGAGCCAAATGAGGGCAAATCCCAGACCTAACCGAGACATAACCGGCGTTATCCTCTAAAATATTAATCGCAAGCAGGTTTAATTGACTGTTTCGGTGTGGTTCTGCATTACTACGTGATCCAGACTAGAAAAAGGAAAGGATCTGGCCAACAAGTATGCGAAAAATGCGAAAGTATGAGCCAGATGATTGCAAATACCAGAACTAACCCAGACATAACCAGCGTTATCCTCTAAAATATTAATCGCAACCAGGTTTAATTGACTGTTTCGGTGTGGTACTGCATTACTACGTGATGCAGACCAGAAAAAGGCCAGGATCTGGCCAACAAGTATGCGCAAAATGCGAAAGTACGAGCCAGATGAGGGCAAATCCCAGACCTAACCGAGACATAACCGGTGCTATCCTCTAAAACATTAATCGCAACCAGGTATAATTGACTGTTTCGGTGTGGTACCGCATTGCTACGATGATCCAGTCCAGAAAGAGGCCAGGATCTTGCTAACAAGTATGCGAAAAATGCTAAAGTACGAGCCAGATGAGGGCAAATCCCAGACCAAACCGAGACATAACCGGTGTGATCCTGTAAAATATTAATCGCAACCAGGTTTAATTGACTGTTTCGGTGTGGAACCACATTACTACGGGATCCAAACCAGAAAAAACTCAGGATCTGGCCAACAACTATGAGAGAAACGCGAAAGTATGAGCCAGATGATTGCAAATACCAGAACTATCCCAGGCATAACCAGCGTTATCCTCTAAAATATTATTCGCAACCAGGTTTAATTGACTGTTTCGGTGTGGTACCACATTACTACGTGGTCCAAGCCAGAAAAAGGCCAGGATCTGGCCAACAAGGATGAGAAAAATGCGAAAGTACGAGCCAGATGAGGGAAAATCCCAGACCTAACCGAGACGTAACCGGCGTTATCCCCTAAAATATTAATCGCAGCCAGGTATAATTGACTGTTTCGGTGTGGTACCGCATTGCTACGATGATCCAAACCAGAAAGAGGCCAGGATCTGGCCAACAAGTATGCGAAAAATGCGAAAGTACGAGCCAGATGAGGGAAAATCCCAGACCTAACCGAGACGTAACCGGCGTTATCCCCTAAAATATTAATCGCAACCAGGTATAATTGACTGTTTCGGTGTGGTACCGCATTGCTACGATGATCCAAACCAGAAAGAGGCCAGGATCTGGCCAACAAGTATGCGAAAAATGCGAAAGTATGAGCCAGATGATAGCAAATACTTGCACTAACCCAGACATAGTCGGCGTTATCCTCTAAAATATTAATCGCAACCGGGTTTAATTGACTGTTTCCGTGTGGAACCACATTACTACGGGATCCAAACCAGAAAAAACCCAGGATCTGGCCAACAACTATGAGAAAAACGCGAAAGTATGAGCCAGATGATTGCAAATACCAGAACTATCCCAGGCATAACCAGCGTTATCCTCTAAAATACGAATCGGAACATGCTTTTAATGACTGTCTCAGTGTGGTAACACATTACAACGTGATCCAAACCAGAAACATCCCAGGATCGGGCCAACAAGAATGCGAAAAATGCGAAAGTACGAACCAGATGAGGGAAAATCCCAGGCCTAACCGAGACGTAACCGGCGTTATCCCCTAAAATATTAATCACAACCAGGTTTATTTGACTGTTTCAGTGTGGTAACACATCACTACGTGATCCAAACCAGAGAAAACCCAGGATCTGGCCAACAGGTATGCGAAAAATGCGAAAGTATGAGCCAGATGATTGCAAATACTAGCACTAACCCAGACACAGTCGGCGTTATCCTCTAAAATATTAATCGCAACCGGGTTTAATTGACTGTTTCCGTGTGGAACCACATTACTACGGGATCCAAACCAGAAAAAACCCAGGATCTGGCCAACAACTATGAGAAAAACGCGAAGGTATGAGCCAGATGATTGCAAATACCAGAACTATCCCAGGCATAACCAGCGTTATCCTCTAAAATATTATTCGCAACCAGGTTTAATTGACTGTTTCGGTGTGGTACCACATTACTACGTGGTCCAAACCAGAAAAAACCCAGGATCTGTTCAACAACTATGAGAAAAACGCGAAAGTACGAGCCAGATGGGGGCAAATCCCAGACCTAACCGAGACATAACCAGCGTTATCCTCTAAAATATTAATCGCAACCAGGTATAATTGACTGTTCCGGTGTGGCACCGCATTGCTACGATGATCCAAACCAGAAAGAGGCCAGGATCTGGCCAACAAATATGCGAAAAATGCGAAAGTATGAGCCAGATGATTGCAAATACCAGAACTAACCCAGACATAACCGGCGTTATCCCCTAAAATATTAATCGCAACCAGGTTTAATTGACCGTTTCGGTGTGGTACCGCATTACTACGTGATCCAAACCAGAGAAAGGCCAGGATCTGGCCAACAAGGATGAGAAAAATGCAAATATATGATCCAGATGATTGCAAATACCAGAACTAACCCTGACATAACCAGCGTTATCCTCTAAAATCCGCATCGGAACATGCTTTTAATGACTGTTTCAGTGTGGTACCACATTACTACGTGATCCAAGCCAGAAAAAGCCCAGGATCGGGCCAACAAGAATGCGAAAAATGCGAAAGTACGAGCCAGATGAGGGAAAATCCCAGACCTAACCGAAACGTAACCGGCGTTATCCCCTAAAATATTAATCGCAACCAGGTATAATTGACTGTTTCGGTGTGGTACCGCATTGCTACGATGATCCAAACCAGAAAGAGGCCAGGATCTGGCCAACAACTATGGGAAAAACGCGAAAGTATGAGCCAGATGATTGCAAATACCAGAACTATCCCAGGCATAACCAGCGTTATCCTCTAAAATATTATTCGCATCCAGGTTTAATTGACTGTTTCGGTGTGGTACCACACTACTACGTGGTCCAAGCCAGAAAAAGGCCAGGATCTGGCCAACAAGAATGCGAAAAATGCGAAAGTACGCGCCAGATGAGGGTAAATATCAGACCTAACCGAGACATTACCGGCGTTATCCTCTAAAATATTAATCGCAACCAGGTTCAATTGACTGTTTCGGTGTGGGACCACATTACTACGGGATCCAAACCAGAAAAAACCCAGGATCTGTTCAACAACTATGAGAAAAACGCGAAAGTACGAGCCAGATGGGGGCAAATCCCAGACCTAACCGAGACATAACCAGCGTTATCCTCTAAAATATTAATCGCAACCAGGTATAATTGACTGTTCCGGTGTGGCACCGCATTGCTACGATGATCCAAACCAGAAAGAGGCCAGGATCTGGCCAACAAATATGCGAAAAATGCGAAAGTATGAGCCAGATGATTGCAAATACCAGAACTAACCCAGACATAACCGGCGTTATCCCCGAAAATATTAATCGCAACCAGGTTTAATTGACCGTTTCGGTGTGGTACCGCATTACTACGTGATCCAAACCAGAGAAAGGCCAGGATCTGGCCAACAAGGATGAGAAAAATGCAAATATATGATCCAGATGATTGCAAATACCAGAACTAACCCTGACATAACCAGCGTTATCCTCTAAAATACGCATCGGAACATGCTTTTAATGACTGTTTCAGTGTGGTACCACATTACTACGTGATCCAAGCCAGAAAAAGCCCAGGATCGGGCCAACAAGAATGCGAAAAATTCGAAAGTACGAGCCAGATGAGGGAAAATCCCAGACCTAACCGAGACGTAACCGGCGTTATCCCCTAAAATATTAATCGCAACCAGGTATAATTGACTGTTCCGGTGTGGCACCGCATTGCTACGATGATCCAAACCAGAAAGAGGCCAGGATCTGGCCAACAAGTATGCGAAAAATGCGAAAGTATGAGCCTGATCATTGCAAATACCAGAACTAACCCAGACATAACCAGCGTTATCCTCTAAAATATTAATCGCAACCAGGTTTAATTGACTGTTTCGGTGTGGTACTGCATTACTACGTGATCCAGACCAGAAAAAGGCCAGGATCTGGCCAACAAGTATGCGCAAAATGCGAAACTACGAGCCAGATGAGGGCAAATCCCGGACCAAACCGAGACATAAACGGCGTTATCGTCTAAAATATTAATCGCAACCAGGTTTAATTGACTGTTTCGGTGTGGTACTGCATTACTACGTGATCCAGACCAGAAAAAGGCCAGGATCTGGCCAACAAGTATGCGCAAAATGCGAAAGTACGAGCCAGATGAGGGCAAATCCCAGACCTAACCGAGACATAACCGGCGCTATCCTCTAAAATATTAATCGCAACCAGGTATAATTGACTGTTTCGGTGTGGTACCGCATTGCTACGATGATCCAATCCAGAAAGAGGCCAGGATCTGGCTAACAAGTATGCGAAAAATGCGAAAGTACGAGCCAGATGAGGGCAAATCCCAGACCAAACCGAGACATAACCGGTGTTATCCTGTAAAATATTAATCGCAACCAGGTTTAATTGACTGTTTCGGTGTGGAACCACAATACTACGTGATCCAAACCAGAAAAAACTCAGTATCTGGCCGACAAGTATTCGAAAAATGCGATAGTATGAGCCAGAGGAGGGCAAATACCAGACTTAACACAGACATAACCGGCGTTATCCTCTAAAATATTAAACGCAACCGGGTTTAATTGACTGTTTCCGTGTGGAACTACATTACTACGGGATCCAAACCAGAAAAAACCCAGGATCTGGCCAACAACTATGAGAAAAACGCGAAAGTATGAGCCAGATGATTGCAAATACCAGAACTATCCCAGGCATAACCAGCGTTATCCTCTAAAATATTATTCGCAACCAGGTTTAATTGACTGTTTCGGTGTGGTACCACATTACTACGTGGTCCAAGCGAGAAAAAGGCCAGGATCTGGCCAACAAGTATGCGAAAAATGCGAAAGTATGAGCCAGATGATTGCAAATCCCAGACCTAACCGAGACATAACCGGCGTTATCCTCTAAAATATTAATTGCAATCAGGTTTAATTAACTGTTTCAGTGTGGTACCACATTACTACGTGATCCAAACCAGAAAAAGCCCAGGATCGGGCCAACAATAATGCGAAAAATGCGAAAGTACGAGCCAGATGAGGGAAAATCCCAGACCTAACCGAGACGTAACCGGCGTTATCCCCTAAAATATTAATCGCAACCAGGTATAATTGACTGTTTCGGTGTGGTACCGCATTGCTACGATGATCCAAACCAGAAAGAGGCCAGGATCTGGCCAACAAGTATGCGAAAAATGCGAAAGTATGAGCCGGATGATTGCAAATACCAGAACTAACCCAGACATAACCAGCGTTATCCTCTAAAATATTAATCGCAACCAGGTTTAATTGACTATTTCGGTGTGGTACTGCATTACTACGTGATCCAGACCAGAAAAAGGCCAGGATCTGGCCAACAAGTATGCGCAAAATGCGAAAGTACGAGCCAGATGAGGGCAAATCCCAGACCAAAGCGAGACATAAACGGCGTTATCCTCTAAAATATTAATCGCAACCAGGTTTAATTGACTGTTTCGGTGCGGCACTGCATTACTACGTGATCCAGACTAGAAAAAGGCCAGGATCTGGCCAACAAGTATGCGAAAAATGCGAAAGTACGAGCCAGATGAGGGCAAATCCCAGACCAAACCGAGACGTAACTGGCGTTATCCCCTAAAATATTAATCGCAACCAGGTATAATTGACTGTTTCGGTGTGGTACCGCATTGCTACGATGATCCAAACCAGAAAGAGGCCAGGATCTGGCCAACAAGTATGCGAAAAATGCGAAAGTATGAGCCAGATGATTGCAAATACCAGAACTATGCCTGACATAACCAGCGTTATCCTCTAAAATACGAATCGGAACATGCTTTTAATGACTGTTTCAGTGTGGTAACACATTACTACGAGGTCCAAACCAGAAAAATCCCAGGATCGGGCCAACAAGAATGCCAGAAACGCGAAAGTACGAGCCACATGAGGGAAAATCCCAGACCTAACCCAGACATAACGGCGTTATCCGCTAAAATATTAATCGCAACCAGGTGTAATTGACTGTTTCGGTGTGGTACCGCATTGCTACGATGATCCAAACCAGAAAGAGGCCAGGATCTGGCCAACAAGTATGCGAAAAATGCGAAAGTATGAGCCAGATGATTGCAAATCCCAGACCTAACCGAGACATAACCGGCGTTATCCTCTAAAATATTAATTGCAATCAGGTTTAATTAACTGTTTCAGTGTGGTACCACATTACTACGTGATCCAAATCAGAAAAAGCCCAGGATCTGGCCAACAAGTATGCGAAAAATGCGGAAGTACGAGCCAGATGAGGGCAAATCCCAGACCTAACCGAGACATAACCGGCGTTATCCTCTAAAATATTAATCGCAACCAGGTTTATTTGACTGTTTCGGTGTGGTAACGCATTACTACGTGATCCAAACCAGATAATGCCCAGGATCTGGCCAACAAGTATCAGAAAAATGCGAAAGTTCGAGCCAGATGAGGGCAAATACCAGACCTAACCCAGGCAAAACCGGCGTTATCCCATAAAATATTAATCGCAACCAGGTTTAATTGACTGTTTCGGTGTGGTACCGCATTGCTACGATGTTCCAAACCAGAAAGAGGCCAGGATCTGGCTAACAAGTATGCGAAAAATGCGAAAGTACGAGCCAGATGAGGGCAAATCCCAGACCAAGCCGAGACATAACCTGCGTTATCCTGTAAAATATTAATCGCAACCAGGTTTAATTGACTGTTTCGGTGTGGTACCGCATTACTACGTGATCCAAACCAGAAAAAGGCCAGGATCTGGCCAACAAGTATGAGAAATATGCGAAAGTTCGAGCCAGATGAGGGCAAATACCAGACCTAACCCAGACAAAATCGGCGTTATCCCCTAAAATATTAATCGCAACCAGGTATAATTGACTGTTTCGGTGTGGTACCGCATTGCTACGATGATCCAAACCAGAAAGAGGCCAGGATCTGACCAACAAGTATGCGAAAAATGCGAAAGTATGAGCCAGATGATTGCAAATACCAGAACTATGCCTGACATAACCAGCGTTATCCTCTAAAATACGAATCGAAACATGCTTTTAATGACTGTTTCAGTGTGGTAGCACATTACTACGAGATCCAAACCAGAAAAATCCCAGGATCGGGCCAACAAGAATGCGAGAAACGCGAAAGTACGAGCCACATGAGGGAAAATCCCAGACCTAACCCAGACATAACCGGCGTTATGCGCTAAAATATTAATCGCAACCAGGTTTAATTGACTGTTTCGTTGTGGAACCACATTACTACGGGATCCAAACCAGAAAGAACCCAGGATCTGGCCAACAAGTATGCGAAAAATGCGAAAGAACGATCCAGATGAGGGCAAATCCCAGACCTATCCGAGACATAACCGGCGTTATCCTCTAAAATATTAATTGCAATCAGGTTTAATTAACTGTTTCAGTGTGGTACCACATTACTACGTGATCCAAATCAGAAAAAGCCCAGGATCTGGCCAACAAGTATGCGAAAAATGCGAAAGTACGAGCCAGATGAGGGCAAATCCCAGACCTAACCGAGACATAACCGGCGTTATCCTCTAAAATATTAATCGCAACCAGGTTTATTTGACTGTTTCGGTGTGGTAACGCATTACTACGTGATCCAAACCAGATAAAGCCCAGGATCTGGCCAACAAGTATCAGAAAAATGCGAAAGTTCGAGCCAGATGAGGGCAAATACCAGACCTAACCAAGACAAAACCTGCGTTATCCCATAAAATATTAATCGCAACCAGGTTTAATTGACTGTTTCCGTGTGGTACCGCATTGCTACGATGTTCCAAACCAGAAAGAGGCCAGGATCTGGCTAACAAGTATGCGAAAAATGCGAAAGTACGAGCCAGATGAGGGCAAATCCCAGACCAAGCCGAGACATAACCTGCGTTATCCTGTAAAATATTAATCGCAACCAGGTTTAATTGACTGTTTCGGTGTGGTACCGCATTACTACGTGATCCAAACCAGTAAAAGGCCAGGATCTGGCCAACAAGTATGAGAAATATGCGAAAGTTCGAGCCAGATGAGGGCAAATACCAGACCTAACCGAGACGTAACCGGCGTTATCCCCTAAAATATTAATCGCAACCAGGTTTAATTGACTGTTTCGGTGTGGTACCGCATTACTACGTGATCCAAACCAGAGAAAGGCCAGGATCTGGCCAACAAGGATGAGAAAAATGCGAATATATGATCAAGATGATTGCAAATACCTGAACTAACCCTGACATAACCAGCGTTATCCTCTAAAATACGCATCGGAATATGCTTTTAATGACTGTTTCAGTGTGGTACCACATTCCTACGTAATCCAAACCAGAAAAAGCCCAGGATCGGGCCAACAAGAATGCGAAAAATGCGAAAGTACGAGCCAGATGAGGGAAAATCCCAGACCTAACCGAGACGTAACCGGCGTTATCCCCTAAGATATTAATCGCAACCAGGTTTAATTGACTGTTTCGGTGTGGTACTGCATTACTACGTGATCCAGACCAGAAAAAACCCAGGATCTGTTCAACAACTATGAGAAAAACGCGAAAGTACGAGCCAGATGGGGGCAAATCCCAGACCTAACCGAGACATAACCAGCGTTATCCCGTAAAATATTAATCGCAACCAGGTTTAATTGACTGTTTCGGTGTGGTACCGCATTACTACGTGATCCAAACCAGTGAAAGGCCAGGATCTGGCCAACAAGGATGAGAAAAATGCGAATATATGATCAAGATGATTGCAAATACCAGAACTAACCCAGACATAACCAGCGTTATCCTCTAAAATACGAATCGGAACATGCTTTTAATGACTGTTTCAGTGTGGTAACACATTACTACGTGATCCAAACCAGAAACATCCCAGGATCTGGCCGACAAGTATTCGAAAAATGCGATAGTATGAGCCTGAGGAGGGCAAATACCTGAGTTAACACAGACATAACCGCCGTTATCCTCTAAAATATTAATCGTAACCGGGTTTAATTGACTGTTTCCATGTGGAACCACATTACTACGGGATCCAAACCAGAAAAAACCCAGGATCTGGCTAACAACTATGAGAAAAACGCGAAAGTATGAGCCAGATGATTGCAAATACCAGAACTATCCCAGGCATAACCAGCGTTATCCTCTAAAATATTATTCGCAACCAGGTTTAATTGACTGTTTCGGTGCGGTACCACATTACTACGTGGTCCAAGCCAGAATAAGGCCAGGATCTGGCCTACAAGAATGCGAAAAATGCGAAAGTACGAGCCAGATGAGGGCAAATACCAGACCTAACCCAGTCATAACCAGCGTTATCCTCTGAAATAGTAATCGCAACCCGGGTCAATTGACTGTTTCGGTGTGGAACCACATTACTACGTGATCCAAACCAGAGAAAACCCAGGATCTGGCCAACAGGTATGCGAAAAATGCGAAAGTATGAGCCAGATGATTGCAAATACCAGAACTAACCCCGACATAACAAGCGTTATCCTCTAAAATACGAATCGGAACATGCTTTTAATGACTGTTTCAGTGTGGTAACACATTACTACGTGATCCAAACCAGAAGCATCCCAGGATCGGGCCAACAAGAATGCGAAAAATGCGAAAGTACGAACCAGATGAGGGAAAATCCCAGACCTAACCGAGACGTAACCGGCGTTATCCCCTAAAATATTAATCGCAACCCGGGTCAATTGACTGTTTCGGTGTGGAACCACATTACTACGGGATCCAAACCAGAGAAAACCCAGGATCTGGCCAACAGGTATGCGAAAAATGCGAAAGTATGAGCCAGATGATTGCAAATACCAGAACTAACCCAGACATAACCAGCGTTATCCTCTAAAATATTAAACGCAACCAGGTTTAATTGACTGTTTCGGTGTGGTACTGCATTACTACGTGATCCAAACCAGTAAAAACCCAGGATTTGGCCAACAACTATGAGAAAAACGCGAAAGTATGAGCCAGATGATTGCAAATACCAGAACTATACCAGACATAACCAGCGTTATCCTCTAAAATACTTATCGGAACCAGCTTCTATTGACTGTTTCAGTGTGGTACCACATTACTACGTCATCCAAACCAGAAAAGGGCCAGGGTCTGGCCAACAAGTATGCGAAAAATGCGAAAGTCCGCGCCAGATGAGGGCAAATACCAGACCTAACCGAGACATAACCGGCGTTATCCTCTAAAATATTAATCGCAACCCGGGTCAATTGACTGTTTCGGTGTGGAACCACATTACTACGGGATCCAAACCAGAGAAAACCCAGGATCTGGCCAACAGGTATGCGAAAAATGCGAAAGTATGAGCCAGATGATTGCAAATACCAGAACTAACCCAGACATAACCAGCGTTATCCTCTAAAATATTAAACGCAACCAGGTTTAATTGACTGTTTCGGTGTTGTACCGCATTACTACGTGATCCAAACCAGAAAGAGGCCAGGATCTGGCCAACAAGAATGCGAAAAAAGCGAAAGTACGAGCCAGATGTGGGCAAATCCCAGACCTACCCGAGACATAACCAGCGTTATCCTCTGAAATAGTAATCGCAACCAGGTTTAATTGACTGGTTCAGTGTGGTACCACATTACTACGTGATCCAAACCAGAAAAAGCCCAGGATCTGGCCAACAAGTATGCGAAAAACGTGAAAGTACGAGCCAGATGAGGACAAATCCCAGACCTACCCGAGACATAACCGGCGTTATCCTCCAAAATATTAATCTCAACCAGGTTTAATTGACTGTTTCGTTGTGGAACCACATTACTACGGGATCCAAACCAGACAAAACCCAGGATCTGGCCAACAAGTATGCGAAAAATGCGAAAGTATGAGCCAGATGATTGCAAATACCAGAACTAACCCAGACATAACCGCCGTTATCCCCTAAAATATTAATCGCAACCAGGTTTAATTGACTGTTTCGGTGTGGTACCGCATTACTACGTGATCCAAACCAGAGAAAGGCCAGGATCTGGCCAACAAGGATGAGAAAAATGCGAATATACGATCCAGATGATTGCAAATACCAGAACTAACCCTGACATAACCAGCGTTATCCTCTAAAATATTAATCGCAACCAGGTATAATTGACTGTTTCGGTGTGGTACCGCATTGCTACGATGATCCAAACCAGAAAAAGGCCATGATCTGGCCAACAAGTATGCGAGAAACGCGAATGTATGAGCCAGATGATTGCAAATACCAGAACTAACTCAGACATAACCAGCGCTGTCCTCTAAAATACAGATCGGAAGCAGCTTCTATTGACTGTTTCAGTGTGGTACCACATTACTACGTGATCCAAACCAGAAAAAGCCCAGGATCTGGCCAACAAGTATGCGAAAAACGCGAATGTATGAGCCAGATGATTGCAAATACCATAACTAACTCAGACATAACCAGCGTTATCCTCTAAAATACAGATCGGAAGCAGCTTCAATTGACTGTTTCAGTGTGGTACCACATTACTACGTGATCCAAACCAGAAAAAGGCCTGGATCTGGCCAACAAGTATGCGAAAAACGTGAAAGTACGAGTCAGATGAGGACAAATCCCAGACCTACCCGAGACATAACCGGCCTTTATCCTCTAAAATATTAATCAAATCCAGTTTAATTGACTGTTTCGTTGTGGAACCACATTACTACGGGATCCAAACCAGAGAAAACCCAGGATCTGGCCAACAGGTATGCGAAAAATGCGAAAGTATGAGCCAGATGATTGCAAATACCAGAACCAACCCAGACATAACCAGCGTTATCCTCTAAAATATTAATCGCAACCAGGTTTAATTGACTGTTTCGGTGTGGTGCCGCATTGCTACGTGATCCAAACCAGAGAAAGGCCAGGATCTGGCCAACAAGGATGAGAAAAATGCGAAAGTACGAGCCAGATAAGGGCAAATCCCAGACCTAACCGAGACATAACCGGCGTTATCCTCTAAAATATTAATCGCACCCAGATTTAATTGACTGTTTCGGTGTGGTAACGCATTACTACGAGATCCAAACCAGAAAAAGCCCAGGATCTGGCCAACAACTATGAGAAAAACGCGAAAGTACGAGCCAGATGGGGGCAAATCCCAGACCCAACCGCGACATAACCAGCGTTATCCTCTAAAATATTAATCGCAACCAGGTTTAATTGACTGTTTCGGTGTGGTACCGCATTACTACGTGATCCAAACCAGAGAAAGGCCAGGATCTGGCCAACAAGGACGAGAAAAATGCGAATATATGATCCAGATGATTGCAAATACCAGAACTAACCCTGACATAGCCAGCGTTATCCTCTAAAATACGCATCGGAACATGCTTTTAATGACTGTTTCCGTGTGGAACCACATTACTACGGGATCCAAACCAGAAAAAACCCAGGATCTGGCCAACAACTATGAGAAAAACGCGAAAGTATGAGCCAGATGATTGCAAATACCAGAACTATCCCAGGCATAACCAGCGTTATCCTCTAAAATATTATTCGCAACCAGGTTTAATTGACAGTTTCGGTGTGGTACCACATTACTACGTGGTCCAAGCCAGAAAAAGGCCAGGATCTGGCCAACAACTATGAGAAAAACGCGAAAGTATGAGCCAGATGATTGCAAATACCAGAACTATCCCAGGCATAACCAGCGTTATCCTCTAAAATATTATTCGCAACCAGGTTTAATTGACTGTTTCGGTGTGGTACCACATTACTACGTGGTCCAAGCCAGAAAAAGGCCAGGATCTGGCCAACAAGTATGCGAAAAATGCGAAAGTATGAGCCAGATGATTGCAAATACCAGAACTAACCCAGACATAACCAGCGTTATCCTCTAAAATATTAATCGCAACCAGGTTTAATTGACTGTTTCGGTGTGGTACTGCATTACTACGTGATCCAGACCAGAAAAAGGCCAGGATCTGGCCAACAAGTATGCGCAAAATGCGAAAGTACGAGCCAGATGAGGGCAAATCCCAGACCTAACCGAGACATAACCCGCGTTATCCCCTAAAATATTAATCGCAACCAGGTTTAATTGACTGTTTCGGTGTGGTACTGCATTACTACGTGATCCAGACCAGAAAAAGGCCAGGATCTGGCCAACAAGTATGCGCAAAATGCGAAAGTACGAGCCAGATGAGGGCAAATCCCAGACCTACCCGAGACATAACCGGCCTTTATCCTCTAAAATATTAATCAAATCCAGTTTAATTGACTGTTTCGTTGTGGAACCACATTACTACGGGATCCAAACCAGAGAAAACCCAGGATCTGGCCAACAACTATGAGAAAAACGCGAAAGTACGAGCCAGATGGGGGCAAATCCCAGACCCAACCGCGACATAACCAGCGTTATCCTCTAAAATATTAATCGCAACCAGGTTTAATTGACTGTTTCGGTGTGGTACCGCATTACTACGTGATCCAAACCAGAGAAAGGCCAGGATCTGGCCAACAAGGACGAGAAAAATGCGAATATATGATCCAGATGATTGCAAATACCAGAACTAACCCTGACATAGCCAGCGTTATCCTCTAAAATACGCATCGGAACATGCTTTTAATGACTGTTTCCGTGTGGAACCACATTACTACGGGATCCAAACCAGAAAAAACCCAGGATCTGGCCAACAACTATGAGAAAAACGCGAAAGTATGAGCCAGATGATTGCAAATACCAGAACTATCCCAGGCATAACCAGCGTTATCCTCTAAAATATTATTCGCAACCAGGTTTAATTGACTGTTTCGGTGTGGTACCACATTACTACGTGGTCCAAGCCAGAAAAAGGCCAGGATCTGGCCAACAAGTATGCGAAAAATGCGAAAGTATGAGCCAGATGATTGCAAATACCAGAACTAACCCAGACATAACCAGCGTTATCCTCTAAAATATTAATCGCAACCAGGTTTAATTGACTGTTTCGGTGTGGTACTGCATTACTACGTGATCCAGACCAGAAAAAGGCCAGGATCTGGCCAACAAGTATGCGCAAAATGCGAAAGTACGAGCCAGATGAGGGCAAATCCCAGACCTAACCGAGACATAACCCGCGTTATCCCCTAAAATATTAATCGCAACCAGGTTTAATTGACTGTTTCGGTGTGGTACTGCATTACTACGTGATCCAGACCAGAAAAAGGCCAGGATCTGGCCAACAAGTATGCGCAAAATGCGAAAGTACGAGCCAGATGAGGGCAAATCCCAGACCTAACCGAGACATAACCGGTGTTATCCTGTAAAATATTAATCGCAACCAGGTTTGATTGACTGTTTCGGTGTGGAACCACATTACTACGGGATCCAAACCAGAAAAAACTCAGGATCTGGCCGACAAGTATGCGCAAAATGCGAATGTACGAGCCAGATGAGGGCAAATCCCAGACCTAACCGAGACATAACCGGCGCTATCCTCTAAAACATTAATCGCAACCAGGTATAATTGACTGTTTCGGTGTGGTACCGCATTGCTACGATGATCCAATCCAGAAAGAGGCCAGGATCTGGCTAACAAGTATGCGAAAAATGCGAAAGTACGAGCCAGATGAGGGCAAATCCCAGACCTAACCGAGACATAACCGGCGCTATCCTCTAAAATATTAATCGCAACCAGGTATAATTGACTGTTTCGGTGTGGTACCGCATTGCTACGATGATCCAATCCAGAAAGAGGCCAGGATCTGGCCAACAAGTATGCGAAAAATGCGAAAGTATGAGCCAGATGATTGCAAATCCCAGACCTAACCGAGACATAACCGGCGTTATCCCCTAAAATATTAATCGCAACCAGGTTTAATTGACTGTTTCGGTGTGGTACTGCATTACTACGTGATCCAGACCAGAAAAAGGCCAGGATCTGGCCAACAAGGATGAGAAAAATGCGAATATTTGATCCAGATGATTGCAAATACCAGAACTAACCCTGACATAACCAGCGTTATCCTCTAAAATACGAATCGGAACATGCTTTTAATGACTGTTACAGTGTGGTAACACATTACTGCGAGGTCCAAACCAGAAAAATCCCAGGATCGGGCCAACAAGAATGCGAGAAACGCGAAAGTACGAGCCACATGAGGGAAAATCCCAGACCTAACCCAGACATAACGGCGTTATCCGCTAAAATATTAATCGCAACCAGGTGTAATTGACTGTTTCGGTGTGGTACCGCATTGCTACGATGATCCAAACCAGAAAGAGGCCAGGATCTGGCCAACAAGTATGCGAAAAATGCGAAAGTATGAGCCAGATGATTGCAAATCCCAGACCTAACCGAGACATAACCGGCGTTATCCCCTAAAATATTAATCGCAACCAGGTTTAATTGACTGTTTCGGTGTGGTACTGCATTACTACGTGATCCAGACCAGAAAAAGGCCAGGATCTGGCCAACAAGTATGCGCAAAATGCGAAAGTACGAGCCAAATGAGGGCAAATACCAGACCTAACCGAGACATAACCGGCGCTATCCTCTAAAATATTAATCGCAACCAGGTATAATTGACTGTTTCGGTGTGGTACCGCATTGCAACGATGATCCAATCCAGAAAGAGGCCAGGATCTGGCTAACAAGTATGCGAAAAATGCGAAAGTACGAGCCAGATGAGGGCAAATCCAAGACCAAACCGAGACATAACCGGTGTTATCCTGTAAAATATTAATCGCAACCAGGTTTAATTGACTGTTTCGGTGTGGAACCACATTACTACGGGATCCAAACCAGAAAAAACTCAGGATCTGGCCGACAAGTATTCGAAAAATGCGAAAGTATGAGCCAGAAGATTGCAAATACCAGAACTATGCCTGACATAACCAGCGTTATCCTCTAAAATACGAATCGGAACATGCTTTTAATGACTGTTTCAGTGTGGTAGCAGATTACTACGAGATCCAAACCAGAAAAATCCCAGGATCGGGCCAACAAGAATGCGAGAAACGCGAAAGTACGAGCCACATGAGGGAAAATCCCAGACCTAACCCAGACATAACCGGCGTTATCCGCTAAAATATTAATCGCAACCAGGTTTAATTGACTGCTTCGTTGTGGAACCACATTACTACGGGATCCAAACCAGAAAGAACCCAGGATCTGGCCAACAAGTATGCGAAAAATGCGAAAGAACGATCCAGATGAGGGCAAATCCCAGACCTATCCGAGACATAACCGGCGTTATCCTCTAAAATATTAATTGCAATCAGGTTTAATTAACTGTTTCAGTGTGGTACCACATTACTACGTGATCCAAATCAGAAAAAGCCCAGGATTTGGCCAACAAGTATGCGAAAAATGTGAAAGTACGAGCCAGATGAGGGCAAATCCCAGACCTAACCGAGACATAACCGGCGTTATCCTCTAAAATATTAATCGCAACCAGGTTTATTTGACTGTTTCGGTGTGGTAACGCATTACTACGTGATCCAAACCAGATAAAGCCCAGGATCTGGCCAACAAGTATCAGAAAAATTCGAAAGTTCGAGCCAGATGAGGGCAAATACCAGACCTAACCCAGACAAAACCGGCGTTATCCCATAAAATATTAATCGCAACCAGGTTTAATTGACTGTTTCGGTGTGGTACCGCATTGCTACGATGTTCCAAACCAGAAAGAGGCCAGGATCTGGCCAACAAGTATGCGAATAATGCGAAAGTATGAGCCAGATGATTGCAAATACCAGAACTAACCCAGACATAACCGGCGTTATCCCCTAAAATATTAATCGCAACCAGGTTTAATTGACTGTTTCGGTGTGGTACCGCATTACTACGTGATCCAAACCAGAGAAAGGCCAGGATCTGGCCAACAAGGATGAGAAAAATGCGAATATATGATCAAGATGATTGCAAATACCAGAACTAACCCAGACATAACCAGCGTTATCCTCTAAAATACGAATCGGAACATGCTTTTAATGACTGTTTCAGTGTGGTAACACATTACTACGTGATCCAAACCAGAAACATCCCAGGATCTGGCCGACAAGTATTCGAAAAATGCGATAGTATGAGCCTGAGGAGGGCAAATACCTGAGTTAACACAGACATAACCGCCGTTATCCTCTAAAATATTAATCGCAACCGGGTTTAATTGACTGTTTCCGTGTGGAACCACATTACTACGGGATCCAAACCAGAAAAAACCCAGGATCTGGCCAACAACTATGAGAAAAACGCGAAGGTATGAGCCAGATGATTGCAAATACCAGAACTATCCCAGGCATAACCAGCGTTATCCTCTAAAATATTATTCGCAACCAGGTTTAATTGACTGTTTCGGTGCGGTACCACATTACTACGTGGTCCAAGCCAGAATAAGGCCAGGATCTGGCCTACAAGAATGCGAAAAATGCGAAAGTACGAGCCAGATGAGGGCAAATACCAGACCTAACCCAGTCATAACCGGCGTTATCCGCTAAAATATTAATCGCAACCAGGTTTAATTGACTGCTTCGTTGTGGAACCGCATTACTACGTGGTCCAAGCCAGAAAAAGGCCAGGATCTGGCCAACAAGGATGAGAAAAATGCGAATATATGATCAAGATGATTGCAAATACCAGAACTAACCCAGACATAACCAGCGTTATCCTCTAAAATACGAATCGGAACATGCTTTTAATGACTGTTTCAGTGTGGTAACACATTACTACGTGATCCAAACCAGAAACATCCCAGGATCTGGCCGACAAGTATTCGAAAAATGCGATAGTATGAGCCTGAGGAGGGCAAATACCTGAGTTAACACAGACATAACCGCCGTTATCCTCTAAAATATTAATCGCAACCGGGTTTAATTGACTGTTTCCGTGTGGAACCACATTACTACGGGATCCAAACCAGAAAAAACCCAGGATCTGGCCAACAACTATGAGAAAAACGCGAAGGTATGAGCCAGATGATTGCAAATACCAGAACTATCCCAGGCATAACCAGCGTTATCCTCTAAAATATTATTCGCAACCAGGTTTAATTGACTGTTTCGGTGCGGTACCACATTACTACGTGGTCCAAGCCAGAATAAGGCCAGGATCTGGCCTACAAGAATGCGAAAAATGCGAAAGTACGAGCCAGATGAGGGCAAATACCAGACCTAACCCAGTCATAACCGGCGTTATCCGCTAAAATATTAATCGCAACCAGGTTTAATTGACTGCTTCGTTGTGGAACCGCATTTCTACGGGATCCAAACCAGAAAAAAACCCAGGATCTGCCCAACAACTATGAGAAAAAGCGAAAGTATGAGCCAGATGATTGCAAATACCAGAACTATCCCAGACATAACCAGCGTTATCCTCTAAAATATTATTCGCAGCCAGGTTTAATTGACTGTTTCAGTCTGGTGCCACATTACTACGGGATCCAAACCAGAAAAAGGCCAGGATCTGGCCAACAACTATGAGAAAAACGCGAAGGTATGAGCCAGATGATTGCAAATACCAGAACTATCCCAGGCATAACCAGCGTTATCCTCTAAAATATTATTCGCATCCAGGTTTAATTGACTGTTTCGGTGTGGTACCACATTACTACGTGGTCCAAGCCAGAAAAAGGCCAGGATCTGGCCAACAAGAATGCGAAAAATGCGAAAGTACGCGCCAGATGAGGGCAAATATCAGACCTAACCGAGACATTACCGGCGTTATCCTCTAAAATATTAATCGCAACCAGGTTCAATTGACTGTTTCGGTGTGGAACCACATTACGACGGGATCCAAACCAGAGAAAGGCCAGGATCTGGCCAACAAGGATGAGAAAAATGCGAAAGTATGAGCAAGATGATTGCAAATACCAGAACTAACCCTGACATAACAAGCGTTATCCTCTAAAATACGAATCGGAACATGCTTTTAATGACTGTTTCAGTGTGGTAACACATTACTACGTGATCCAAACCAGAAGCATCCCAGGATCGGGCCAACAAGAATGCGAAAAATGCGAAAGTACGAACCAGATGAGGGAAAATCCCAGACCTAACCGAGACGTAACCGGCGTTATCCCCTAAAATATTAATCGCAACCAGGTATAATTGACTGTTTCGGTGTAGAACCGCATTACTACGTGATCCAAACCAGTAAAAACCCAGGATCTGGCCCACAACTATGAGAAAAACGCGAAAGTATGAGCCAGATGATTGCAAATACCAGAACTATCCCAGACATAACCAGCGTTATCCTCTAAAATATTATTCGCAGCCAGGTTTAATTGACTGTTTCAGTCTGGTGCCACTTTACTACGTGGTCCAAGCCAGAAGAAGGCCAGGGTCTGGCCAACAAGTATGCGAAAAATGCGAAAGTCCGAGCCAGATGAGGGCAAATACCAGACCTAACCGAGACATAACCGGCGTTATCCTCTAAAATATTAATCGCTACCCGGGTCAATTGACTGTTTCGTTGTGGAACCACATTACTACGGGATCCAAACCAGAGAAAACCCAGGATCTGGCCAACAGGTATGCGAAAAATGCGAAAGTATGAGCCAGATGATTGCAAATACCAGAACTAACCCAGACATAACCAGCGTTATCCTCTAAAATATTAAACGCAACCAGGTTTAATTGACTGTTTCAGTGTGGTACCACATTACTACGTGATCCAAACCAGAAAAAGCCCAGGATCTGGCCAACAAGTCTGCGAAAAACGTGAAAGTACGAGCCAGATGAGGACAAATCCCAGACCTACCCGAGACATAACCGGCGTTATCCTCCAAAATATTAACCTCAACCAGGTTTAATTGACTGTTTCGTTGTGGAACCACATTACTACGGGATCCAAACCAGACAAAACCCAGGATCTGGCCAACAAGTATGCGAAAAATGCGAAAGTATGAGCCAGATGATTGCAAACACCAGAACTAACCCAGACATAACCGCCGTTATCCCCTAAAATATTAATCGCAACCAGGTTTAATTGACTGTTTCGGTGTGGTACCGCATTACTACGATGATCCAAACCAGAAAAAGGCCATGATCTGGCCAACAAGTATGCGAAAAATGCGAAAGTATGAGCCAGATGAGGGAAAATCCCGGACCTAACCCAGACATGACCGGCGTTATCCTCTAAAATATTAATCGCAACCAGGTTTAATTGACTGTTTCAGTGTGGTACCACATTACTACGTGATCCAAACCAGAAAAAGCCCAGGATTTGGCCAACAAGTATGCGAAAAACGCGAATGTATGAGCCAGATGATTGCAAATACCAGAACTAACTCAGACGTAACCAGCGTTATCCTCTAAAATACAGATCGGAAGCAGCTTCTATTGACTGTTTCAGTGTGGAACCACATTACTACGGGATCCAAGCCAGAGAAAACCCAGGATCTGGCCAACAGGTATGCGAAAAATGCGAAAGTATGAGCCAGATGATTGCAAACACCAGAACCAACCCAGACATAACCAGCGTTATCCTCTAAAATATTATTCGCAGCCAGGTTTAATTGACTGTTTCGGTGTGGTGCCGCATTGCTACGTGATCCAAACCAGAGAAAGGCCAGGATCTGGCCAACAAGGATGAGAAAAATGCGAAAGTACGAGCCAGATAAGGGCAAATCCCAGACCTAACCGAGACATAACCGGCGTTATCCTCTAAAATATTAATCGCATCCAGGTTTAATTGACTGTTTCGGTGTGGTACCACATTACTACGTGGTCCAAGCCAGAGAAAGGCCAGGATCTGGCCAACAAGTATGCGAAAAACGTGAAAGTACGAGCCAGATGAGGACAAATCCCAGACCTACCCGAGACATAACCGGCGTTATCCTCCAAAATATTAATCTCAACCAGGTTTAATTGACTATTTCGTTGTGGAACCACATTACTACGGGATCCAAACCAGACAAAACCCAGGATCTGGCCAACAAGTATGCGAAAAATGCGAAAGTATGAGCCAGATGATTGCAAATACCAGAACTAACCCAGACATAACCGCCGTTATCCCCTAAAATATTAATCGCAACCAGGTTTAATTGACTGTTTCGGTGTGGTAACGCATTACTACGTGATCCAAACCAGAGAAAGGCCAGGATCTGGCCAACAAGGATGAGAAATATGCGAATATACGATCCAGATGATTGCAAATACCAGAACTAACCCTGACATAACCAGCGTTATCCTCTAAAATATTAATCGCAACCAGGTATAATTGACTGTTTCGGTGTGGTACCGCATTGCTACGATGATCCAAACCAGAAAAAGGCCATGATCTGGCCAACAAGTATGCGAAAAATGCGAAAGTATGAGCCAGATGATTGGAAATACCAGAACTATGCCTGACATAACCAGCGTTATCCTCTAAAATACGAATCGGAACATGCTTCTAATGACTGATTCAGTGTGGTAACACATTACTACGAGATCCAAACCAGAAAAATCCCAGGATCAGGCCAACAAGAATGCGAGAAACGCGAAAGTACGAGCCAAATGAGGGAAAATCCCGGACCTAACCCAGACATGACCGGCGTTATCCTCTAAAATATTAATCGCAACCAGGTTTAATTGACTGTTTCAGTGTGGTACCACATTACTACGTGATCCAAACCAGAAAAAGCCCAGGATTTGGCCAACAAGTATGCGAAAAACGCGAATGTATGAGCCAGATGATTGCAAATACCAGAACTAACTCAGACATAACCAGCGTTATCCTCTAAAATACAGATCGGAAGCAGCTTCTATTGACTGTTTCAGTGTGGTACCACATTACTACGTGATCCAAACCAGAAAAAGGCCTGGATCTGGCCAACAAGTATGCGAAAAACGTGAAAGTACGAGTCAGATAAGGACAAATCCCAGACCTACCGGAGACATAACCGGCGTTATCCTCTAAAATATTAATCGCAACCAGGTTTATTTGACTGTTTCGTTGTGGAACCACATTACTACGGGATCCAAGCCAGAGAAAACCCAGGATCTGGCCAACAGGTATGCGAAAAATGCGAAAGTATGAGCCAGATGATTGCAAATACCAGAACCAACCCAGACATAACCAGCGTTATCCTCTAAAATATTAATCGCAACCAGGTTTAATTGACTGTTTCGGTGTGGTGCCGCATTGCTACGTGATCCAAACCAGAGAAAGGCCAGGATCTGGCCAACAAGGATGAGAAAAATGCGAAAGTACGAGCCAGATAAGGGCAAATCCCAGACCTAACCGAGACATAACCGGCGTTATCCTCTAAAATATTAATCGCACCCAGATTTAATTGACTGTTTCGGTGTGGTACCGCATTACTACGAGATCCAAACCAGAAAAAGCCCAGGATCTGGCCAACAACTATGAGAAAAACGCGAAAGTACGAGCCAGATGGGGGCAAATCTCAGACCCAACCGCGACATAACCAGCGTTATCCTCTAAAATATTAATCGCAACCAGGTTTAATTGACTGTTTCGGTGTGGTACCGCATTACTACGTGATCCAAACCAGAGAAAGGCCAGGATCTGGCCAACAAGGATGAGAAAAATGCGAATATATGATCCAGATGATTGCAAATACCAGAACTAACCCTGACATAGCCAGCGTTATCCTCTAAAATACGCATCGGAACATGCTTTTAATGACTGTTTCAGTGACATAGCCAGCGTTATCCTCCAAAATACGCATCGGAACATGCTTTTAATGACTGTTTCAGTGTGGTACCACATTACTACGTTATCCAAACCAGAAAAAGCCCAGGATCTGGCCAACAAGTATGCGAAAAACGTGAAAGTACGAGCCAGATGAGGACAAATCCCAGACCTACCCGAGACATGACCGGCGTTATCCTCCAAAATATTAATCTCAACCAGGTTTAATTGACTGTTTCGTTGTGGACCCACATTACTACGGTACCCAAACCAGACAAAACCCAGGATCTGGCCAACAAGTATGCGAAAAATGCGAAAGTATGAGCCAGATGATTGCAAATACCAGAACTAACCCAGACATAACCGGCGTTATCCCCTAAAATACTAATCGCAACCAGGTTTAATTGACTGTTTCGGTGTGGTACTGCATTACTACGTGAACCAGACCAGAAAAAGGCCAGGATCTGGCCAACAAGTATGCGAAAAATGCGAAAGTATGAGCCAGATGATTGCAAATACCAGAACTAACCCAGACATAACCAGCGTTATCCTCTAAAATATTAATCGCAACCAGGTTTAATTGACTGTTTCGGTGTTGTACCGCATTACTACGTGATCCAAACCAGAAAGAGGCCAGGATCTGGCCAACAAGAATGCGAAAAAAGCGAAAGTACGAGCCAGATGTGGGCAAATCCCAGACCTACCCGAGACATAACCGGCGTTATCCTCTAAAATAGTAATCGCAACCAGGTTTAATTGACTGTTTCAGTGTGGTACCACATTACTACGTGATCCAAACCAGAAAAAGCCCAGGATCTGGCCAACAAGTATGCGAAAAACGTGAAAGTACGAGCCAGATGAGGACAAATCCCAGACCTATCCGAGACATAACCGGCGTTGTCCTCCAAAATATTAATCTCAACCAGGTTTAATTGACTGTTTCGTTGTGGAACCACATTACTACGGTATCCAAACCAGACAAAACCCAGGATCTGGCCAACAAGTATGCGAAAAATGCGAAAGTATGAGCCAGATGATTGCAAATACCAGAACTAACCCAGACATAACCGGCGTTATCCCCTAAAATATTAATCGCAACCAGGTTTAATTGACTGTTTCGGTGTGGTACCGCATTACTACGTGATCCAAACCAGAGAAAGGCCAGGGTCTGGCCAACAAGGATGAGAAAAATGCGAATATATGATCCAGATTGTTTAAATATCGCATTAATTCGAGGTATTTGAACATAACATAAAATTCGTTAAACAGTGTTGATTTCGAGGTACGTAACCGACCAGAGGACTCTCGGTCGCGGCGTCCGTTACGCGACACAATATAGACTAGAAAAACCATAATTTTCGGGTTTTTTCTGAAAGTCACGCGATCGACCAAGTAACGTACGAGTTCGAACAAT
The DNA here is from genome assembly GCF_051014445.1 of Colletes latitarsis. Taxonomy (NCBI): domain Eukaryota; kingdom Metazoa; phylum Arthropoda; class Insecta; order Hymenoptera; family Colletidae; genus Colletes; species Colletes latitarsis. Next base: position 321,908 of record NW_027488379.1, on the reverse strand, counting down.
TAGTTCAACGTACGAGTACAGAGAAAAGGTACGTTTACAAGTTAGAAAAAGACGGACGAAAGACACGGCGACAGCGCCGCGTGTCGGAGGATTCCCCCTCTCACGCGTAACT